>NW_018164864.1:133187-159384 GCF_001263595.1 Phalaenopsis equestris | reverse complement strand
TGCAGAAGCATACAAACATGCAAGTGTTCGATCGACCCAACTATAGTGGCCGGTCGAATCAAAGTGATCGGTCGACTGGGCCGGGGCGATCGGTCGAACTAAAGTGAGATGCTCGCAGGGCCTGGGCGGCCGATCGGAGCGAAGTGAAATTCTTGTTGGGCTGGGTCGACTGGTCGGAGCAAAGTGAAATGCAACATGCACCAAGCAAAAATGTTATATGCAACAAACCAACATGCAGATAGCAAACCAGGCTCGTGCTAACGACTTCACCTGATAAACCTAGGGTTTATACACTTGGATGTGCGACATTGCCACCTCTTGCTCTGGTGAGGAAATGTGAGGAGTTTCTCCCCGAATATCCAAGGGGTAAACTCTCCATGTCGTCGCGAAATAGGATAACTACAACTCTTTTCCTATTTTGCAAACTCCTCCAGACTTTGCAAAGCGAGCTAGCTACAAAGCTTCTCTCGCTTTGCCATGTGTTAAGGCTCACAACAAGAGAGGAGACACTCGGCTCTACGAGGGGTGTTTGGCCACGCACAGGAAGTCGTAACCTAAAGGCTGGCTCTAGGAAAACCAACGATCTATCACACAGGCACGTCGTCGCGCTGACCTACGCTGGCGCACGCACCCTGTGTGGGCGATCGAACCTACACGCCTAGACACCACTAATCCTAAGACTAGCTAGGAGTTTAGAGGATCTCACCACCGTGACGGTTACAGACGCATTTTTTTGTTTGCTCCAAGCTCGCCGGCATCCGATCCATGCTCCAGTATACCTCGCAAAATGTATACAATACAACCAAAAACATAGGAGGTTGTGAGATATGTGAAGTGCCAAAAATAAAATATTTTTTTTCATGTAAAAATATTCAACCAAAAATGTACCTTTGAGAAGGATCGCTTGATGCCGGCAAAGTGTCCATCACCAAGAAGGTGGGGCGGTGACATGTAGATGCTAGCTCTTTGGAGGTGCGCACCGGGAGCAAAGGGAACGCGGAGGGGAGCCCAAAATCTGAAGCTCTCCTCGCTGATTTATTCCGGCGAAGTACGACGCCAGCGAGGCAAAAGGCCGGCGAGGAAGAGGTCCGTCAAGTTGGGTCAGTGAAAGAAAAAAGCTTGATCGACCAAGGAAAAGAAGATGCAAAAGGCGTAGGCTTGGTCAACAAGTGGAAGATCGATGACTGAAGATCTCGAAGAGGAGGTGTTTGCCGGTAGGGAGTGCAGGCAGTGCGTTGGCGGCGAGGCTAGAGGCCAAAGCCTAGCTGAACAACCTTGGCTACGTGGCCCTCAACACTTGCCAAAAAGGTCTCGGGAGGGTGTTTGAACTATCAGACGTCACAGGCAGGCCGCAAACTATCCTGAGTCATGCAGGTGGACACCCCACACTTGTGACATAAAAATTGATGCCAACAGGTAGATCACCCTGGAATAATCCATTGAACCAGCCCACTCATATGAACTTGTCTCCCTCCATTCTGAATAGATTGAGAAAGTAAAGTGGATCCTCCAGTTCCAGAGCGGTTGACGTGGATCCTCAACATGTAGCAGCCTAGCCTAACGATAAGCCGACCTCACAGTTGATCAGGTTGATAGCCACTCGACCTAATTGAACTATCGGACGTCACGGGCAGGCCGTAAACTATCTTGAGTCATGCAGGTGAACACCCCACACTTGTGACATCAAAAATTGATGCCAATAGGTAGATCACCCCAGAGTAATCCATCGGACCAGCCCACTCATATGAACTTGTCACCCTCCATTCCGAATAGATCGAGAAAGTAAAGTGGATCCTCCAGTTTCAGAGCGGTTGACGTGGATCCTCAGCATGTAGAAGCCTAGCCTAACGATAACCCGACCTCACAGTTGACCAGGTTGATAGCCGGTCGACCTAATAGCTGCCTAGCTTCACAAGAGTCCGACTTTATGGTTGTCCGACCAAACTACCGCCAGGTCTCACAGCCACTCGATCTGAGAGCCGCTCGGTCAGAGAATCGCCTGACCATATTCATGGGCCCAACAAGCCATATTCATGGATGGAAATACTTTGTCGTACCTATGTAACTTGGACAAGTTATTCCATGCGGACTGGGTATGTAGAGATGCATGCGCCGTCGGATCTCCACCGTTAATCAGGCCAAAGTTGTATTCGGTGGACCCATTCTTTTAAAAAAATTTGATAAAAACTCTGATCAACGGTGGAGATCGAACGACTCATGCATCTCTGCGTACGCCGTCCGTATGGAATAATTTTTCATATACTTGACGGGTACAATGAGTATTTTTTTTATAATACATTCTTATAAATATAGGGTCCATTTCATGAATAAAGGTTACACAAATTTACTGTTCAATACCGTCCTATTTCTCCCTCTCTCTTTTTATCTCTCTCATCCTTCAAGACTCTATTTCTTAGGCGCGTCTAACGAACAGATTTGGATCCAACATGCCTATATATGTTTATTTAAATTTAGAGGACAAAAATAAGTGTTTGATTTTACATTGTAATCTTTTTTTATATATCTCATAAATTTAATATATAATACATTAAATACATACAAAATAATTTAAATTTTTTTAATATCATCAGAACAAAAATATAATGAGATCTATATATAACTAATAAGGGCTTATTATGTCATTCATATATCATTATAACAGGCAAAAAAAGAAAAATAAAAATTAATGAAAAAATTAAGCACAATAAAAAAGAATCAAAATTTAACTATTTATAAAATTTAAACTTAATGACAATATGTATATGACACATGTTTCATGCATGTCACATGCATGTCTATTTTTTGACCAAACAATTTTGGGCATTCTAGATCTCTTTATAGACAAGTGTTGGTGCATATGAGAAAGAAAATTAAATTTCGATCCATTCTCATTCATTTAATTCGGTTTCTAGCACAAAACATTAAAAAATTTTCCCATATGTTAAAGGGGCGTTTAAATGCATCCCACAAACCTAAATTTTTAAATTTAATTCTGTAATTAGCAGCAGAGCCAGAAACTTTTCAGAAAAAAGGCACAAAACAATTTTTTTTTTTAAAAATAGCCTCAAACTCTTTTGTGCAGGGCTTCGGATGGGCATCGGCAAATTTAACCATAACATTTTGACGAGTGCAATATTTTATTATTAGCACTAATTTTATAGATTTGGAAAACTAAACTGTTATAAATTTAAATATCAAAATTTAAATGCTAGATGTGTAAATACATAAAAATTGTGTGGTACGTATGTACATAAAAGCCAGTGTGCCCTTATACTTCACTTAGCAAGAAGTGCTGTAGAAAATAGCTATTGCGGTAAGCCATAAATTAAGGGCCCGTTTGGGGCAGCTTATAAGTGCTGCGGCGCGGCATTTTGAAAACGCTGTCTGTTTGTTTGTTTCTCGCGGCTGTACCACGTATTTGAAAACCGCATATTTCTTGTTATATTACACGCGGATCGCGGGTCTATCCCCGCGATCCGCATTTTCCATCCTAGGTTTTACTACGGTGCCCTCGAGCCTAAGTCGCTCCTCTCCTCTTTCGTTCTTTCGGCGCTCCTCTCCTTCTCCTTGGCCGAAGTCGCTCCGCAGGTAAGGTATCCTCCCTCCGCTCTTCTCGTCCTTCTCCTTATTTGTTTCTCCTTCCGCTCCTCCTTCCACTGGTTACAGTTCCTTCTGTGGAAACTATCGGTGAATATGGAGTAGCTCCACTTTAGGGTTGCTGAATATTTATTGTAGAAATATAGATCCAGTAGTTTTCGGTGAATGTGGAGTTGAATATGGAGTTTAATGTGGGGGAAATGTAGATCTGTGATTTCAACTTTCTAGATGTAGATCTGTTATTTTTAAATGCTTCATCTACGATTTGAGTGAATGTGGGGGATTTCCTCTTATTTCCGTGGCTATGAAAAATTGAAAACATAATCAATCTTTCTCCTTCTGTGGAAAAATTTTGGAAATTTTTAATCCTCCTTCTTTTCAACTGTTGATCGATGCTAATTTCTTAAGTGGGGTGCCGATTTTGTAGTTTATTGATTGCTTTTGAGCTTTTGGAGGTAACCTTTATGAACCTTCATGGGTTCAATCTTTCTGATAACTCATTCACTAGCATATATGTATCTCATTTTCTAATCACATTTGATGTGCTGAAGGATACGATTTATGTTTTTATTCCTATAGATTTGGTGAATTGCAATAATTTGGAATTACTTTGGGAAGCGCCGATCAGTGGAAGAATTGATTGAAAAAATATAACTCAGTGATTTAGGTCTCCTCAACCTGAAACCTCATGAGTTGTTGTATTTCTCCCTTGGGCAATCCGAAACCTTCCATTTACAAATGAATATTCATGATATTTCGATTTGATACTCTCATGCACAAGAATTGGACAATAATGCTATATTTGTTTAAAGATTCAAGGACTTTGCATAGAATCATTGATTACCTTTTTTATAGGTGTTTGATGTGTAAATACATAATAATTGTGTGGTTTATATGCAAATGCTTATAAAATTTTCTCTTGTGTGTGGCGGGGGTTGACGGGTTTATTAGCAATTGAAGGATTACTTTCTTTGGGTGCGTTATTACTGTGAATGAAATTTTCATGCATGCCATGGAATTCTTATACATTTACATATGCGACACCTAAACTTTCATTTGTTCATGTATGCTAGCCCCTATATGATGAAGTTGTTGTTAAATCTATAAATGCATAGGAACTTAAATGTTGAGTATGTAAATCCTTTTTTTCTTTTAAATATGAACACTTGCACTACTTGGTCGGGGAATCATAAAGACATCGAATTGTTGAGAAATGTTTGGACACCAATGTGCTATAAGCATGGATATCAAATTTTGGGTTGTTGAATCAGGCCTTTGATCTTAAAACTCTTTTCTCATTCTTATGTGCTCTGGAGATGTCACTATTTAGGAGCTTTGAGTTGATTCATGTCCTACTTCGTTCGGGAAATTAGGTTTATTGTGAGGGAAGATTATCAATCTTCAACACATGCAATACAGATGTATGAATTGCAGTTTATATGTTCAAATGACTTATTTCAAATGGATCAGAGTAGAATAATTATTATGCTTTCCTTCTAAAAAAAATGTTATTGTACATACGATTTTTCTCTTGAGCAACTTTATATTCATGCTAGCTTGTTTAATCTTGTTTAACTCACAGTCAAAATGAGTAAATCTAAAGAATCTGGAACATCGACAATGTGGGATAAAGAGAGCACGTTGACATTTTGTGATCTTTGTCTGAGGGAAGTTGAGTTCGGTAATAGGCCAACCACTTTTTTCAATAAAGAAGGTTGGCAAAATATAATCGTTAAATTCAAGGAACTCACCGGGAGGGATTACGATCGGATAAAACTTAAAAATAAATGGGATCAATTAAAAAAAGAATGAAAAATTCGGAAAGAACTCAAGAGAGGATCAACAAGATTGGGTTGGGATTCAATTAGGTGGACAATAGATGCACCTGAAGAATGGTGGGCTCAGAAGTTAGAGGTAAAGACATACCTATATTTGTTTTTTGGATTGATTGCATGCATCTTCCTAAAGATTTTTACTAATGATTTATATTTTATATTCCAGGTGGTGCTAGCAGCAAAAAGGTTCAAACTTAGCGGCATTGATCCAGCATTAGAGGAAAAGTTGGATGGCATGTTCATAGGTGTTGTCGCCACCGGAACTCATGCTTTCACCCTAACTGGCCAGAACTTTGCTGGTTTAACACATGACCTGACATCCGAGCACATAGCTCACTCTGGAGAAGGTCCCAGCCAAATTCATACAGAAGTTCAATCAACCGGTGGGACAAAGCGTCCCAGAGCAGATAAGAAGAAAATTGGAGCTGCATTTGTCAGAGGTTCCGTAGAGACGATTTTTGAATACTGCAAACCGAACACTGCACCCAACACCAACAACAAACAACTGCTCAATTCAGGAGTGCCTTAAACTTCTAAATACATATCCCGGTGTTAAGGAAGATGAACCCATGTATTTAAAATACGTGAAGTTGCTAGGGAATTCCACTCGTAGGCAGTTCTTCGCAAATTTGGACCCACAATTCTGTCTTTCTTACCTCCGCTCTTTTATTAATGACTGATGATGGTTGACAGTTGTTTTTATTTTAGAGCCAGTGATTGTAATAATTATGTTATGGACTATTTGCTTATATGTCTTCTTTTAACTTTAAATCATTGTTTGTGTCTTTACATTTACGTCTTCGTTTAACTCTCACACTGTAGTATCTTTTCTTAATACTTCAAGTCAACATTATACATTTTTAAAAATACATGATTTACCACATTTTGTAGAATGGATGAAGAACAACTTAACAACAACCGCATAGTTGCTCTCTTTATATAAATGTTAACTCTACTCTTTTGTATTTTTATGTCTTAACATTTGAACTTAACTTTTACAAACTTGTCACATTCCATATGAATTAATGTTATGTTACCCGACAAGGTTTGCAAACATATTCCGTATGACCAAGGTGATATTTCTCGACCTGCTTAATGAGCTTCGGGACCTTCATCGATTACACGGGTCATCAAGAACAACTGCCAAAGAGGTATTGGCAATTATCCTGTATATCTTATCCCAAAATGAATCTATTAGAGGAGCTATGGAGCGGTTCCAACATTCCTCTGAAACCATTAGTAGATATTTTTTCGTGGATTTGAATGCGCTAGTGAGTCTGGCATACAAGATAATAAAACCCGATGATCCAACGTTTCAGACCATTCCCACACAAATTGTAAATGACCATCGATACATGCCGATATTCAAGGTAAGTGCCCAACACAATATTTATTATAAATAAAAAGCGTATATTGATTTTGAATGGTTTATGGGTAATTTATGCGCCACAAAACTGCATTGAAGCTATTGATGGAACACACGTCGATGCACGCTTGCCTCATGCAGAGAAAGTTGCTTATATCGGACGGTGTGGATCTCCAACACGAAACTACGAACCTTCATGGCCGTATGTGATTTCAATATGTGTTTTACTTTTGTGATGGCTGGATAGGAAGGTAGCGCACATGATAGTCGTGTTTTCAAGTTTGCTACTATGAACCTAGAATATGGGTTCCCTTACCCTCCTCCTGGTACGTATATTTGGGACATTAATTTTGTGTTCTTGGGCATACATTTATAACTAACATCACGCAAAAGGTAAGTACTACTTGGTCGACGCTGGATATCCCTTACAAAGGAGGTTTCTTAGGCCGTATCCAGATACAAAGTATCACATCCCAAATTTTGAAAGGTCCAGTGGCGTAGCACGCGGGAAAGTTTAATTTTGTGGGCTTAATACAAAAGGCAAAGTTTTGGCAGCAAAGTTTAATTTGGTAGGGTTAATACAAAAGATTTTCTTGGCCACATTACTTCGGTAGCAAAGTTTTCTTGTATTTTATGTATACTTTGGTATAATCTTGAATTTGTTGCGGGTAAAGTTGCTTGGCTATGGTTGTTATTTAAGTATGAAATGGTTTATAAAGTAAAAAAAGAAAGAGGAAGCTTATATTAGTATGCTTATTTAGACAGGTTTATGGTTGGCCAATGCTAAAAGATTATACTGCACATTCATCTAGATTATACTGCACATTCATCAGGGTAGATTGGCATGCCATGTAACAACTTTGCCTAGGTGATTTCTATTCATTAATGAAAAGAAGGAGTTTCCATAATGGGGATCACACAATCATCTAGTTTCAAGAGGCTGACATGCTTTGAAAATCATAAATTTAGCTTGTGGTATTGATGATTTCTATATGTAGATATAAATAAGAGTGGTAAAATCTCTACTCTATATGTAGATATAAATAAGAGTGGTAAAATCTCCACTGCTTATTTTTGACAGGTTTATGGTTGGTCAATGCTAATAACCGAAACTAATCAGCTTACTTTCATGTATATTTGAGAAGTCAAGTGCTTTATTTTATTTGATAGAAGATGTTTTTTTTGTTATCCATTACTTCAGTCGACTTTATTGGGATTTATGTTATGAGAAGTTCCCTTGAGCTGCTGAAACTTTTGCAGAAATGAATTCAAAAAAAGAAAAGAGTATTTAAAATATATGAATTGCACAAATGAATGAGCTGCATTCGTTTCAAGAGGCTGGCATGCTTTTATGGTATCTCTAAATTCATCTATTAGTTGTGTCCTAAATATTTATTTATTCTACATTCTTTCATTAATGCATTTTAATAGTGGGTTTATTTAGAGTAGAAAAAAGTTGGAATTATGTTATTGAGAAAAAAACTTTGATTTATGGCTGGTGAAAGATGCAAATGCAGTAATTTTAGTTTGCAGTAATTTTAGTTTTAATTCAGGTTCTATTTAATTATGTTTTTTCTCATCTTTTTTTTAATTCTATTTACATACATAGCAATTGAAGCATTCAATTTATGGATGGTAAAGGATGTCAATTCATACAAACTGCAAAAGTATATTTTAGCCTAAAGGTTTAGGGCAATACCTGTTAATTATTCAAAAAGAAAATTTACATTTCAGGGCATTCCCCAATTTATTTTCAATATAGCTGTTCGGGATATAGGTTTGTTTACAGCATTACTTTCCAGGAGATCAAACCTTGCCCCCTTGATTTTAATATTTATTACTTTTATTCATATAATAGTGGAGCACCTTAGATGGCTAAAGAACTCTGTTGCAACTATTGCTTCCACAATTTGGTATGTTGAGTTTTTTTTTGTTATCCCCTCTAGTTTTTGATTGATCAACGCTTTTTATAATAATTGCATGACAATGAGCTTAAGATATTCAGGGAAGTCAGGGCAAATGATGTGCCGATGTGGGCTACCGTCATTGCTATTCACATCACGACAGACACATAGTTACGGGTTACAATTCTACAGGTGCCCGCAATGGGGACAAGGACCGGACGACTGAAAATTCTTCAGGTGGGCTGACAGTGGAACTATTTCTATGAACTATTTCTATTTCTATGATATCCCAATTGGACACAGCTGCTAGGAGTTCAATAGTACCACAACGGGAGAACGCCGCATGTGGTTCAAGTTCTTCCATTTTTATGATATCGCAGTCAGATAGGTTTGCTCAGGGTTCTGGAGTGTCAGTTGCAGGTGACATGGACCGTGATATGCTGCTACATTATAAAGTTAACACCATCATATTTTTACTTATCATTTTAACATGTTATTTTTTCTTTTTTATTAGCTCTTATTATACTTTGTAGTAGTATGTGTTGGTGCATTTGACTTTTGTATGTGTAACATATTCGTTTGATCTGATCGGATATGTTTTAGTTATATAAATATAAATCAATTTTTTGGTATTTTCTTATCTGAACAGTGATTTTTAATTTTGTTGAGAAAAGAACAAATTCTGCTGCACGATTATTCATTTAGTTAAAAAAAATCTAAATAAACTGTTTACAAAACGCACTAAACAAACAGCTAAACTGCTTATTCTGAACAGGGGCAGAATGGTCAATTTTCCAAAATCACTTGTTTTCCATAAGTGCCAATCAAATATCTAGACAACTTATCCGGATCAGCTGCTCATCAACAGATTATCAGGATAAGCTGCTTATCAGCAGAAGCTGGATAAGCTGCAGCCGCCCTAAACAGACCCTAAAGCACCCCCATTTGCGAGAAGGAAACGTGGCGAGGAAAGAAAAGCAAGGGCAGGAAAACGTAGGTAGCATTAGGGCTTCAAACAAAATTGGCATCAGGAAAGCGACAGAATCCGCTTGTATATAACATTCAAATATTTAATATTACATCACAAATATCACTATTAATGATCCGTGTTGCAGCTTTTGAGGTGGTGGCGTAATGAATTAGTAGCTTAGCGTTGAACAAAAACCAAACACATGCTCAAGTAATTAAAAAGAAATAAGTAGGAGTAGACACATTGATTTTTATGCTGAAAAACCAGAAAGGGAAAAATCATGAGGTCTGACCTAGTTGGAATAATTCAAACACAGGTGCACTCTTCTCCTAAATTAGGAAAGATGGTGTTACAAAGATGAGAATTATAAATGTACAATAATGATTCATTTATAATAGTGGTAGTTTTACTATAAGGACTATAGTTCTCGATGATACTAAGCTGTAAGGGTCATAGTCAATTGTTATGGAGGCAGTAATCCGACGTGAAAATTATGGATGGAGATTGTAGCTCTAGCTTGCCGTAAAGGCTGCAGTTGAAAGCCATGATAGTAGTTAATTGTGTGGGCCACAAATGGTTGCTTCATGATTGTTAGTTGGCCATAAAAAATGTGGTAGGAACTTGTAATAGCTATGAGCCATGTAAGTTCTAGTTGTCACATAGACCGTAGTTATGCATTATGATGATATTTATAGGCCACGAGGGACAGAGTAGGGAGATATACAGGTTGTACACTATGTAGGTTCTAATGATGAACTATGATGATATTCGTAGGCCAAGCGGGCTAGAGCCAAAGTTTTCACGAGTCATGGACCACGTAGAATGTAATTGGTCATGTAGGCCATATTGGTGAGCTATGATGATGTCCGTAGGCTATGGGGGTCAGAGTCAAAATGTGTAAGAGCTATGCACCATGTCGACCATAGTTGTTCATGTTAGATGTAGTTGTGAACCGTAAAGATGTCTATGGGCCACAGAGCAAGGAATCTGGAGGTGCACAAGTTGTGGAACACAAAGTCGTAGCCGGCTACATTAGCCATAGTGGTGTTATGTGATGACATATGTAGGCTACAGAGGTAGAAGTCAGGAGTTAAATAAGTTGTAGACCACGTATGCCATAGCAGGTTGTGTAAGTCGTAGCCATGAGTTTTGATGACATCGTAAACAATGCGAGCCAAAGTTGGGTGCTGCAAGGGTTGTGGACCATGTAGGTCGGTGATACACAAAAAATATATGCATTTTTAGACCCATATTTAGACCCATATTTTATACCCATATTTTATACTCATTTTTGGTGATATTGTACTTTCATGGAAGGTATTTTTATGTTTTCTTGCAGGTTGTTGATTTTTATGGCTTAAAGCAAAAAGGAAGCAAAAAGGATGAAGTTTGGAGTCAAAATGACGTATTTGAAGAAATGCTCAGCGCCGAGGTCAGCGCTGATGGTGCAGAAGAATTTAACGCTGGAGATTTTTACTCAGCGTTGACGATGCCAGACCAGCGCCGACGGCGCCAAAGGCGGTGTAGACCTCGTTTCTAAAAGGTTCGATGTATTTGGACGATTTTTAAAGAGTTTTTGGAGACCCCTCTTGGAGAACCGACCTTTGGCTATGCCGATTGTGTGTGCGCGCGCGCGCGTGTGTGTGTGTGTGTGTGTGTGTGTGTGTGTGTGTGTGTGTGTGCGTGTGTGAGTGTAGAATAAAGTCTTGTTTGTGGAGAAGATTTTCTTGAAGAATTGTAAGAGGAGAGGGAAAGTGAGCGGTTTCTTCTTTATTGCATTTCTAAGAGAGAACTCAGTGTTGATTGTAAAGAGAGAAAACACTTCAAGAGAACTTCAAGGGATTTTCTTGAGGAGAAGTTTAAGATAAGTTGTGTTCTTTCATTTCTTTGTTGTATGAACTTTATTATATATATATAATTTGTGTTTTGTCGTATCTTTTTCATGAAGTCTAAGTAGTTCCCTCTATCTTTCCCCCTACTATGAGATATGGTGAAATGAAGAGATAAAGTTAATGTGCCATAATTAAAATATAAAATAAATTGTGATGATTTTTCAACTCCGAACTTAATTTACTTTTCAGTCTGACCAATTGATTTGATAAAATATGTTGTGAAACATATGATCTAGGAAATAGAGTATGAGTTCTACAACAGAGTGAGGATCACATTTAATTTCATGAAGGAGAAATTCGTTCATGAAATTAAGAGCAAATAAATAGGGAAATATTCTTTGTTGGGTGTAAAATTGAAGAATCTTTAGGGCGACAAACTAAAATCCCCAATTTGGTCTTAGTGTTTAAAAACTAAAGCGAGATTTAACCTTCAGGTGAAGGGAAGTGGGAACTCTGGAGGGAGCCGGTATTCTTCTAGCCTAGCCATGGATTTAGGGACTGAACCTAAGATTAGCCAATAATTTTCTATGCACTGTATCAGGGTAGAGAATTAAAATTGCTCCTATTTGGCATAATACATATTAAAAACATTTATCTCATCTCATTTCACCAAAATTTCATTGATGGGAAGGATGCTTTTTCACATAAGAAATCTTCATTACTTGAACATAGTTCTTAGATTAGTATTTAATATTTAAAAGTTGTCATTTTTGCTAATAGTTAAGTAATTTAGTTTGGTTAAAATCTCAACATTTGAAATTAATAATAGTGATTTCGTTTGATTTTCTATAAATTTCCTTTTAAAATTTATCATTGCTAACTTACACCTTCCCCGTGGGATCGATATTTGGGGCTTAAATGGAAAGTCCATTATTACTTGATAACGATGCGTATACTTGCGTAGAATATCATTATTAATTGTCTATAATTATATATATTTTACACAACTTATATTTCATATAAGGATCAAATTTTTGGCGATGTAGTGGTTTCAACTTCATAAATCCTTACATATAAAAATTCGGGATCAGTCGGAGTTGGTTACGTTGGTTATAGTGGTGAGCTGTGATAATGAAAGTAAGCTACAAGGGGCTAAAGTTGGAAGCTGCACAAGTTGTCTGCTATGTAGATCGTAGTTTGTCATTTAGACCATAATGGTGAGGTGATGTCCGAAGGCCGCATAGGCAAGAGTTGAGATTTACATAAGCTATGGACCACGTAGGCCGTAGTAGTGAGCTGTGATGATGTTCATAGGCCACATGAGCCAGAGTTGAGAGCTACATGAGCTATAAACCATGTAGACCATAGTTGGTCATGTAGGTCGTAGAGGTGAGTTATGATAACTTCCATAGGCTGTAGGGGGCGAAGTAGGGAGATGCACGATGTTGACCTCATTTTTTACCAACTTTATTTCCTTTGACTTAAGTACAACTTCACTTTGTTTAATCCTGAGAATATTGTCTTCCCTCATGATATTATTGTAAGGCTGAAAATCTCATTTTAAATATTTAATGAGAATTATTATCACCATAAAGCCATTCAAAAAAAAATTATCATTAGTTAAAATAATGTTTACATAAAGCTTTGCATTTAGGTTTCTTAAACATGAAAATAGTTTTACGTAAAAAATTTTCAATGAATCATTATTTTTAAAAAATTGACTTTATTATTGTGCCCATGTTGTCAAAATCTTTTAAATGATCCTTCTTTACTTAATTTTGATCTCCTTTAGGTATTTTTGAGTAAATGAATTATTCGAGTGAGAAAACGATAATTAGGAAAGATAAGCAATAATTTGACTATAACCACTTCAAAATGGTTTCAAATCAACTCTAGCCTTCAACAAAAGTTGTTCTAAACTTAATCATACACCATTTTGACTAATAAAATTTAATAATAAACTTTTTGGTCAAAAATTGACAATTTTCTTTCTCAAGGGTAAGACCCACTTTGATTAGACATATCTCTCTATCTAGCTTAAATAATATAAAACCAATTGAATCATTAAAATTTTTGAAGCTTTCTCTACCAAATGGGCTAAGGTCAATTTTTTTACCATAACCACCACATAACCACCCTTAACCACCTTCCATAAGCACCCATAAACTTTGAGTGACCATATCTTGGGCTAGAGAACTCCGTTTAGAAAATTATATGGGTCATTGGAATCCTACTTTTGTCCTTCTTCAAATGACATATAAATTTGAATTTTGCCAACTATTTGTGCAAATATATGAAATTTCTTTCATAATTGTTCAAAATTACACTAATGTCACTCAATCTTGATCGCTCATATAATTACCCATCTAACCATCCTTCTTGAGCCACCTCACTAATCCTTGAGGCTCATTTTTACTAGTTCACATCAGTCCAAAAAAACTTCACATGATTTTCCCTCCAAATAAACTAAATCTTTGCCCTTGAACTAAAAATAATAACTACCTCCCTTCATCTCACCCATCCAATCCCTCCATCGACTAGATTTCCACCCAAACTCTCTCTATAACCCTATAAATCCAGTCCAAACTCCCCCCACTTCTTCCTCTCGCTCCAATATAGCCCATTTATTCCCAAAAAAATTCTTCTTCCCATTTAAATTCTCACCCTCTCCCTCTCCTCTCTCTCTCTCTCTCTCTCTCTCTCTCTCTCTCTCACACACACACACACACACACACACATTTTTACCCCCTCCTCTCCTCTATTTCCTTTACACCAAAATCCCCTGTCCTCTTCTCCACTAAAATCAAGACAATCAAGAACAAATTGAGAGAAGAATTCAAAGAACAAAAAGGAGAAGTTAAGGAAGATCTCCAAGTAAGAATTCAACAACAAAAAAACACGAGATATAACATTCTATCCCATGTAAATCCAATGTAATTCACTTATCCATGTCTTTATGCAATCTATTTCAAAATTCACATTTAAGTTTTTAAAAATTTTCAAATTTATGCATGTTGTTCATTATAATAAAAAAGCTTTCATGTGAATTAAATTCTAAATTATGTAATTGATGTGAATTCTTAAATCTATCATGTTACATGCTTGAATCATGGGACTCTTAATCTTATTGTGTTTTATTGTATGAGTTTGATGTTTTTGCATGAAATTACAAAATACACATGTTTTCTTGCATTTTAATTAAAAAAAAAAAAATACTTGTATGAAACCTTAGGGATTTTTGTTCAATCATCTCTTAATTTATATGCTAAATTTTAATTTATAAGGCTACCTATACCTTCATGCATATTTAATCAAAACTGAAAAATATCGTTTAAATTCCTTAACTCCTTCTAAGTTACTGCGGATTCTTCCATCATAAGGAGGTATTCTTCTTTAGTTTAATTACATCTAACCAGAATCACTATTCCTCTTGTAGTCTTTTTATTTGAAAAATTATTTGATTTTTTGCAGCTAGTCAATAAACTCATCGGGGTCGATGCTTCCCTCAAAGTTTGGGAGGTTGATCTTGATGTCAAAGTCCCTCTGACCTCCATAAGGGGCATCTTCTCATGACCTCCTTTAATATTAGATACCAAAATTGCACGACTGATATTCTTCATCGTTGTGATCTTCTCTGTGGAAAAAATTAAGTTCCTTGTCTCTATCTTTCCTACGACTCTCTCGATCAAGGTTAAAGGTAATATCTTCATGTTTCTTGTCATCTAATTTGGCTAAACTTTATTGCAGATGATGAATTTCACATTGAATCTTTTCTTGAGTAGAGTCTCATGTACCCCTTCATGGTGGCATGGTTAGAGTTGGGAATTGGCAGGAAAAAGTTGGTGGAAGGAGAATTGGGCAACGTTGGAGGCTGAGGAACCATAAGATAGGACTAGGTTTGAATCAAACTCTGATATCAAATGATACCAAAACTAGTTGAGATGTGGTGTAATAAAAATAGTGGTACAACATGACTCAACAAAATAAAAGCACAATAAATGAAAAATCCCAAGCTAAATTTATATGAAGAGATTCGAAGGTGGTAGCAGGGTTGGCGGGGTGAGCGGCCATTGGGTAGGTAGGTGATTGTGTGTGGTTGGTTTTAGGTGGATTGGATTGCGAGATCATGAAGGAAGTAGGGGTGATGGTAGAGTGGTAGAGGAATGTGGGGGGTGGTAGGTGGCTAGTGGAATGATAAGAAAAAAGGATGGGTGAGTAGTAGTGAAGGGGGTTTGAAGTTTACAACAACACCTCAGAGTAGGATACAACTGAAGCACCACCCGACATCAATTACTGCTCAAACAAGTGAGAAATGACTCCACACAAGAGATTAGAAGACAAATTTTAGAAGAACTACCTCCCACAATTGCAGGGAACATCTATTTATAGCCTCCTACTTCTACACGAAAGGGAGGGTAGTGAAAATTTAAGAAACTTCAAAGAAAAGACCTTTTCAGAAGAAGACAAGTGTGGAAGGTGCATGAAACTACCCTGGATCACGAGGATTCACAATCCCCTTTTATTCTCAGGTGTGGGATCACGTTTCTTCCAACTCTCCCACGATCATTCTCTCGTGATCCCTTCCCGCTTTCCATGATTTCACAAATTTAGTCCTAACTACTTTATTATGAGGCTTTGGAGTCGTGGTTTTACAGCGCCCCACATTGGGGCACTTTTTTGCCCCCGAATTGAGTGCTGCACTGAGCCCCTGCATCACCTAGGGCCACACACACCCTAGATTAGTTCAATCTTGAAGCACTAGGTTAGTTTACTAAGTACATAATCGATAGAATTAACTACTAGGACCTATAACACAATTTGAATTGTCCCCCAAACTGTAAGAGTATTAAGATACTCAAAACCACTTTATAACGGGAATGACTAACTTAAGTAATTGCTATGGTGATAAGGAAGAACACCTGTTATTTTATTAGTTATTAGCTTGGGGCTATTAATGTACCCGGGGTGATGGAAAGTTGTGAGAATCTTGATTAGACGCGTTACTCCCAAATTTAGGAGTTGACCTCACGTTTGGTTGAGGTCTATAGTTTCCTCCTTAGTAGCTTAGGATGTTGCCATAGGACTTTCCTATTGACTATTCCTAGAGGACTAGAAAAGGAACCCTCACTATGAGAAATTTTAAAGTCTTCTTTGCTCAATTTGAAGTTTCACATGTTGGTCCTAGCCTCTAGCATTTAGTAGGTGGGGTCAATATGAGGGAGCTCAAGAGGAGTTTCCTATAGGATGGTCAAGCCTTAGGACTAACCCTGGGTGGTCTAGTCTTGGTTAGGCTAGCTTGCACACACTACACGTTCTCATACACCCCAAACCCTAGGACCCCTTGATTTGGTCTCCTGATCCCGTTTGAAAAACTCATATGGGTGGACCCAAACCCTAGCCCTTGGCTAAGAGGGTTAGGACCAGCATATTGAGCATCCAAAATGAGTCTTCATATGACTCTTATTGGTTTGACATAGCTTCATTGCTTATTTGCTCATCCTAGCCCAAAATCACCAAAATTACCAAAATACCTCTAAGAACCCTAATTTTTGCCAAAATTCCCAAAATTTCCCAAAACAACCACATTTTTCCAAAAGTCAGCTCAAATCATTCCTCACTACCCAAATTGACCAAAATCCCAAAGTATCCCAAAATTGTCAAAATTATCAAAATGCCCCTCAACTCAAAAGTTCCAAAAATTCCAAAACTCCCAAAAATTCCAAAGTCATCCCAAATATTACCGAATACAATTTTGAACCATCACATTGACCCAATTTGATCAATTTGACCTATTTTTGACCAAAAGCCCCAAATCGCCCTTAAAGCCCAATCTCCCCAAATTAGCCCCAATGTCAAGCCAATTGACCCCAATCTTGCCCAATTTCAATTCCAAATAAAAATTCAATATCCATAGTCCTAATCCAAACAAAATCTAAGCCCAATTTGACCAAATTGAGAGCCCAATTCTAACCCAAATCAAAAGCCCCAATTTTGACCATGTGACCAAATCTACCCAAATTGAACCCCATGCCCTATCCAATTGCCCCAATTTTGGACTCAACACTCTTTATAACCATTACCGACATCAAATTAGACCCTGAATTGGCCTTTTTAAAGCCTTAATCCCACTCAATTTCAACTTGGACCAAAATCCCTAAGTTTGCCCCAATTTAGCCATATGTCCAAATTCCATCAAATTGATTTTTCAATTCAATTCAAAATCACTTGAAATCAAAATCACTTGAAATTAAAATCACTTGAAATTCTTTCAAAACTCTTCATAAAATCTCCCTGCACCAAATTAAACATTTAATTAACCCAAATTTTAGCCCAAACTCACCACCAATTTTAAAAGCCCAAGCCCTTAAGTCATTCAAAAAGCATAAGATTCAACTAAAAGCCCACATGACAATTTTCTCCTCATCATCCATTTAATTAAAATCATTCCCTAAGTTTTAAATCCATGATCAAATCATTCCAAATCAAGACTCATGACAAAATCCATAAAAATACCCCATAAATTCAAAAATCCCTTCTCATGCAAATTTACCAATCCAAGGACAAGCCATCAAGCCACCCCCAAGCCATATGTGAGCAGTATGAGCCTTTACCACCTCACTAAGATATTAATGAAAAAAGGAGGAGCCACTTTTAAACTGTCTTAAAAAAATTTAGCTCTCTTAATGATACACTCTAACCCAAGTTTCTCCTTATCATCCATTTAATCAAAATCATTCCCTAAGTTTTAAATCCATTATCAAATCATTCCTAATCAAGACTCATGAAAAACTCCATCAAAATACCCCATAAATTGAAGAATCCATTCTCATGCAAATTGATCAAGCCAGGGACAAGTCATGAAGCCATCCCCAAGCCATATGTGAGTCATATGAGCCTTTAGCACCTCACCAAGCTATTAATGACAAAAGGATGAGCCACTTTCAAGCTCTCTTAAAAAGGTTTTAGCCCTCTTAATGATACACTCTAACCCATGCTTAGCCAAATCCTTTGGATAAGGACCTCTCCTCACTAATTAAGATGAGCCAAATGATCTCCTCTTCAACCCAAACCAACCTTGGTGGGTGAGCCCAACCCATATCCATGCTTTGACCCAAATTGACCGAAAAATAGTTTCACCCCCATTGCTCTTTAATCCAAAACCCTTACACATGACCCTCCAATGGACTTCACCAAAATCAAGCCCTGATCCCCCCTGACCAAATGGTGACCTGACTCTGGCCGGCCGACCACCTTGGCTGCCGGAAAACACGATAACCAAGGAGGAGCAAGGAGTTAAACTCAAAATTACACCCAAACAAGCTGGCTCACTCATTAGATTTTTGCACCTTTCTTCCCTCCAACTAAGCAACTAGAGCCACCCACTGGTTAGCCCAATTTCCTTTCTTCCCTCCAACTAAGCAACTAGAGCCACCCTAGCCCAATTGTAGCCTCCAAGCTCTTCTATTTAAACTCACCCTCTACGGCCAAGGGAGGAGTTGTTGAAATTCCTTGGGGATACCCTGGCAAATTGTTCCAAGAGCTTCTTTAAGACCACTTAAGTTCAACACAACCATCTTTCAGCCCTCAAACCCACTGTCTGAGCTTAATTTTGGAGCTCAAAATAAGGCCGAAACCAGGACATAATTCCCCACAGCTCCATAGTGCACCAAAGTTAAATTAATTGCACCCACGCCATACCTTGAGTGAAAGAAGAAGATCCCTCATAAAAACCCCATCACCAGACCATCCTAGCATAGAATTTGATCAGCACTCAGGTCTAAATTGTACCTAGGCAACTCACCACAGCCAAAGGCTTCATCTAGGAGCTCTCTGGACTCGAGCTCTCTGGACTCAACTCAAGAGATTTTGGAAGTACCCAATCGAGGTCACACCTCTTGGGCAAAGGTATTGAACTCTCCCCTTAAATAGAGCCTATTTTAATTCTCCATGCTCATAGACTTGACTTCAGAGTTAATTAACCATATGGATATATTCTCCTAGTCTAGATGCGTCTATAGAAACAAACTCAAAGAGACTTGATTGAGTATCAAAAGAGATTGTAAGGTTTGAAGTTTAACGGCTCTTGGGCTAGGGATTTGGGGATGATGAACGGATGCTGGCCGTTCCCGCGTGTATCTAATGGACACTCTGGATTACGCCGGATGAGGATATGGGACATAAACCGCGGGCTGATTAAGTGTTGAGATGTCTGGCGGCGTCGAACTGCGGAGCGCCGCGTGGAAAGTTCAAAAATGATGAGGATGAGGTGGTGCCATGATGGATAAGTAGAAAAATAGGGTTTTATTTTATTTATTTAAATTCCAGATCTTTGAAAATCCATAAATTTGCATAGAAAAATCATAAAAATAAAACAAAAATACCCTCATGCTCAGTGAACAAGGAGAACAATTTGGAAATTGTTTCATATTTATTTGATGCATGTATTATTTTTAATTAATTAAATAGTGTATTTATTATTTTGATTCTCCATTTGGATGGACATTTCACCATGACTTGATTTTTGGGGCTTTAGTTCCAAAGTCAAGGTAGGTCTCTAAACAAAGTTCTCTATTTTTCAAGCATATCAAGTATGTTTTGGTAAAATAATTATAAGAATTAAAATATTCATAAAAAAATACAAAACTTATTTTTGTGAGTTCATTTTGATAAGAGGACCCTAGAAAAAATATAAGCTTGGTTTAACTCAAAAACATAATTATCACTAACCCCTAAAAATGAAATATAATTAAATTAAAAAAAATATAAATGTAAATGGAATAAAAATCATTCTCCATTATAATTTAATGACAAAGGGAGCTCCACATAAAAATTTCAAGTCAATTGGAATTAATTTGACCACTAAAATGGATTAATTAAGTGAAATTGCATTTTTTTGGCACTAAAATAATTATAATAATTAAAATACAACTAAAAAATTACCAAATTAGTTTTGGGAGTTCCTTATGACTAGAAAAACCTAAGAAAAATAAAAGTGGAATTAAAATAAGTACTTCATTTTAAAGCTATTTTTAAATATTTAAATAAATATTAATTAAAAATCATAAAAATTGCAAAATTGTAAAAACACACTAAAATGTCACATTTGACTTGATCACTTGGGACCAATTAAAATAATTTTCCTAATTTTTTTAAGTCAAGATATGAATTTTTAAAGACTTAAAATGAAATTTCTTTAACTTTATGCTAAAATAATTCCAATAATTAAAATATAAAACATAAAAATATGATATTTGTTTATTTGGGTTTCCTGGACTCATAGAGATTTAAGAAAAATATAAAATTTAAATTTCCACTTAAATAATATTTTATATTTAATTAATAATATAAAAAAATAATTCTAATAATTAAATTAAACCTCTAAAAATCATGAAAATTAGTCAAAATGGTCCTCTAACCTAGGTGAACTTCCAGTAATTTTCTAAATGATAGTTGTTTTGTTTTGGTTTAGTTATTGAATTTTCATTAAAAATCCCTATTTTTGCATTTAAATAATTATAAAATAAAATAAATTCAGAAAAAAAATATTTTCTCCTCTGATATTTTAGTTATCTCATGAGTAGGGTAACATAAAATCTTAAAGTCATTTGAGTTTGATTTAATGAATTATGAGGTGTTAAGGTCTTAAGGGTAAAAGGGTAATTTTGGAATTTAAGCCTTAATTAATATTTAAGCTTAACCAAAGGGTAAATGGGTAATAAATGATCTTAATTGACAGGTCTTGATGATTGAAGCATGAAAGTGATAGATGGTAGCAACCAATTTCACTTTGGTCTCATTAAGGATAAATTTGTAATTTCTTAAATTGATGAAATTTGGAAGAGTAATTGAATAAAAAGATATTGAGGCTGGGGTTTGACTTTGGAAGATCATAACCCACTGATTTAAAACCCTAATTAATGGTTTTAAAATGATTTATGATTCTTGATAAGGGTTAAAGGTATAAATATTCAAATTTTCCCATAAATTACAAATCTACCCAATAAGTTTTATGGACTTAGTAGTGAACTAGGCTTAATCAAACTTTTGTCTAATGAGGTTTAGAAAATGACCTATAATTAATTTGAAACTTTAAAACACGAAAAGCCCATTTTGAAAGTCAAACCGGCTAAGTCCCTTATTTAAGCCAGATTGCCCCTAAGGGCCTTTACCCGTATAATTCGTAAGTGAAACATCAAGTAATAATTACCACACTTAAAGGGATAATCAAAACATCAAGTTTCATTGAGCATAAGAGTATGAATTGGGTGAACCATATAGCAAACATAATAAGACCAAAATGAACTCGAGACGATTCGTGGGACTGTGAAATGTCTAGGGTATTACCCAGGACTTTTCATGATCCTTCGTGAATCTCAAAGGACACTTGGACATATTACGATTTGCTTAACGGAATCATCCCTAGAGATGAACAAATTGGACCCATCAAGGTAAGACATAGAATCTGGTAAACACACCTTAAACCTGTACTCTCTACTTTTCCTACAAGCATGTTTTAATTCCTGCAAAATTATATATATATGTTTTGCAAGTACTAAACTTTTTTGGTGGAGGAACTGGAAGAATGGACAGGTACGCTTTTAAGTTATTACAATGTAATTTACTTTTATTTATTAACACCTCTTGTTTCCTGTCCATAAACTTGCATATTAAATAACAAGGTCGCTCTGCATGTCAAAACTGAAACTTTAGGATAGCCACAAAACTGAAACCAAACCAAAATTATAACTCAAAATTTAATTACAAACAAAACAACAAAACTAAAATTGCAACTAAATTAAAATGTTTCTTTCAGATGATTGAGAATTCCTCGGAGAAGGTAACCTACGGTTGCTAACGAGATTTCCTACGATTTAAATGAAAGTATGGAGCTCATTGAGTTGAGTTTAATAAATTCATTTAGACTAAGTTAATCTGAAGAAAATAGTGGTGTCGGAACAAGGGAGTACTAAGTGAATCTGAAGAAAATAGTGGTGTCGGAACAAGGGAGCTGTGGGATCCTAACCTGTGTCTCTCTAATCAACTTTAACATCCCGTGATATTTAAATAACCATAATCTTAGGAAACATTTGATTTGGCATTAGGACTTGACACATTAAAAAACTTAAACTCATTATGACGAGGAGCTTGGAGATACTTGGACTTAGCGCGGTGGGCAGCACGATCATCTTCAAGAGTAGAACATGTCGGATCTACAACAGCATATCTCTCCTTAGAAATTAAACAACAAGCTATAGGATTTTGAGGTTGTTCATTTAGTGCGACAACAGTCCTCAAATTTTCTTTAGGCCTTTGTATGGCTCTGCTATATAATATAAGCCCTAACACGTCATAGGATTCTAAGGTTGTTTAGGATTTCGAGGTTGTCTTTCATCATGACATAAATACTCATATTTTCTAGGCTATTTATGTTGTTGTTTCACACGAATGTAAGCTTTAATTAATAAAATTGATAGGATGAAACACATAATTTCTTGTTGAAGTTGATGCCAAACAATAGGATAGCTTGGAAAGTCACTGAGGTTCTCTGACAGATTACTAAAACTAGTTTTTAGCTTCTTCTTCCTTTGGATTCCAAAAATAAAACATTCCAAATTTGAGTCATTCCTCTTTCACACCTCTTTGTCTGATCTCTTTGAAAAGTCCCATCCTTTGAAATTCTTGAAGACAATATCCCCTGATTTTTATCGAGAGTTTTCTTAAGTGACTCTGGTTATTTAAGATGTAATTAACTATAAGGGCTTGCCTTTATAGGAAACTTTCAAGAACCCAACTTAATATAAATCCTATTTAATTTATATTAAATAGGGAAATTTGTCGGCAAACATAAAGGATTCACAAGCCAAAAGGATATCATAAATTCTTTAGTTTATTTAATCGAGCCTTATCAATAAGTAGTATATATATCTTTCGGGATATGTGCATTGCTTGCGGTATTAGGCTCGTTTATTTAAACTGCTAAAGATATTAGATCGGATAGGTCTTATATTTTTAAAAATTAAAATACTACTTTACCCAAATTGAATGTATATAAATTAAATTAAATCGGGCGTTGGGATATCCATTCCGACGACTGAAAACTTCAATCTCCCAACCAACCTCCATTTTAGTGCTGACATTAGGTTAGTCCACTTACAGCCTTTTATTTAGATATGTTTAGGTTTGGGCTTCACCTCTATGCAGAAATTTATTCCCCTTTCCTACCCTTAGATTATCATGTTTCTAAACTCAATCCAATCAAACTTAACTCAACTCTATCAAACTTAATCCAATTCTATCAAACTTAACCCTATCATATCAAATTTAATCTAATCCTATCAAAATTAACCCTATTATTTTAAGATCATATCCATTCAAATCCATTTAAATCCAATCAAATCTAATCTATATCTGAACTTCTTTCTCAAGCTTGACCTTTCAATTCAAACTCTGATCATCACTCAGATTGTCAAATGTCGGGCTCAATCGTACAGTGAAGTCAACCTTTGTCCAAACTTCTCTCTTTCATCTAAGTCTTGAAACTCTATGATCTTCTAAACATTCATTGATGAGGAAGAGAGATATAAGGCATAACTTTAATCAAGAGTATTCTCAAGGGTAGTTCTTGAAATGTAATTAATTATGAGAAGCCTCCTTATAGCGCTACTAGAGCCCATAATAAAATAAACCTTATTTTTCACTCGTAAGATAAGCGAAAGATCCTGGTTTATCAGAACCATAAATCACAAAGAATTTGCTCATCCGAATGATTAAATCCATTCCAAGATAGTATTTATATTCTTTGAATGTCATATCCAATCATTTAGATAAAAATCTTTTAAGATCTATGGTGGCACCAATAAATAAAAAAAAAATCTTACCATATGGAATGAGCTTTAAGAGTTCGAAGAAAGTCACCGTCTTTAAGGTGTGTTGTTATATCATTTTCAAGAGGTTTTGTTATACCATAAGTGGAGTCGTTATTAATTTGCAATCTAAGTCAGGATTCCTCAGTGTACATTGTGACTTCAAAAGAGACTTTGCTGCAAGGAGTAGGTGGCAGCCTATGATGGTTGATGATGGCGATCGACGACGGTGGTGATCAGAGTTGGCTCAGGTGGTGGCATGACAGTATGGTGGCCAGTGGGAGTCGGATTTGGGCTGAGGCTGAGCCGTCGGTGATTAGAGTTGGCTAAAGGGAGTTGAGCGGAGTTGGCTAGAAAAAACGGTAACCGGAGTTAGCCAGAGGCAAAAGGCAGTGGTTGTAGGAGTTTGCAAAGGTGATGGAAAAGGTTGGCCAAGGGTGGTGGTTGTGGTAGCCGGAGTTGGTCGAGTGCGACAACAACCAAGGCTAATCGGAGGCAATGGCGCTAGTTGTTAAAGGCAACAACAGTCGAAGTTGACCAACTACGATCGGAGTTGGGGTGCGTCTTTTGCTGACGAATGTAGAAAGGAGAGGCGGTGGGGACCGTAAGCGGCACAGACAGGAGACAATCGGATCTGCTATGCAAGAGGTTGGCCTGCAACTCCCTCTTCTACAGGCTTCGGTCTTCCTCTTGCCCAAGGTTTAGGTCCCCTCCTCATGAGGGGTATTGGGCTCTATTTATAGAGTCTATATTGCAAATGAGTAAAGAATTCATACCACTCTTGATGTCAGAATTGATTGATCTTGGACTCGTCGAATTCATCTTGTCGAAGCGCTCAATTTGACTTTCCAATTATATCCGGAAAGCTTATAAAAGTGGTTTAACAACTTGATCTGGCTTAATTTGACTCGGATTGGATCGATTTTTGTATCGTCGATTTCGTCTCGTCAATCCAGTGAGTTTGACTATAAGCATGTTGAAATCTGATTTTTGGAATACTCTCAATCGAAGTCTGAAGGTTTCTTGCTCAATACTTTATGTCAAGTTTCATATCATATCTCGAGTTTCATGCTGGATGATGAAAATTAAGTGATACTGTACCAGTTTATAACATTTAAAAAATAAAATATCTTCCTTATTTACAAACTTATGAAAAAAAAGTAGTATAAATATAAATATTAAATTTTAGTTATTAAATATGTAAATACGTAGTAATTATGTGTTCCACTTGTAAAATTCCCCATCCAAATACTAAAGGGACCGTTCCTTCCTCTCTTCAGGAACTCCTATAAGAGTAGGGAGGCAGAGGGAAGTTAGATTTCGAGGGAATTGAATGATATATCCCTAAATTTTATTTTGCTATTAATAGGAAGGATTGAAAGCTATAGACTTACAAACTATATTACATGCAAAATTACATTTATAATTATCTTAAATGCTTGACAAGGACTGTCAACTAATGTGACGTTGACAGTTTTACATGCTTAAAATCTTATTTCAGGATTCATTTTTAAAAAAAAATTTTGTTTCTCGGTTTAATAAATATATATACTTTTATGATAAATTTATTTTATTAAAGTTTATATAGGTTTTAGGATGCCTGCATGGGTTTTGTCTAGCTGGACATTTGTAATTCTTTTGAAGCCATTGTGAGATAAGTAAGGCTGTCAAAACAGCTCGTTGTTCGGGAACAGTTCTTGTTCATCTCATTAAGAAGCTCGTGTTCAGCTCGTTCGTTAAGTTAACGTGCCGAACACGAACAACACAAATAAATATTTGTTCGTTCGTGATCTGCTCATTTTTGCTCGAAATACGACTAATCAATTAAAT
>NW_018164864.1:126769-133177 GCF_001263595.1 Phalaenopsis equestris | reverse complement strand
TAACAATTTTGATGAATAGTATTAAAAAAAAGTAATTGACTACAATGCTACAAAGATTTATAATCAATTAAAAGATTAATTAAAAAATAAAATAAAAATTATTAAATTAGATTCAAATGATGTTATAAATGTAGTCATAATCATTAACATCTTATGACTACGTGATTAGGATTGTCAAAACGACTCTTTGTTTGTGAATGGCTCGTGTTCGGCTCGCTAAGCCAACGAGTCGAACACGAACATAATTTTTGAGCTCGAAGTATAAACGAGCCGAACACGAACTGAGTCTTGGCTCGCTCGTGTAACTTAGTCTAGGCTCGCTCATGTTCGGCTTATTATCATGTAATGCATTAAAATTTAATTATTACAAACATAAATATTTAATAATAATTTAATTATTATTTTCTTAATATATATTTTCTTAGTAGTGATGTGTGCTAAAAGATTTGTAGCGGTAGAATAATGGATTATCGTCTTAGCGTTGTGCGAGGATTTAACACAGACTCAGATGAAAATGAATCAACTTGTGATGACACTAGAGTTTTTACGTGGAAACCCCATAAAGGGAAAAATCCACAAGGTATGACCCAATTATAAAAATTCACTATAAGTCGACACAGACGGGAAAATGTTACTAGATTTTCCAAGGTACAACGTCAGCTAATGACGTCTATTTGGTGGTGATCGATGGAAGGAGGTGGGGGGTGGTCGCAAACGGTCGGTGGTCGACGGAGGTCAGCGGTGATCGGCGGTGGTCGACAGAGATCAACGGTGATCGGCGACGGTCGACAGAAGTCGGCGGTGACAGAGATGATGTTGGACTTGAACTCCTTCTCAAAGACTCAAGTTCTCTCTTAAGTCTGCCCCTCTTATGTGAGGGGTGAGACTATATTTATACTACTCTGGGTGCAATTAATGCAGGATTATGAGCTATTTTGATCAGATTGTCCAGAGAGCTTCCCTCGATTGGATGGCATTTGATGGGCATTTGAGTGCCTTATGATGTCATAATTAAGCAATCTTGGGCTCGTTGAATTCTTATTGTCGAGACGCTTGTTTTGACTATAAACTGACTATTTTTTACATTCATTTGACCTTTCCAATGCCTCCAAAAATCCTCTAAGAGTCGTTTAAAGATTTGATTCCGGCTTGATCTGACTGGGATTGCCCTAGTTTTTATATCATTGGGTCTCTTTCATCAAGCCGGTCAGTTTGACTATAAGTTTGCTGAAATTGGAGTTCTGTATGACTTTTTATCAAGATTTGAATATTTATTGCTCAAAATATTATCTCGAGATTCGTGCTGGATGATGAAAATTTGATGGTGTCATATCAATAATGGTTATAATTATTTCATTAAGTAGAAATATATAATACCTTTTTTATATTAATATTAAGTTAGTGTGTATATATATATATATATATATATATATAACCATAAATACTTCTAGATTAAAATAAAAATTTCATGACAAAAGTTCATGATTATTGGAGATGCTCATTTATTGAATATTTCAAATAAAATAAATTATCTGATGATAATTCGATGGCAGTTTAAATTATGAAAAAGGGCGCTGCGATATGCTTTTGTCAATGAAACTTTTTAGTTTAGATCTTTAGAATATATATGTCAATCATGTTTGGGACCGAAGAAACCGACAAGATTGTAATCGAAGAACTTTATGGTGCATATCAATTGGATCCTAAAATGACAATGATGATAAAAAAAAAGAGTTACTATTGACAAATGATGGTTAATGACTGTATCGATACTAAAAGTTTCCAAGCCACCTTTTGGAGATTTATAAGAGAATGAAGTTGAGACATTTGAAGTAGGTGTTTGAAAGTTCTGAAAAAAGTTAGAAGAAGAGGAGTTCGAAGGAGTTTGGCGAAATAGTTTTGGAGAAATTTTCAAGCACTATAAAAATTTACTTTATTCATTTTGTTTTTAGCTTTTGTTATTTTGTTTTGAGTGATTGTAAAAGAGAAGAGATTCAAAGGAACTTCAAGAGTTTGGTGAATGACTTGAGATAAATTTTTATCTTTTTGTTTTAGACAAATTTTGGTTTTAATTAAGACTTGTTGTTGGTTTGACAATGGTTTCTACTTTTAAACTAAAGTATATTTTTGTTTTCTCGATGGATTCTGAGTAGTTTTCGTTATCTTTTTCCTTAAAATGATAAGTAATTAAAGTGTTGGATGGAAGTTGTGAAGAGTATTGATCTTTAATATTGTAAGAAGTTGTGATAATTTAAATCCATGAACTTTATTTACTTCTTGATTTGACCTATCTAGATGTTAAAATTTGTTGTGAGAACATGTAAGAACCACGCCGTATTGTCTTAGTCAACAATTGGAAGGAATCACGTGAAGTTGTATGAATGAGAATGTAATTCATATGATTTAGAGAAAATAAATAGGGAATAATATTGAAGAGTGTAGAGTTAGATGATTTTAAAGTTAATGGTTAAAGCCCCCAACTTGGTTTTTTGTTTTAGGTTCTGATACGAGATGTTAGCCCAAGATGGAAGGAATTGAGGGAACTCTAGAGTGAGAGTTGGTATCTTCCCTGCCTAGCCGGTCTTCAAAACTATTCAAACTTTAAATTAACCAATATTCTTTATAGCATCTCTAGTAAGGTTAAAGAATATAATTGCTTCTATTTGACACAACACAATTCACATACTTCTACAACAGAATTTCTATACTTATTACTGATTCATGATAAAAAGAAAGATATTTATCAAATTTAGTGCTTTTCTTTTACATAAACTCAAATTATCTTTTTAAATTGTTATTGTTCTGTTAAAATATCAAAAATACCAAAAAGATTTGAATTTTAATACCGCGAAAATATTTTTAGTTTAAGTAATTGTCTTTTTAAAATAGAAAGTTTGTTGTTCAATAGTGCATATTGTGTATTTTCTTGTAGGTTCGATATTCATGACTTAATCAAAAAGTCATATATTACTTGATAACGATACGCATACTTGCGTAATATCCCAATATAAATATAATAAATATAAATTAAAGTATAAATTAAAGTGTTAAATTCTTATTTTCGTCAGGATCAAGTTTTTGGTTCTATTGCAAAGTAAGGAAACATAAGTGAAAAATATTATCAAAGATATTGTTATATGGTTGAATATAAGCAGTTTCGGGATAAATGCACCTATTGAAGAACCGATCTATGCTCTATTTAACGCCAAAATTTTTTATCACACCCCCCCCCCCCCCCCTCGCACCATTCCGAGTTCTTCCACTAATTTCAGTTTTTTCTCTTCACACGCCTACATTCTACGTCATTCCACACCATTAGTTAGTTATTGTTTTTATAGTTTTGAGTTTTTTTGGTGAGTTTAAGTTTGATTTCTTCTCTAAGAAGTGTTGGAGAGGAAAAAAATTGAGAGATTTTTTCTTCCTACATTTCCTATGAGAGGCTACAAGGGATTTTTTTTGAGAAAGAGTTTCAGATAAGTGTTATTTATTTATTATTGTTGTATGAACTTCCTTTTATATATAAAATTTGTATTTTGTTGTATATTTTTCATGAAGTCTGAGTAGATTCCTTTATCTTTCTCCTTACTCTGAGATATGGTGAAATAAAGAGATAATTTGGATGTGCCAATGTTAAAATTTAAAATAAATTGTGATGGCTTTCCGCTTCTAATTTACTTTTCAATATGGTCAATTAAATTGTTAAAATATGTTGTGAAAAATATGATCCGAGAAATGAAGTATGAGTACTACAACAGTATGAGCATCACATTTAAGTTCATGAAGGAGTGTTTCGTTCATGGAATTAAGTGCAAATAAATAGGGAAACATACTTTGTTGGGTATATAATTGGAGATTTCTAGGTGATAGCTAAAAATCCCTAGTTCGGTCTTAGTGTTTAAAAAATAAAGTGAGAGTTAGTCTTCAGGGGAAGGGAAGTAGGAGCTGGGAGCCAGTTTTCCCCTAGCCTAGCCATGGATTTAGAGACCAAACCTATGATTAGCCAATAATTTTCTATAACATTGAATCAGGGTAGATAATTAAAATTGCTCCTATTTGGCACAATATAAATTTAAACCATTTATCTCATCTCATTTCACCAAAAACTCATTGTAGTGAGAAAGATGTTTTTTCATATTAGAAAAATTCATCACATAAACATAGTTCAGTAGTTACTATTTTAAATTCTTTTGTATTTCAGTTTTGGTATTAATTAAATAATTTAGTTATGATAATATCTCAACATTTGAAATTAGTGACAGTAATTTCTTTTTGACTTTCTGTGAATTTCTTAGTAAATTTATCATTTCAAATTTAAACATTCCCAGTGGGGTCACAGTAATTTCGTTTGATTTCTGTGAATTTCTTAGTTAATTTATCATTTCAAATTTAAACATTCCCAGTGGGGTCAATATTTAGGACTTAAACAGAAAATCTTATATTACTTGATAACGATACGTAAACTTTCATAGAATATCAATCTTAAGTGCTTAAGGTTATTATTAATAAAATACCCCCATCAAGTTTTTGGCACCGTTATAAAGCAGGGTCAACTTTATAAATTTTACACAAATATATTCAACCTGGATCATTCAGAGAAAGTCATCGTCTTTAAGGTGTGTTGTTATGTCATCTTTGAGAGGTTTTGTTATACCATAAGTGAAGTGCATTATTAATTTGCAATGTACGCTTGGATTACTCAGTGTACATTGTGAATTCAAAAGTGACTTTGCTACAAGGACTAGGTGGTAGCTTATAATGGTTGATGCTAGAGGTCGACGACAGTGGTGGTAAGTGTTGGCTGAGGTGGTGGCATGACAGTATGGAGGCCAGTGGTAGTTAGAGTTGGGCGGAGCCTGAGCTGGCGGTGATCAGAGTTGGCCAGAGGGAGTTGACCGGAGTAGGATAGAGGAAACGATGATCGGAGTTGGTCGAAGGGAAAAGGCGGCCGTTGTAGGAGTTTGCAAGGGCGATGACAGGGGTTGGCCAAGGGCAGCGGTGGTAGTAGCCGGAGTTGGTCGAATGCGACAACAACCAAGGTTAACCGGAGGCAAATGTACTAGTTGTCAGAGGCAACAACAGTCGAAGTTGAACAACGACGATCGGAGTTGGGGTGTGTCTTTTGCTGACGAATTTAGAAAGGAGAGGCGGCAGGCACAGTAAGCGGCACAGACAGGCTTCGGTCTTCCTCTTGCCCTAGGTTTAGGTCCCCTCCTCATGAGGGGTATTGGGCTCTATTTATAGAGTCTATATTGCAAATGAGTAAAGAATTCATACCACTCTTGATGTCAGAATTGATTGATCTTGGACTCGTCGAATTCATCTTGTCGAGACGCTCAATTTGAATCTAAGCATGCATATTCAAAATTCATTTGACTTTTCAATTATATCGAGAAAGCTTATAAAAGTGGTTTAACAGTTTGATGTGGCTTAATTTGACTCGGATTTGATCGATTTTTGTATCATCGAGTTCGTCTCGTCGATCCAGTGAGTTTGACTATAAGCATGTTGAAATCTGATTTTTAGAATACTCTCAATCAAAGTATGAAAGTTTCTTGCTCAATACTTTATCTCAAGATCCATATAATATCTCGAGTTTCATGCTAGATGATGAAAATTAGATGATATTGTACCAGTTTATAACATTTAAAAAAAATATCTTCTTTATTTACAAACTTATGAAAAAAAAGTAGCATAAATATAAATATTAAATTTTAGATATTAAATATGTAAATAGCTAGGAATTATTTGCTCTATAAGAAAAATTCCCCATCCGAACACTAACAGGGACCATTCCTCTCTTCAGGAACTCCTATATCAGTAGCACAGGCAAAGAGAAGTTAGATTTCGAGGGAATTGAATGATATATCCGTAAATTTTTTCAAAATTATAAGTCGCCAAAATTACATAACCAAATTTACAAATATACCATTAAATTAATTATATTTTGCTATTAATAGGAAGGATTGAAAGCTATAGAGTTGCAAACTATATTACATGCAAAATTTCATTTATAATTATCTTAAATGCTTGACAAGGACTATCAACTAATGTGACGTTGACAGTTTTACATGCTTAAAATCTTATTTCAGGATTCATTTTTAAAAAAAAAATTTGTTTCTCGGTTTAATAAATATATATACTTTTATGATAAATTTATTTTATTAAAGCTTATATAGGTTTTAGGATGCCTGCATGGGTTTTGTCTGGCTGGACATTTGTAATTCTTTGAAAGCCGTGGTGAAATAAGTAGGGCTGTCAAAACTGCTCGTTGTTCGCGAATATTTCGTGTTTGACTCGTTAAGAAGCTTGTGTTCGTCATGTTAACGAGCCGAACACGAACAACACAAACAAATATTTGTTCGTTCGTGATCGGCTCATTTTGACTTGAAATACGACTAATCAATTATA
>NW_018164864.1:103068-122999 GCF_001263595.1 Phalaenopsis equestris | reverse complement strand
TGCTATATATATATATATATATATATATATATATTGAAAAATGAGACCAAATAGATCTCATATATTTAATTGTTTAGATAGTTGAGCATAATATTACAGTAATACACCACCCCGAGAGATAAGTATATCACTTGTTGGTAGGCTCAACAATTTAAACTAAGAAATTATAACTCTTATTTGGTCTGCGGAATTTATGATCGACAATTCTCCTATCTAATGTAAAGATTATATAGGGTTTATATTACCTGAATTTCTAATTCCCTATAAGGACAAATTTCTATAGTTAATTACATCTTAAGCAACCAAAACCACTTAAGAAAACTCTCGATTAAGATCAGATGTTTTATCTTCAAGAATTAAAACTTTAGTTTTCACAATTTTTCATAGGAAAATAAAGTGAGAATGACTCAAATAGGAACAATAATTTTGGATACCAAAGGAGCGAGAGGTAGGCGAATCTCATTGACCTCTCAAACTATTCTATTGTTTGGTCACATCTTCGAAGTAATGTTATTTGATGTTTACTCTTATCATTTATTTAAATTTTAGGGCTTACACTTGCACGATATATGATTGTACATATAGCTTAGGAGGATAGGAGGATTTACATAGTACTGAACGAATATCCTCGGAATCCTAAAAGGAATTAAGACTTATATCGCAAGGCATACATATGTGTGAAAGCCTAAAGATGATGTAAGGATTTTACGACGTGCTAGACGAACGACATCAAAATCGTAAGTATTTATGTTATTAAGTCTACGGAAGTTGAGGTTCATCTTTCGCTTCATGTTCTGTCTTGATCTCTCTTTGAAGTTGTCACTATCTGCTTGCATCCTCATCTTGCTTCCCAGATAGCTAGCGTCAAGCTCTTTAATTGTGATGGTTTTGGATTTTAAGAAGTGTGTTCGAACTAACTATTATCGATTATACAGGTATAGTAGACTATACATATTTAGAAAACATATAACAAAATACAATAAGGAATGTATAGTAAAAGAGAAAGTAGCAGCGCGTACATGTCGCCTCTGATGTCGCCGCTAAAGAGTTAAAATTACAGGTAAAGTGTGTAAGTATTATGAAATATTAAACAAATACAAAAAAACATGAGCATATGTGTATATAAAAGATCCAGTGACACATATATGAAAGACTAGAGTTGAGTATAAGAGTTTGAGCTAGGGGTGGGCTCAGACTCAGAACCAGTGGCCCTGTTAATAGTAGAGGGACATCTATTGGCAACCTTAAGCAATCTGCGTGCATAAAATCCAACTTCGAATCGAAGCTACCAACAAGGCGATCTAAAGAGGGCAACTCCTAGCCAAATCAAAGTGACTCACAAGTGGACCCGTGGACAGTAACACACAAAATTCTTAGTTTGTTGGGAATATAAATAAAATTAAACATTCGCTTAGCAGTAAAAAAAATTAGTGTAATGGGAAAAAAAGATTTTGTTATATATATATATATATATCGAGAAAAGAGAATTACTAAATTATCTAAATAACATAAGAATTTTTTTTTAATTTTATTATTATATAGATAAATTGTTTAAGTTATATGGGCGTAGTTGTGCATGAAACTATTTATTTGACTGAAAGATATATGTGGTATAAATATAAAAATTAATGAAGATCTACATATCTACCGCTTAATTCTTATGTATTAACATATCAACTGCCTAACTTCAATTTTTACTTACAATTTATCCATATCTATGCCCCAAAAAATGGAAGTTTAATTTTTTATATGCAAATTGTTAGATATATGTATTTCTCATAAAGGACTGGATATTCACCAAGTTGTAGATTTATTGGGTATATGTGTTTCTCCTAAAGGGCTGGATATTCGCCAAGTTGGAGATTTATTGGGTATATGTATTTCTTCTAAGGGGCTGGATATTCGTCATGGTAGAGATTTGTTAGGTATGATTCATGTACCATAAATTGGAAAGATGAAGTGGAGCGGAGCCCACTAGCGGAGTGAAGCGGAAGGATCTGTCCAATCAGAGGAGTTTCATTATGTGGGTTGGGGGTGCGGGGGCAACGAAAAATTATTTCATACGGAAGGACAACGCATGCACACCGCATGCAAGATGCATGCGGTGTCCAATCCTGACCGTAAATCAGGTGATCCACGGTCATGATGTATTTCGGTGGGTCCCACCTGAAATTTAAAAAAAAAAACTGAAATATATCATGACCGTAGATCACCGGATCAGACACAGAATAATTTCTCGGGGGCAACACCCCGCGATTTGATATAGGAATAATTTAAGTAATTATACATTGTATTATAAGATTTTACATGTGGCATGTTTGTAACCCCATGTGAGTATGAGATTCTGAATCTCATATTTTGTATTTTGTACTCTTTTTTTAATATTAAAAAGAAAGTCGTCGCTCTGTTCTCGAGAATGTAGGCGCGTTCTTCTGGATTTGTGTCGATTTTTATTTTTTTTCGTCCTAATTTCTGAACACAAATGCATAAAAATTGTGGGCCATGTGTGTAAATGAAAAGAACAATGTCCATGTTTCATTACTCCATGAGAAAAAGCTCTACTTATTTTTGTCTCCAAGAAGAAGTAAGCAAGATAATATATATTTTGTTAAAATCTGATTTTATTATGTTGAGAAATATAAAATAATATCTTATAGCTAGACTCCAAAAATGCATACCAAACATGCATCCTTATCGAAATTATGATAAAATATATTACCTTATTTTTATTTTCTAAAATTATAATATATTCATTTACTATAAAATCTATTATTGGCATGTGTTACTTGACTATTTGCTAATTTAAAATGGGATAATTACATAAACAACACTCAAAACATTGCTATTTACAAAACTAGAATTTTAAACTTTCTTATAAAACTATTAAATTACACATTCAATGCATGCTCTTTGTTAAAATTTTTCAATAGAATAAAATTTATCATGTTTATGTTAGTAATTTTGTTTCCCTTCAATAAATTATCCACTTTGAAGGAGAAAAAAAAGGTTAATTATGTCTTAGATATTTGTCTTCCTTACGAAAAAATATTGCGTCTGGAGTCTGAACATGATACATCGGACAGAACATAGAAAAAAAAAACAAAGAAACACCCCCAGTATTGCGTCCATTATTCGTTGTCTGGATGAAGTCAACGTCCGAACACAATATTTTTTTTCATATTTTACCTCTCACAAACTCGGTTAATTGCATATAAGATAATAAGTAATTAAGAGAAAAAAGTTTTTTGTTTATATTTATGCTTGCCCCTAAAAATCTTGTTCTAATTAAATAAAGGGAAATGTAAATACATATCTCATACAATTTTTATTTATTTACATGATTAATATCTAAAGTTTGGTATTGCCTTAATCACATCTTGGCGTCATAATTATATACATGAAATGATGTATATTGATACGCCACCAACAGATTTTCATCATTTGGCATGAATCTCAAAGCATGACTCGAATCTCAAGGCATGAAACGAATTTTGAGACAATATCTTTGATCAAGAAACGTTCAAACTTCAATTAAAAGTCATTTAGAGCTCTGACTTCAACAAACTTATACTCAAAGTGACCGACTCGATGAGACGAACAAATGATATTAAATTTAGTTCAATCAGAGTCAAGCCAAGCCCAGATCAAATCATTAAACCACACTTACAGGATTTCTGAACACATTTAGAAGGTTGAACTAATGCCGACGCTAGCAAGCTTATACTCGAATCCAGCGTCTCAACAAAATGAATCAACGAGCCTAAGATTGCCCAATTCTGAGATCGTTAAGGCACTCAAATATCTATCAAACGACATATGATTGAGGGAAGCTCTCCAAACCGTCCGATCAAAATGGTTCATATTTCTGCATTAATGACATCCATAACGCTATAAATAGACCCATAACGCGTCTATCGTGAATGATCTAAGTGGGACATAGATATGGCTGTTAATTGACCGAGCTGACAAAATTGGTCGATCAGACCGACATGGGTGGTTGATTAACTATGAGGGGTTGATTGAGTAGATCGGGCTTGTGGTGGTTGATTGGTCGAGTCAATGAAAGTGGTATATCGGACGAGCGTGGGCAGTCGATCGATGAAGAAGGGTCGGTTGATCCAATTAGACTAGTAGTGGTCAATCAGTCGAGCTTGTAAAAGTGGTCGATCAGACCAATGTGGTCAGCTGATCGAAAAAGAGGGATTAGTCGAGAAAATTAGATCGATGGTGATAGATCATTTGATATGATAATAGTGGTCAATGGGATCGGTGTGGGCAGCTAATCTACAAAGAGGGATCGGTCGAGCAGATCAAACTTGTAACGGTCGGTGAGGGTGATCAATTGAGTCGATTGGGCCAACATTGTAGTCAATCAGTCAAATCTATAAAAAAAGGTTGATTGAGTTGATCGGGCTGGTGGCAGTAGATCATTCAGGTCGATGGAAGGCATCAATTGGTCTAATATGGGCGGCTGATCGATGGAATATAATCAATTTGATGTAATTGAACTGGTGATGATCGACCAATCAAATAAAAAAAAGTACCGATCACGTCGATTATTTGGTCGGCCGATCAACAATGCATGCAAAATAACATTTTTTGATACAAATAAAAATTTATGCCAAGCATACCATATGAATGCAAATACATGCATGAAATGGAAATCCAATTGTGCTCGATGACAAATCAAACTCATCCTAGTTATCTCACGGGAAACCTAATAGTAGGCGAGTGATGAAGCCGTGTACCAACATCTTATTGTGTGAAGCAACAAGACATTAACCTCCATTTGCAGGACATAAGGTGGGGAATCTCCTACCGAGAAGATGAAGACCAAAAGAATGCCTTCTTCTTCTTGGTTGGTGGATTTCAAATGTTCATCTGGATGAAATCACCAAGGAAAATGCGGAGATTAGTACAACTTCGATTTTCAAATTTTTGGACTAAAAAGAAAAAGGGGTAGATTTTACTCTTTGGATTCATAGAGAAATGTAAAGCGCCAAAATTTATGGGGCTTCCTTTAATCAAATAAGAATCCTAACATTTAGACCTAGCGACTTTATGGATGGAAAATGCTGAAGTTTCAAGAGTTTTCACCTATGAGAAGGTTGAGGATGCATTCTCTGCACTTTTCTGAGCTTCGATGAAATTTCGACGAAGCTTCGATGAATTTAACTCAACTTATTCCTGAACAAATGAAGAATCTCTCTTCTAGAAGGAGATTCTGGTGATGTTCCAGGCTCCAACAATGTTCTAGCAGGGTTCCAAGCTCCTTTCCCAAAGTGTGAAGATGCTGTCCTTCGCTGTCGGAGAGATGCTGCTCTCCTTCTCCATTAGCATAGCTCCTCTTCAAGAAATCCTCACACACACTCAAGAAAAGTGGTGGAAGAAAAAGAAGGAGAGAAGTAAAGAGAGCTCTTTCGATGGAAAAGAAAGAGGGAGAAGAAGAGAAAAGTTGTAGGAGGTGAAGCCCATTCTATTACCTTTTCTCCCACCATCTTCACCTCTAGGATCTCCGTAGAGAAAGCCCTAGCTCCAGGGAGGAAGGAAATGCACTAGCCCTTCCTATATAGGAAGAAGACGACCAGCCCCAAGAAGTCTAAAATTCTAATGAAGACCTCGAGGAGGTGTTCAAGGGAAAAAAAAAGCCAAGCCACCTCCCTCCCATTTTGCCAAAAAAGCCTGCTACCTCACCTTAATCCCTTCCAAAAAGGGTTTAATCAACACTTTCTCTCCCCTATAAGAAAATATCCCATGTACCAAGAAATCTTACTAATTTTGTTGCCTAGAAGGTGTGTCAGGGTCAAAATAATGAGATTCACGGTATAAAATTGGGTGTAAAAAATGGCCTCATGCGTAGGTGTCGCGACCCTGGTGCCTTAGTGTTGAATCCTAAGAGTCGGGGATCCAAGTTCCTGGTACCTGGTCCCCATGTCTGGCACCGAGCATCCTGAGGCTCAATTTTAAGTTCATTTTGGGTTCTTTCAGAGTAGCTTAAGGGTCCTAGGCACCCTGGCCTGACACTGGCGCTGGGATTTTGCCTGCTCGGTTTGGGACAATTTTGGATCGTTAATGGAGTCTAAGCGTCTGAAATTGGCAGCTAGGTCCCAGGACCTGGCATCGAGTTGTTGTATTTTCTGTATTAAGCTAAGTAGGGGCTATTCTTTAGGCTTAGGTGCCCATACTGGAGCCTAGGCATAGGGTTTAGAGCCTAGGAGCCCGGATCTGGCGCTTAGGCGTCGGTCTAGCCCCGAAAAGCCCAACTTTCACCGGAAGCGACCGACGAAGGATTTTTTTGATTCAAAAGCCATTGAGAATGAAAAATAATTAAATATGAAATCTCATAACCTTAAGGATAAGTATTTTTATGGGAACTACACCAAGAATTCTGGCACTGATGGGCGCCCGAATCACTATGTGGGAACAGCGTTCTAAACCCTAATCTTCTTGGAAATGCCCATGGAAGCTTCGATGGGTTCATTTGACCAAGGGAAACTCCATATGAATATGTCGAGATCTCTAAAATCTAGAATGAACATCAAAGATGTCTATCGTGAATGATGCCACCCACAGTGAATTCTCCCGGGCAAGACCGAATCATTGCAGACCCTGGTTTTGTGCCCCAAGCACGCACTATGGGGCTAGATGAATCTCTTTAGCTATGGGAAGCTATGAATGAATAGTAAATAATCTTTAGTCATTCAAATGGACTCCATACACATGTGACATAAAATTTTTTTGCCAATATTTAAATTAACAATTGTAAATGCCATTATATTGATCTACAAATTTGCAGCTTGGGTCACAACTATCAGCAAAATCCATCACTTTAAGTGTTGAAAAAATATTTCATTGACACTTACCATGGGAAAATATGCACCTTAAACCGAAAAATAAGAAAACATATTTTAAAATCTTAAAGTATGAGGTTGCATGACAATTATGATGCCCAAAATTTTCTTATTTATTATAATAATTACTCAAAGTAATTTTAGAAAGGATTCTTCAAGGGTCTTTCTTACGTGGGTGATAGTCTGCGTGTCTTCCCCTCAAGCCTTTTAATGTGATGAATGTGTCGTGTAATATCTCTTAACATCGTTCATTATCATCTTTGAACTCAAATTTAATTCAGATCTAATAAGAATCTCAAATATAGGTTCAATAACTCATAATGGAATTGTTTTGCATCTTTATCTCTAACATGTAAAGAACATGTGTGTTCTGATACATAGTCTAAACCGTAAACATGTTCGAATATGTCAGCTTCTTAGAGAACATGTTCAATGTATGTTTTTAAGACAAACAACATATATATAAAATAGCTATCCCTGATTCCCTTATATTGATTTCAAATATTTTCTTCATCATATATAAATATAACTTCTTCATATGATCTTTATTTTGATATATTTTTCTTGAATTTTATATGCATTAATGATATACTTAGATACATGGTTATTATATTAATAACTATATATTTGGATATACTTTCAATTATTGATTATTATAAGATATGTGTTATCTAGGTGTTCTTTTCCTCTTGTATATTTGTTTTATAAATAATTTAAAGATTTCCACGTGTTTACTAATTTTAGTTGCATCATCTGGAGGGATTACATCTCTAAAGAGTACATTAGTAATTAAACATCTATGTAGAAATTAGTATCTTCATTATGCATATCCTTAGCATTACCTTTATTTGTTCTTTAGTTAACATCTGTTGCATAATTAGTAGGTGCTAGATTATTATGGCCTTAAATCACCCTTATTTGGTATAACTGGCTCCATCCATATATAATTTATTTGGCATTGATGATTATACATAGTTTAAATCACGTTTGGCATTATAGTCACACAAATAGAGGAATGTGTTGAACGAATCAAAGTTTCATTGAGGTTAATGCAAGATCAATGAAGGTTGTTATTTCAAAAGATACAATACTTCTTTCTTTAATATATTTGATTTTATTAATTCTTATAACTACGTGTACAATGTATATGAGTCTTTTTAATGAAATTTTTTTGGGCAAATCATTCGTTGACTTTATTTTCCACTAAATGTCTTAGCAAATTTGCTGACTTTTTTCCATCCTCCGTTATATACTAAGAAATAATAATGTTTGATTTTTTTGGAGAAGAATAATAATATAAAACTAAAGATAATCGAAATGAGTACAGGTTTGAACAAGGTTTAAAGATAGGTGAAAACTTATTAAGGCCATTACAATGTTATTTAAATCAAAATCAATTAAGTTTGATTAACTATAAAACATAAGCCCAAAACTAGTTTGAACCATATTCAAACTAGAATTGAACAAGATAAAAAAAAAGATTTAAACTATATTCAATTAAGCCAAATATGTTTTAAACTTTGTATGAAACTAATTTGAACTAAGCCCGAAGAAAGATCTAATCTTGTTTGAACAAACTCTATTGGATGCTATTTCAAGCTAGATTCAAATTATGTTTGAAATTAATAGAATTGTTTGAATTTGCTTTAAACAAAGCTTGAACCTTTCTTGCTCAAATCATTTTTCAAATTCATTTTGGGAATCCTTCACCTAATTATACAATCAGATTCTCTTCTTTATAATAAATATAACTTATATATGTAACTATTTTCATAACATTATTTAAACATTAAAATGACTTACCTATAGCAATCAATATTTGATTAGACCCCTTCTTTGTTCAACTATATTGTCATGATTGTCTTTAAGCATTGTAAGAGAAATCTCACTAGGAATTCATCAATGCATGTAGGATTTTTAAGGTTATATATGAAGTAATAACAAGTAATGGATTTCTGTATTTTGAGCTGTGCTTTTAATATTTTTGTTTGTCCTAAATGAACTCAGAAGCATATTTGACCAAAAAAATATGCAAGGAAAATATTAGCCCATAATAACACTATCATGAAAAATATGTTGTCAAAATTTCCTTAGAAAAATTTTGTAAAGAAAAAAAAATTGAGCATATAAAAGATATCATTAATCAACCTATGAAATCCAAAAAAAATTGAGAAGAGAAGGAAAAATGAGATATGGCGAACTCACGATGAAGAAAGGGATAGATTGGATGGTTCTTAACTTGTTCGTTGGTCTCTGAATGTGAGAACTTTTGGCTTCTAAGATGGTTTATAATCATCTTTGGATTCATTAACTAGTTTTTCTCTTTGAACTTGGTCGTATTTCCTTCACAAAGGAAAATAGCTAGTGCACCAGTGCGTGGTTAGTTTTCCTTTCGATGGAATTTTCTTCCAGTTCTTCGTTTTGGCTAACAGATGATATGAGTTCGCTTCTAGCTTCGCAGTAGAAGTTAATTGTATTTGTGTCGCCAAACATCTCCTTTGATGGTAGAGAATCATCAAAGGAGAAGTTGTCCATCATTAAGTTTAGCTAGCGCTCCCCTATCTTCCTGCTAATAATGTTGTTTCTCTTGTACGAGTTTCATTCTTGGACCAGTTTATTTGTTCTCCCAGAAAATTTTCAGCTCCTTACCGTCTCCAACTCTCAACTTCGAAGAGCTATCTACTTGTGCATCTTGAATCAAATCCAAGTGATTTCGGCCATAAGAGCTATATAGTTCTAAATAATATTATTTAGATATATTTTTAGCTATTTAATTCTAAAATATTAAAATTAGATCGTTCATCTACTAAACAAAAGTTGTAAGAAGATGGATTGCTTATACGTCAAATACGTAAATAAGTACAAAGACAAATTATTTATGAGGATACAATTGAAACGAATTTTGTGTATGTACATTATATAATTTTTAGGAAATTTTCATTCATTTCGATTAGAGTACCTACATAAATTTAAATACTACCTATTGTTTTTTATTATAACTTCTTTTGTTTTAATCAAATTCAATGAATGGTAAAGTATTCAATAAGAAAATAATAAAATTAGTTTGTAAAATTATTCAACGTCGATCATTTCAAGCTTTTATTTATAATTACTATTATAAAAAAAATCATATAAACTAATCAAATGATTTAAACTTGTTAAAAAGGGTTATGAGTTTCAAAAATATTCTAATCAAATTTAGTGGTGCCTTTAGTAATGATGCTTTATCTTAACTCTAGATATGGGCTGAACTAAAGCCTCCACATAGTTGTTGGCCCAATAGTGCACTGGAGTAGATGGCCCACTTAATTTGGGCCACGAAGTACCGAGAATCGATTCGTTGGTCTGCCTTTTCTTTACCCTTTTTTTTTTTACTTTGAAATTTTAAAGAGTTGCCAGTATGTCCGAACTCATTAAAAATTCATAATTTTAAAGTCCTTTTTGCATTAATTTATTATATTTTAGCTATTTTTTTTACATTTAAAAATAGATCAAACTAATTTTAAAAACACCCAAAAAAAATTTAATTCTTTGTATATTTTTAAATACAATCATGATCACTATCTCCGCTATATGTTGCCACAATCTATCACGAGATGTCATCGCCGCCTTCATTTTAGTCAACTACTATAGGCTACCATTGTCATCGTCCCATCTGTGATTACTGCTACCATTCGAGCAATGGCAGTTGTAACCATCACCATTTGACATCATCACAATGTGTTGAATGAATACCTCCAAACCATCACCATTGGCCATGGATGTTGCCTTCATCGCCTCACTAGTCACCACCATTACTGCCCTATTAGCAATATCCCTTACCACTACCACATAAATCAATTTGTTTGATATTCAACAAAAAAAATGAAATAATAAAAAGAGTTAGATGGATAACTCTTGGTTCGTGAAGTATTTTTTGTGATTTTTTTTTTTGTAAGGCAAGCTCGAACTTGGTTTATTAGAAACTTTCATTTCATTTCTTAGTGCACTGCATATTACAGTGGAATTCTCTGATGATCTCATATTCACCCTTTATCGTATGTTATTAAGAAAGCTTTTTATTCTTTTATCATCATCAATATAATAACACCAACAAAAAGATAATTCAACTTTGACCATCTAGAATGCTAACACCTTAAAATAAAAAGGTGAAGATAAGCTCCATCCATCCTTAGACTACATAGCACTTATAACAACAAATGAAAAGCTTAAATTTAACAAAAGCTTCAACACTTCCTTTTTCTTCATCATCTTCTTCATCATCTTCTTCTTCAAGTCAACAAATAGTATATAATTATATTACTTAATTGGTTATCTTGTTGGTAAGGAATTCTTGATTATAAGCTAGTATGGGACATGTGATGATATGATGAGCTAAAGCATTTTCAATGTTTTAATGATCATAAACAAAATTTGATGTTTTCTAGATAGTTTATATAATGATTGAACAATAGATTCAAGATGAAAATTATAAATTAAAATTAAAATCACAGTTAAGTGCATCCAAAACATGAGTAAAGCATGTGGCTTAACCATCTTAAGTGAGCCTAATACCATTGCAAGATCTTGCTTCAAGTGCAAAATATCTATTCTTTAGTCATAAATATTTATATTTTTAGATGTTAGAGATATTAAAATAATTTGTGTGTATTGGTAATAAGGATTAAGAATTAACAAATTCAAGTAATAAGCGTGAATTACATGTCATTACTAATCATATTATTTGATCTTGGATTGTACTTCTTTTTAGATGTTAGAGATATTAAAATAATTTGTGTGCATTGGTAATAAGGATTAAAAATTAACAAATTCAAGTAATAAGCGCGAATTACATGTGAGAACTAATCATATTATTTGATCTTTGATAGTACTAAATGACTTAATTTGATATTAAGTTTAAATTAGTTTATATTTTTTTTGGTTAGAAAACACATTTTATAATTAATGAAAAATTGGTATTATGATCATCATGTTTAATATTTATTATTTTGTAAGATATGGTTCTATCAAAATAAATCAACATGATTAATTTTTATTAACCAAATAATTTAAATTTTACACTAATTATAGTGCGCAAAGTACACAATTATGTATGATCTAACTTTTAATTAAATTTAATTAACACAAACTTTTAAACTCAACCAACTTTAAAATTTATATTTGAAGTTTTTGCACTATACAATTATTGTTATACAACTCAATCATCTAATATTTCAAATTCAAGGAAAATTAGCACTAAATTTTATTTGGGTGCATCATTATATAACAAAATTATTTAAGAATGTATATCTTTTGACTCATAATTTTCTTAGATTAAAAATATAAGAAAAATAAGGGATCACAAAACTTATACCTTAGTAAGCATTGACCAGAGCACAAATCAAGGTGTTTGAAAGACTCGAAAAAAGTTAAACCGACCTCAATTTAACTTTAACATTCAACTTTGAAGTCGACTTACTAAAAATGATTCAAAATCACCATCAGGTGGATCACTTTTTTATGACAATTCGTATGAATCTAGAATGCAAAAATTAAATAGATTAAAAACCTTAAACTTGATGGAATAAGATATGGTGGCCATTGTTTGATCAACTTGGAATGTTCTATCCTAGATTAATGCTCACACTTCATATGATATCGCATTACATATAAAAGGAAAGAATCAACCATACCCAACCCAATCCCATTTTTTGGCTAAGCAGGAACTATAATCTCTTTATTTTATTGCTAGCTATTAGCTTCATCCATTCATGTTGGTGTAGCCTCATTATGATTTAATTTGCTTTGTACACTTAAAAATTCTAATAATTCTTATGACTCTTATATAACTCTATCATATTTCATTCATAGCAAATGGTTTTTTTCAAGGAGATAGTTTTTTTACTTAAAGGTTGGCAAATTAAGATTCCAATTATAGATCTTAGTTATAAATCTTTGCATTATTGTTCCCATTAGTTTGATCATTAGAAATTTTATAATCATCTCTATCAAAATGATGGCATTAGGGTCTAAAGTTAGGTATGTCATTTTTTAGAGGCATTTACATACATACCACCCAATACCTATGGATTTACATATCAGCACCTAAACTTTGATTTTCACATTAACACAATCAAAATCTTTTATATCACTAAAAATAAACCTCTATTTTACTTTTCAAAAGGTGAAATATGCCTTTTCATATATCGACAAGGTGACATGTATGTAAAAATTGAAGGTTCAGTGCTAAATATATAAATAGATAGGAATTGGGTGGTATGTATGCACATTTTCTTGTTTTTTGTTAGTTTTTATTGGTGGTAATTTTTATTGACTCCTTATATGTCATGTAGACCTCCTATCTCTCAAATATGCTAGATTTATTAATCAAACCCAATAGTTGGGCCATATGATATTCCCATTCTTTGAGGGCTATTTCTAGTTCATTATTTGTTGAAATGAATAATGAATTATTAAGTATAATTCATATAAGGATTAAAACAATCACTTTAAAATCTATGAATAATTTCTTTTTCTCTTTTGAGATTTTCTAAACTTCTAAATATAGGAGAAATTTGGTGATCTAATTATCATCTGAATTTTTTTTACTAACTCTTGTAACTCTAATTTAAACTTTTCCTCCTTCTAAATGGATGTTCATGTCACCTATGTAACATTCTCAATTCATAAAATCACTACCTTTAGAAAGAGGATGATCCTACTTGTCCTCATTCAACTCCAAAATCATTATGCATTGCAAGTATTATTTCATTTAAGCTATTTGATCTATAGAGATAGAGATAAATGCTTTAAATGCCTTCAATTAGCTCCATAAACTTCAAATTCATCCTCATAAATTATTAATAAGTCTTTTCATCCTTTGTTCCAAAATAAAAAGTTATTTTACTACCTTGAGCCACCTTCGTGCTCATCATAGTTTATTTTGTTGATTGCCTCATCTATTTCTCTTAAGATCAAGACATCTTAACCTCCAAATAAATAATCAACATAGCTTTCCACAATCATACTCATGAAATCATATGTTTTCTTGTCCATTGTATTAAGGCTTTAAGATCTACACTAGTAGAAGAAGAATCATACTAACTAACCTCAGTCTTTTTTTATAATAATAATGTGTTGTTTCATTCATTACCACCTAGGCAGTCTACATTCAGCTATAAAGAGAATTGACTTGACTTCATCATTCATCACCCTCTAAGTCATGTTAGCATCATCTTCATATGGAAGAACATCTTGACTTGGTTGTGTCACATCTGCAACCTTTTTGTGTCGCTACATCCATCATGTTAATGCTATCTTGCTTTACGTTTAATGTAAGGACCAACTAGGTGCTCCTTCATGACCTTCATGATCTTCCTACACAACTTCAGTTTAGCCTCAAAGTAATGCTACTTTATCTTCAAGAGAAAGACAAGCCCAAAATTTTCGGTGTTGTTGACTAAACTTTTAGAGAGAAATACAAGTTTAATTAATTTTTTAGATTTCACTCTTAAACTTAAAACTCCTATGAAGTAGTATCTAGGCGGTCTCCTATAGATTTTGGTGAATGGATTACTCAAATCAAATTCCTCATTCATTGGGTTCAAAAAAATATAAATAAACAAAACATTGTTGCATCCAATATAATTAAAGACAAAATCGTAAATTCATGTTGAAACCACAAAAGTTGAAATCCAATCCAAACCTAATTTGGGCCAAATCAAGAAATAATCATTGAGCCTAATAAGTTCAAAATTAAGTTTGGCTTCTTGTGACTATAAAACAATCCCAAGACTCTCCCATAAGTTTAAGAGGTTGGTTAATCCTATTTAATTATTTTAAACCTAGATAGCCCTATGGAACCCACCAAAATCAAGTATCTTCTTTCTTATGGATGTTAATTCCTAATAACTCTAAAATGTATAGGGATTACTTGGGACTAATTTTGACACAATTTGAGGCCAATAAGTTCTTGGTCCACCCAATTTGATGTAGTTTATTATGATCCCAACCAATCAAATCCATTAAAATCAATCTAAATTCACTCTATTTGGTCTTAAATAAAGCTAATGACCTTATAATTAAGTTTTGACACATCCAAATTTACTTGAGGGCTTAGTCAAATCTTTTTGACCATATAGCTCATTAAGGCTCAGTAAGGGTTTTTTTAGCTAAAATCAGACTCTTCTGTAAGAGGTAATTTCTAATTGGCCATAATTAAGCTTAATAATATGAGAGACTTCCCTTGATACTCTCAATCCAAATTCAAACCTCAGTTCAATTAATTTGGTCCCATGACCCCATTAAGGTTATTAATGGTCAAATATCATCCAAATCAAACATAAATCAATCAAAATGACTAAGTAATTCTCGAGGTCCTTTCAAAACTATTGAAACCATTTACATCATCATTAGACCTCAATTGCATTCAACTGATCACTGACCAAATATTGACCTAATTGTGTCCCAATGAGTCATGTTAAGCTAATTAAGCAATTTAACGCAATTGCACGTCTTTAAACACCTCCCAAGTTGATATTCAATTTATAAGTCCGAGATTTGGAGCCTACAATTGCTCATGGCACTCTCACCCAAGGGATTAAAGAAGGCTTAATTCATTATGTACTAGGCTTGCAGCACCCCAAGACATTGGTCAAGCTGCTAGAGCTCATCTACAATCAAATTTCAGTGGAGGAATATAACTCTTTTTATATCTGGATTGAGTCGTCCAGTTAATGCACCCTAAAAAGGAGTGCCCACTGAGAGGTTTGGGAACCAATTGCAACCCTCATTTTCTTACTAATGCTTACCTTAAACATTTGTGATTAAATCTAGATAATCAAATGACATAAAAAAATTCTTGGGCAAACTGAACCCACTACTTTACATGATGATCAGACCATTGTGATGAGAGAACTTTGTTGCCTCCAACCTATGAACTCCCTCAACCGACACCCCCGAGATTATTGATGGAAGAAGTAGTAGAATCCATTTAAAATAAAGATTTTTTTTTTAAAAAAAAGGCATCATCAATGAAAGGAGGGGGTTACATTAGAAATCCCAAGAGATATTATGTGTATCACAGAGATCACTGAAATGACACAGAGGAATGTCAAGACCATCACAACCAAGTTGAAGATCTATATGTCAATACCATCACAAACTGATTGAAGAGCTAATTAAAGCAAGAATGTTTAAGGATTTTGTGGCATCCGAGGCACTGACTTAGTGACAGAGTAAGGCTCCAGCAAAGAGAACCTTCAATAAGCTCGCTCGGTCTAGACCTCAACCAAAAGTGAGGTCAACAAGCAAAGAGAACCTTCAATAAGCTCGCTCGATTCAATCTATGCACATCACAGTTATTGTATTCATGATCTTTGGATGAGATGGAGGTGAAGCTACCTGTGAGTTAGTCGGAAGAGGTTATGCTTAGACTAGGTGTGGTTAGCAGCTTTGACCCCACAATGCACCACATGACACATGCTATTCTATTTCAAGGATGAGTACCTTCCCACCAGAGGTAATCCAAACATTGATGTTATAATTTTTTTTTTTTTTTTTTTTTTTTTTTTTTTTTTTTTTTTTGCATTCATCACTGATTTCTAAATCGATTGTACTCATTGACACAAGAAGCTCGATAAATATCATTTTCATGGCATTTTTTTATAAGGTGGGTGTGGGTTCTATTTGCCTCTTTACTACCCCAAACCACTTTATGGCTTTGCATGAGAGAAAAAAGATGCACTTTAGACTAGGATGTAAATGAGCCAAGCACGGTCACGAGCTACCTCAAGCTCGGCTTGTTAATTAGCTCATGAGTTGAGCTTTTTGAGCCACGAGCTCAAGCTTGATCACATCCCAGCTTGGCTCGTTGGTTCCTGAGTCGGTTTGATTAGCCTATCATTAGTCATTTCAATGTATTTTCTAGTGAGTTATCACTACATTCTCAACCCCCTCCCCTAGCTACCAATACCTTCTTTGGTGAGCTCCCATAAAAATTGAATTTTTAGTTCACGCTCGTGAGCTGATTTTCAAGTTGGCTAGTAACACTACGAGCTGAGCTCAAACTCACCATTCAAGCTCAATTTGAGCTCGAGCTTATAATTTTATAGATGAGCTGAGTTTGAGCTTGACATGGCTTGAGCTTGAGCTCTATTCGACTCGTTTTCATCACTACTTGGGAATCTCGCCCTGTTAGCACCTTGTGGGGAAGATAACGACCAATTTCGGATCACATCAGATATTATCATAGTCAATTCTCAAGCAAAATATAATGTGATTTTTTGTCGCCTTTTACTCGACGTTTATCAAGCTATCATGTCAACGTATCATGTTGCAGTAAAATTTTAAAGCGATGGATAAGTGGTTACCTTTGAGCAATTACATACTTGTTACCTTAATGCCATTAGTAGTGTACACCAAGACCCTATCAAGCTCAACTCTCAAAAACAATCTTGAAACTAGTGAGGGCATCGACGAAGTTCTAATCAATACCAAGGAGGAAGATAAATATTTTTGACCAAGTAAAGCTTTTGATGTAGAGTACGTATACAAATTAATCAAAGTGCTCAAGAACACCACGAAGTGTTTACATGGTCAAACATAAAAAATGCTAGGAATACATGTCGATGTTACCAAAGGTTGAATTGCAACCTGGTAGCTCGACCTGTAAAGTGGAAAATGAATTCAACCATTATTACCCTGGTAGAACGGATACGTGAGGATGTGAAAAGATTGCAGGAGGTTAAGTTTACATGTGAAGTACATTATCAAGAATGGGTTGCAAATGAGGTCGTGTTTTAAATGATGAATGACAATTGGTGAATTTGAGTCTACTACACCAACCTGAATGTTATCTGTCCAAAGGATAGCTACCATTTGCCAAGGATGGATGTGTTTGTAGAGTCAGTGGTCAGACACTTCATTATGAGTTTTCCTAATTTTTTTCTCAGGGTATAATCGAACAAAGATGCACCATTAACATGGAGAAGACCAAGTTAATTGTTATGTGGGTTGAAAAATGTAGGGGCAACATATCAATTTCTTATGGATTTAATTTTTGTCAAATAGAAAGAGAAAAATATTATGGTGTACTTGGATGATATGATAGTTAAAAGCAAAATGCCCAAATATTAGATAAATGAACTAAAACAACATTTGAAACCTTAAGAAAGTGCAATATAAAACTTAATCGACTCAAATGCACGTTCAGTGCAAGGCTATGAAAATTTCTAGGATACCATCTGCCAACCAAATGAATAAAAGTCAATCCAGAATAGGTTTAGGCTTTTGTTTGAACGTTGTCCCCCCGTATTACTAGAGAACGACAAGACTAACTGACAGGATCGCAGGACTTAGTTTATTCATCTCCAAAGTGGGTGACAAATGTGGCACATTCCTCAAAACCTTAAGACAAGCAAAAAATTTCATATGGTTGGATGAATGCAAATGAGCCTTCCAACAACTAAAGGACTCCCTAACCTCTCTGCCTCTCCTTCAAAACCCAAAGTCAAATAAATAAATCTCGCATTATCATCTAGGAGTCGGGTCTGAAGCGATAAGATACTCATGATTCAAGATGAATAAGGGAATTAGTTTCATGTCCAATACATTAGCCAAGGCCTTAAGGGAGTAGAACTCAGCGCATATCCTACTAATGTATGAGAGAATCATCGAACAAAATATATATAACAAAAAGGCGTTCAGTCGGATTGAATGATCTCTGACTGGGCACGTTCCAACAGACCAATCCCTCTTAAGCAGAACAAATGCTTGGGACAAGATGGGCCGAGCAGTGAGATTAGGATAGGAGACAACCGACCGACCAACTAGAAGCCAACCCGGTCAACGACTGATCTACCAGGGGCTCATCTAATCTCGACAACGACTACTCAGAAGTTATTAAAAGAGGAGATTTGCCTAGACGACACTGAGAGGCATATCGTCTGAGACTAGCCGGCGAAGGCCAGCCGACAACCAAAATATCAAGTGCATAACCGATATTTTATAGAATGTTATAATTTTATATGAATACAGTAACACTAAATGTAACTGGCCTTCTCCGATACAAAACATATGCTTGTAGTCTTAAATATTTCTCCTTCCAACAATTCATTCCTTAGGTGTGATTCACTGACATATCTAGATTCAAGAGTCCTAATTCAAATATTCTATAGTAGTTATAACAGCTTAAAAAATCTTCACATAGGTTTGCATACCTCAACAAAGGCAATGTAATTGTTTCTCGTCACAAGACATCTAGCAACAGTATTTGAGCCGCTGAGAAAACTATATTTACAGTGATACCCACTTAATATTCATTTTTATTTAATCAATTTTGTTAAAGGTTAATATTCTTAGCATACTTTTCTGACATTCCATCCTATACTAATATTTTTAATTTTAATATTAAAATTTAAATCAATATTAATTATTTCTCTCTATTAGAAATTAGCTCTCGGTGCTAACTGCGGTTAAAATTAACCTTCAACCAACAAGATTATCATATTTAAAGCAAGAAAAAAAAAACAAATTCTTATAAAATAGAAAATAATGTATTTATGAACAAATACAGTATTAAGATATTCTTAATCAGTATTTAACAATCTAATTAACTAAATAATTACCAGGCAAATTTTAAGTAGAATAACTGCTTTCATCTTTAAGAAAGATGCTGCTTCATTTAGAAGCTAAACCTACTAAGATTTGGAAACCGAGAAATGTTCCCCGTTTATACACGTTTCAGATTTGTAGCTTATGGTTGGCTTCTTTACTGCCTGCTTTGTTCTTCTTCTCTAATGGTGTTGGTGAGCTTTTCTATCTTTCTTCCTTTTTAGATGCCTCCTTTAATGACAAAACTATCTCGAATCTTTTGGATGTCGTAATGATGCACATCCTGTCCTGCCTTATCGTTTCATTTTAAGGAATGGTCGGAGGCTATGATGTGAGCTTCGGTTATCCCTCATGCGCCTATAAGTCGAGTCCCACACCCTACACTCAGGGGGTATCGAACCCCAAACCAAAGGAGAATTACAACTGATAAGAAGATGCCCGACCAACTGATCTGAGTACGCAACACTATATATATATGATCCCAACCAA
>NW_018164864.1:71786-103017 GCF_001263595.1 Phalaenopsis equestris | reverse complement strand
ATATTTATTTATTTATTTATTTATATATATAATACACACACAAAATAGGCTTCATTTGTTACATGTACATTATTGAATAACATTCATATATGATATATGAAATTTGTGGGACTGATGCTTTTCAGTGACATCACAATTATCCTATGATTTGGTTTTACCTCTTTTGAAAGAAACATTTTTGATGTTTTATCCTGACATTTTATTAGAGGCATAGGACTTAGATCAAACAATATATGATCATGATAAAGACTAGAAGGTCGAGGATTTATTTTGTAACTATACAAACAACCATAAAATCCTAAAACTAATGCAAAGTTCACTAGAAGAAGTGAAACCTCAAAAACCTAGTCTAAAGGAAGAGAAAGAATGCAAACAAAACACATGCAATGGACTTGCAACTCTGCTTAGAAAAGGATGTCATCTAAACTATATAATCGTAGTTAAATTATGCAATTTTAGTCTCAATGAATGCAAGATAGGACAGATAATTTTTTATAGAAAAAGTAGGTCTTACAACTTAATCATAAATCAAGCTGCCTCAGTATAACTAGTATGCATAATGTCCTAAGATAATGTGAATATATTTTTGTAATTTAAAATTTAATCATTTTCTAGCTTATCAAACTTAAGTATTTTATTACCTTTAGTTAACTTTTAGTGTCGAGAGGTCATAGAGAGCTATGTAGTAGGCTATGCAATTTTATTATGGTGAATGTTTAAGAGACTCAATTATTAGACTAAGTGTTATGCAAAGACAGACCCACTCTATAAGGCGATGGTTCTCATAGAAAAAATCGCCCATTTTCGCACAATGAGTGATGGCATGAAAAATAAGGAATATTAGCATTACATTATGCATATGTCCATGCTTATCTTTTAGTGGTTATTTCTAAATCACAAAGATATTTCCAATCCATTTTATTTAATTTCAATTTGGTTGTTTTATATGCAATGTCTTGTGTAATTTTTATTTAAGTTGTTAAATTCATTTAATTTTAAAAAAATTAAGTTAATGTTCATTTGGTTTCGGTAGAAGATATAGTTTTTAATGAGCCTACTAATAATGTAGGTCAAAAGGCACAAATAAAGCATCGACCTAAAATGTGGGAAAACCTATTGATGAAAAACACAAAAGACTTAAAACATCTTTAGTTTCCTACTCAATAGTTAAATTACACCTTTTTAATTATTTTGAGATTTCCTTAAGAAAAGTGTAAAGTTGTTAAATTCTAAAATCTCCTTATTAAAACATTAAGGTTAATCTTTCTTAAATAGCATCATCCTTTTTTAAAAAAAAACTTTTAATAAGCAGGTTGAATTAATCATAATTCTTAGCAAGAGTTAATATATTAATATTTTTATTCTTTTACTAAGTCATGTGAACTACTCCCAAATACGCAAGAAGGTAACTTGTAAGATCAAAAGTAAGTCATATTCTTTTACTAAGTCATGTGAACTACATCAAAAGTATTATCAAAAGTATATGTAAGATCAAAAGTAAGTCATATTCTTTTACTAAGTCATGTGAACTACATCAACAACTTGTATTTTTCTTCATAATATATGTATTGTACAAATAAACTTAAGCATGGGCACAACAAATAAATGCAGGAAAGGGTAAACACATGAGCATTCACAATAGTTTCAGAATATAAGCATGAAAAATATATAAAAATGCATAAATTGGGAGCGATACATCCAAATAAAAATTTAAAAAAAAAATTCAAAGCAAATTTCAATGTAAAATTTAAAGCAAATTTCAAAATAAATTTTGAAACAAATAAAAAAAGTAAAAACATGCTTAGTACATCAGAAAACGCTTAGGCTACCTTCCAACATAGTGCTTGGTTTAAAATTCTCAACCTGACCAAAAGGCATCTTTTAGAATCAAAATTCCAATTTAATAATTCCCGATCAATCGCCCAATCTTTTGTTGATCATTAAATTCCTACTAAATTTTCAAATTTTAGTTTTTCTTGCAAGTTTTCTCTCTCAGTTTGATAGCTGTCTTCTAGAGGGTATATCAGATGATTGTTCCTAAGGTTATTTTCTAAATCCAAATTGTTCTCAACTAATTTTCCTACTTGCTGATCAATATTTTCCTTAAAAGTTGCAAGAAAAATCTCTATAAAATAATTCAATTTCTCTTCAATTTTGGGTTAGGTTCTATCTAGGTTCTTTAGGTCTAAATCTAACCTACTTGGTTACTTTCCTACCCAGGGTTGTCTCCCAACTCATCCCCTTGGGACACTCCTATGGGTGGTATTATAGGCTTAACTATCTCACTCACAATGCAAGAGGGTGCTCTAAAAAGAATAACACATTCTTCCTCAGTCTCTGTCCAACCAAAATCATCCAACTCAGCCTACTCTTTAGGGACAAATTCTTCATATTCAATGTTATGGTTCTTCACTTTCCCTGATATCCTTTGGGGCTCATTGCTTAATAGGTTAACAAACTACCCAACATGATTTTCTATGTTTCTAAGGGCATTATCTTGGCTTTATAACTCCTTCCCCAGTTTTATCATTAATTCCTCCAAATACTCATTTTCTTCAGGATAGTCACTATTGTGGTTATTCTAATTTCCTACAAAATCAACTTTGGTGCTCTCCATTTGTTGGTTGTCTACACTAGGGTTAATATTATTTTATTAAAGTTGGGGTAGCTCAATCAACTCTAAGTGTAGGTATTGTATTGATTCTTCAAATTTATTATCAATTCTTTTAATGACAGGTTATCCTCCATAAATTGGGGGTTCAATGCGACTTCCCAAGGTTGAGTTTGGCAAATGTGGTCACTGCCTTAATTGTTCTATATTTCTGATGGTTTGGCTTGAGTTCTCCCTCTATGTTGTTTTTCTACACTAATGTCATTAATGTTCAAATTAGAGTTTAGGTAATTTGTCCAGTTAGGGTACTAGGTATTAGAAAAGGGTTGATCAAACCTCACACCTATGTGAGGTGGTCAAAATTCATGTGATTTCTAGCCAACTGATCCTCAAAAATATAGCTGTGTAAAATTTATAAAGTTGACTCTACTTTACAATGATGCCAAAATCTTGATGTGGTATTTTATGAATAAGAACGTTAAACATTTAATGTTGGGATTTTACGCAAGTATATGTTTCGTTATCAAGTAATATAAGACTTTCTTATTTAAGTCCCAAATATCGATCCCACGAGGAAGGTTTAAACTTGAAATGATAAATTAACTAGGAAATTCATAGAAATAAAACGAAATTACTTTCACTAATTTTGAATGTTTGAGATACTATCAGAACTAAATTATTAACTACTAGTAAAATTTAAATGCAAAGTTTAAAACAGTAACTACTAAACTATGTTTATGTGATGAAGTTTTCTAATATGAAAAAGCATCTTTTTCACTACAATGAGTTTTTGGTGAAATGAGATGAAATAAATGGTTTTAATATGTATTGTGCCAAATAGGAGTAACTTTAATTTTCTTCCCCAATTTAGTCTTATAAAAAATTAATGACTAATCTCAGGTTTAGTCCATAAATTTATGGTTAGGCTAGGAAGATACTGGCTCTCACTCTAGAGCTCCCACTTCTCTTCCCCTAGAGGCTAACTCTCGTTTTAGTTTTTAAACACTACGACTTATTTGTGGATTTTAGTATGTCACCTTAAAATCTCCAATTCTACGCCCAACAATAAATATTTTCCTATTTATTTACACTTAATTCCATGAACAAAACACTCCTCCATGGATTTAAATGTGATTCTCACTCTGTTGTAGAACTCATACTCCATTTCCTAGATCATATGTTTCACAACATATTTTAACAATTCAATTGGCCAGATCAAAAAGTAAATTAAGAACTGATTTAAAAAACCATCACAATTTATTTTATATTTTAACATTGGTACATCGAAATTATCTCTTCATTTCACCATATCTCAGAGTAGGGAGAAAGATAAAGGAAACTACTCAGACTTCATGAGAAAGATACAACGAAACACAAATTTCATAGATAAAAGAAAGATCATACAACAATAATAAATAAACAATACTTATCTGAAACTTTTTCTCGAAGCAAATCCATTGTAGCCTCTCTTAGGAAATGTTGGAAGAAGAAATCTCTCACTTCTCTCCCTCTTCAACACTCTTAAAGACGAATTCACACTTAAACTCACCAAAAAAACTCAAAGCTATAAAGAAAATAAATGTCTAATGGACTCTAATTGGCTATATAGAATGTGGAATTGCATAGAAGAGAGTGTAAAGAGGTTGAAGGGTGTGAAGGGGGGTCTTTTCTGATCAATTTCGGCTCTAAATAGAGCCTAAAGTAATTTTTTATTTAAATAGATCATAATGTCTGTTTTCCAATATGTGCATCAAAAAACTCTTCAAAAAGTGTTCAAATTTGTCAATCTTCTAGAAATAGGGTCTGCACCGACATTGGCATCGTCGGCGCCCATTCTGGCATTGTCGGCGCCAGTGGCCATTTAATTTGACCCCACTCTCTGTCAAATGGCACCGTCGGTGCCAAGTCTGGCGTCGTCGGCGCTGAATATTTCTTCAAAAACTTTATTTTTGACTCTAAATCCCATCATTTTTTCTTGATTTTTGCTCCAAGTCCTAAAAATCTACAACCTGCAATAAAACATGAAAAATACATTCCTTTAAAGTGCAATATCACCAAAAATGATTATAAAATATGGGTCTAAAAATGTATATATTTTTTGTGTATCTAAATCCCCCAAACTTAAATGTTACTTGTCCTCAAGTAACATATTTACTACATAAAAATATGAATCGTGGCAAAGATTTTAACCTCTAGATTTCTATATTTTAGTCCACTAAATACAATAGCATAACTTAAGAAAAATGTAAAATAACTCCAGTTAATACTAAAGGTATAAGAATATCTAGCAGTCAAGTCTAAGATTTTTTATTCTCTATTCTTTTCAAGGAAAATTTCAAATTATTCATATTAAAGCCACTTAGAATATCCATATGAAAAAGAACTTCATGAAACTTTACTAGTAAATATGCTAATATTGAAATACAAGTTTAGAAAATATAGCCAAGCCTTCTTCTTTAAGTTGATTCAAGTAAAGCCAATTTTAAATTAGGCATCTCCTCAAGCTTCTCCTCACATATTTTTCTTTTCTTTTCAGGATCATTTTCAATCCTTTTTCTTTTCGTTTCTTTCAGGATCATTTTCAATTCTTTTTCTTTTCTTTTCTTTCTCTTTTTTTTGTGATGATTACTATATATGGATAGTCCTTAATGATTTTGAACATCACCATCCTCTTCTTAAAGTTAAAAACTTTTCACATTTCTTCACTTTATAAATTTATATTAGCTTTAATGATTTTTCATAAAGTTTTATTTTTTTTTCTTCTTACATGAATCTCTAAGATTTTTAATATTTCAAAAATACAAATTTCTTTGCTTACAATAGAAAAACATAGTCTTATTTTATCATACCAAATATCTTTATCTCTAAAATTAACATTTATTATTGAAAATTTTCACTTAATTTTACTATATATTTAGAAACACAAATATAATTATCTAAAGTTACCCTCAAATATCAAAGGTCATGTTAAATTTTAAAATATTTTGAAATATATAGCTAATTGAGGACAAATAAATTAAGTATCTTTTCTTTAAAAAGGAATTTTTCTTCCCCCCGAAACTTAAATTTTTAAAAGATAGATTAAGCATGAAAAATTGAAAATATAGCGTGAAAGAAAACAGTCAATACATAAAAAGGATCTGATTTTGAAATTTAACTCTGAAATATTGCTGGTGCTAATATGAAAAGCTACAAGACTTAAAACATTAAATAACATGTAATATATAAAAAAAAATTGTCGAGAAAGAGTTAACTAAAAATAAATACAACAAAGTACTAAAAACAAATATTAACTACAAATACATTCAACAAAGTACTAAAAACTAACAACAGTACTAAAATGATTTCCAATGTAAAAACAATTTCACAAATCTACTGTTCAGAATACAACATAATATTTAAAATAAAATATCACACTCTAAAAATAAACAGTCACAACAATAAAGTACAACCAAACATAAACTAAACAAAAATCAAACTAAAACGTTACCAATCATCATCTTCTTTTTCTTATTCCACATCTAAGTTTTGCTACTCATACGGGGTAAAAACAAGGTGAGTAGGAAACTGAACTGAGTGGCAACCCTCATGTATTTAACCATCACATCATCATAAGAAACATCATATTTAAACTTCTGTCTTGTCAAATCATCATTATGTGCATTTCTAGCCTCCATATTTTCCATTATACTTTTCATTCTCAATATATCTCCCTGTTGGATCATCATCTGCTCCATAAGTTCTTTGAGAGTAGGGGTACTAGAAGTAGTGTTACTTGAAGTAGAAGGAATATCCCTACTCCTACTTCCAAATCTTCATCCAACATGAGATTCATAAGTCTTAATATTGGCAGGCCCAATAGGATTTAGAGGTTCAATTCTTTCCTCATCCATTCTAAAATAAACTACAGCCTGTTCACATAGTGTGAAGATCAGGGCAGGGTGTGCTAAACCACCAGTAGTCTCTCTTAAAGCAATAGAATGAGTGTTTCTATAAACAATAAAGCCTACATCTATCCTTCTCATCTGTTGGATACAGAAGTTCAAGATGACTCTATCCTTTATAACCTCACTATGATGATTTGTTGGTATCATTCTACCAGGAATAAAGTAGTGGTAGGCCTTAGTTACTACATTTAACGTAGAAAGAGGAAAGTTTACCTTAACACCATTCTTCACCTTCCAAGCTCCTCTTTCATCAGTAAGAAAATAAATAACTTCATTTAAGACCTCATTTATAGCAGAAAATGATTTGTACTAGCAGCTATACACATCCTCTAACTGATAAAATTCATTAATTTTCCTTGGAGTAAATTCTATCATTTTCCCATGAACAACAAACACAAACAAACACATAGTCTTCAAAAGTTTCCTTAAAGTTGGCATAGAACTTCATCACTACAACAATAATAGCCTCGGCGGTAAAGTAACAAAAATTCTCCAAAGAGTAAAATTTTTAATGACTGTCGAGCATTGATTAATCTTTCGACTTCTCCACTTAGATTTTTAAATCCTCGATCCAAAATTACTTTCTTAGTTGCAAGTTAACTATTGAAACAAATGCTATTGAAACAAATGTTATCCATTATCATAAATGCTATGAAATCAAGCACTAGCTCTTAAGCTAACAAATCTCTGCTTGTCATATTCTACTTTCCTTTTGCTCGATCTAAGTGCCATAAGAAATCTAGAAAAAATTGAATAAATTGAATAAATTCTAAAATTCCAAAAATCAAAATGTAAAACATTTTAAACTTCAAATCACTATATAAGAGTTCATCACCAAAGGATTTTCTCAATTTTGGATCTTGGAAATGTAAGATAAATCCTTGGTCAAAATAAAAAATTTTGAGTTCAAATTGTAGCTCTTACCTAGAGAAGGCAAAATCTGAACTTCCTTTGCTTTAAAGTTGCCTCAAATTCAAGCAATACTATGCCCTAGGTGCAAAAATTAGAGGTTCAAGGTGACCAAAAGGGTAAAAAATGGTGTTTTTACTGTGCAAATCGTGAATTTTAAGGTGTTTGGGTGGTTTTCAGGTCAAGGGTGCTGTCGGCGCCCATGCCGGTGCTAGTGACCAAAAATTCATTTTTTTTTTTAATTTTTGCAATTTTCAACCTTCTTTCAATTCACCCCAAAGTCTTGTTAGTATTTTTGAACACCAATTTTCATCTTAAAATAATTCACAAACAACACCAAACTAACTTTTATATATGAAAATACATTTTTTACAAATATATTTTTCTAATCTCACTTGCACATAAAGCAAACTAAATTATAATTCAGTGTCGAAATCAAGCCATAACACTAAAACGCTGACACAAAACTATACACACAATCAAATTTAATAGAGTTCTAAAGAAAAGAAAATTAAAGTAAATTTAATTAAATCCACACAATCACATTAAAAATATAATTACTTTAAAATATTAGAGAGTCCAACTTTTTTAATTATTTCGCTTCATCTTCAGTACTTTCTCCTCCTCGAATATCTCCCATAGACTGGTAATGGACATACAAATTGTAGAAGGGTCGATACGGGAATTGATCAGTCAAATTTTCATCGATCCATCCATTTTTCTTGAATATCTGCACCAATCATGCTTCAATTGTTCCAGTATGATCAAAGTTCTTCTTCATCCTCCAATCTAGTTGATCAAAAGGGTAGTTAAGATTTCCTATTTCATTCATAAATCTAGTTCTTCTTCATACTCTGAAGTTCGCTTTCTATTTTCTTCATTTTCTTCTCCAAAGCTATTGAACTTCTAACTATTGAACTTCTACTGTTTGTGGCATTAATGGTGTTGAAGCATGTGATGAATGATCCAAGATAACATCTAATGCTTCATTCTCATTCCCAATATAATCGTCATCAATAGGAATCATGGGCTCCCAAGGTAATAATATTTTCTCTCAACTTTCATATGGCACTTGAGATTGGCTACAAAGTAAGAAAATTATAGAAGGATGCCCCAGTCCATATATTGGCCCACTCATAATAATACTCATAATAGATTTGAAAATAATCAATCTTACATCAATGGGCTTTTTTATTATAATGTAATAGTTTAAAATGGAATTTTCTCTTGTAACTCTACTAATCTTCAAGGTAGACTAATCTTCAACTCTACTAATCTTCAAGGTAGGGAGTAATTTTGCAGATATGAAGAAATGTCATCGTTTTGATATTGGATTAAGCAGTGAAGCGGAGAAACTAACGTATCCCTCATCTCGGATTTCCCAATTATCGTTTTCATTTGTCAGAAAGTTATATACTTCTTGCATCATATCTCTCATTGGCATAAAAATTGTATAATGACAGATTGGAACGTTTTCTATTATATACAAATCATTAATTCAAGCCAGAGTAAATGGTACAACCCTACCTCAAACGAAGACGACTCCTTGGGTAATTCCATGTAAGTTATCATAGAATTCCTTTACTATTGGTACAACAACTGCAGCGGTAGTGTAGCATAGAACTTCCCAACGTCTTTGTACAATGATTTTCTCAATCTGTGACTGGCACTTAAGTGCCCAAAATGGCACTTAGGCGCCAGCAGACAGAGAGGAGGGCGCCTAAGGGCCCCAGAATCGGTGTTTAGGCGTCGGAGACTGTTTTTAGCATAACTTCTTCAATATACATCGGATTTGGACAATTTTTGAAGCGTTGCTTCGTGCATCTCTTGGGAAATTTGTTAAAAATGAGAAAATGGACTCTCTAGAAGAATTTTTGGCGGTTATATGGAGTTTTGAAGAGGCACTTCAGGCACCATTTTGAAGATTCAATGAATATGGACAATTTTGAAGAGACACTTAAGCATCTCTTGGAAAATTATAAAAAAAAGCTTGGAAATGTTTTTAAAATATCTTTTAGACTCTTAAATCAATTAGAAGAGTAGAAGAAGATTTGGAGAAGAAGAAGATGGCTTGGGCGTGCCCCAAGTGGGGCGGCAAGATGAGAGAGAAAGAGAGTGTGAGAATTTCTTCTTTTCTTTTCACTTTGTTCTTGGAGTGGATTGTAAGGAGATTGTTTTTTCTATACAAGGAGAGTTTGATTTCTATCAGAGATAAGTATTTTTATTATATTTTTATATGAATTCAGTACTGTTTGTATGTTCAATAAAAAGTTCTTGTTGTTTCTCCATGTGTAGTGAGTAGTTTTCTTTACGCTTTCCTCTTGTAATGAGTTAGTATGCATGTGTAGGATATAAAATTGAGTAGAGTGAGAATATATTGTGATGATTTTACTTTGTTCTTCATTTACATGTAAACTTGATCAACTTGCATGTTAAAATCTGTTGTGAGAACATATAAGATCCGGGATGGTGTTGTCTCAATCAACTGTGGTAAAATCACATGAGATTGTATGGATGAGAATGTAGTCCATATAGTTGAGTGCAAATAAATAAGGAAATAATCCTTAAAATATGTAGAATCAGAGGACTTTAGGTTTGGTCTATTGTTTTAGATTTTGATGCGAGATGTTAGCCTCCAGGTGGAGGGATAAGAGGGAACTCTAGAGTGAGAGCTAGTATCTTCCCTGCCTAGCCCATCTTCAGAACTATTCAAACTTTAGATTAACCAATGTTATTTATAGTATCTCTAGTAAGGGTAAAGAATATAATTGCTCCTATTTGTCACAATCTCTCTCACGACTTGTTTTCCTTTTACACATGTCACTAATTTCATTGTATGAGGAAGAGTAATTTTAATATATTAAAAACCCCACCTTCTGATTTTCACTAAGTATTTTAATTTATAAGTAGAAGTAATATTGTAGTGATAATTATAGAATAAAATCAAAACCAAACTTTTACGACCTTCCAAGCCAGTGCGTGTTATTATAAACTAGAATTTCTCTTGATAGCCGCTGTGATTAACCTTGATCTCTGTGGGATTGATTATCGGGCCTTAATCAGAAAGCTTTATATTACTTGATAACAATACATATACTTATGTAGAGTCCCTAGAAATAAAATTGAAATCTTACTTCTCTTGGGATCAAGTTTTCGGTGTCATTACCGGAGATTAAAATCTTTAAGTAGTGGTGTCAACTTCTTAAATTCTACATATAAAAAGGAATATCGAGACCTCTTAGCCAAAATTTCTGGCTTCTATAAGTCGAGCATGTACCAAAACAGTTCCTCGTAGAGGCCTTGAGCCAGAGCAATGTGGGTGAAGGCAAGCTCTTGGTTTTTTTTTTTTTATGTCCAACATCTCCAATTAAAAACGAATAATGAAGCTTTTGAGGCTCCCTAAGCTCTTGTTGGATCTTTAGGAGTGCTTGAGAGCACTTTGACATCTTTTGCAAGCAGGAAAACTAAGCTACAAATATACGCTTGAAATTTTTGAAAGAGCTTATTACCTCTTTTGACAAGTGGTTGAACTAGTGTAAAGTTGATTCCTTTAACATCTTAAAGATTAAAAGAAATTTTAAAGCATCATTTATTTTGAGCGGGTAGAGGACTTACTCAAATGAAGCTCATATGGTCAGATTTTCCCTTATAAGATTCTTGGGATGAAATCTTAAATTTCCTCAGTGCCTCAGCTTGCATAATTTCTCTTGAAAAGGCATTCTCTTCTAATTTTTGTTCTTTTTTTTCCTCTTGATTTCTTTATAAGAATTCTCACAAGTAAACTTCTTGTTTTTATTCAACCTTCCTCTCTATTTGAGATTGCATCATATTATCCTTTTTTTGCGGTGATCGAGATCATACCTTCCTGCTCCTTGTTCTAGAATTGGACCAAGTGCACTCCTTGGTCCGGCTCAAGGCAAGTTTTGTGTAGGTTAATCTTGCCCTGGTGGCTCTTGCCTGCAAGCCACGCATCTTGACTATCCAGTGCAAGTTTTGGGCTCAGTTCGAGAATGAGATCTGTAAGCTTCTCTCACATCTTGTACGGTCTTGAAAATTTGTCCCCTTAGAATGTTGAAGCCTTTAGAACGTAGAGTCTTATATCATTTACGAGTACAAACAAATTGGTAAGATCTTGTTTATGTGTAGGAAAGACAGAAGAGAGAGAGATGAGTGTAAGATCTAGAGGAGTCTCAGAGATTATCTATTGAACTCGAGCATCTAGTAAGCTGGAATATCGCGCTCATCAAAGGTTTTTCAAGCTACAAGGTTTCTTATATTTATATATACTTATATAGGGAGAGTCAAAAATCTCTCGAGCTACAATATTTACTTCGGTAGGTGGCTCCAAAATATGTGTAAAAAATTATATACAACTATATTTGTGTATACACACACAGATATGTATATATGTGAGAATCCCAAGTAGTATGGACCTTATGGGGGTAATGGATCAAGCCTAATTGTCATGCATCTAAAGTCACACTGTAAGGAAATTATATTCACCAATCACATCCATTGTAGTATGCCTATAAGGCTTGCCACTGAGAAAATTTTGGCATGTTCCTCTATCTAACTCGTCAGTATTCATGTGAATTTTCTGCCAAGCTCATCAGCATTTATTTAAGTTCTCTGTCGAGCTTTCCTGTATTTATCGAGCTCTCCCGCATTTATTAAGTCACATCAAATTCGCAAAATTAGGGCTATCAAAAAAGCTCGTAGTTCACAAAACAGCTCGTGTTTGGTTCAAGTAGCTCGTGTTTGATTCGTTTGTTAAGCAATTCAACCAAACACAATTTTCTTGAGCTCGAATTATAAACTCAAACAAGAACCAATATTTGTTTGTTCATGTTTTGGCTTGTTTTCAAATGAAATAATTAAGTAATTAATAATGATTTTTATTTATATCTTTTTTAAATTAATTTTTAGTATTATTTTAAAAATAAGGTATAAGAGATTTTGGCAGTATAACTGTAGAATGTAAAGTTTAGAAGTTAGATATGTAAATACATAAGAATCTATACATAAAGGAAGCCAAGAAATGTAGCAATTAGCCTGAACTACAACAAAAAGGTAATAAAATAAAATGTTACATATGTAAATACATAAGAATTGGCTGGCATGTTAGTGAATGCCCAAAAAAATTAATGGGCAATTACATACAGATAGGGATGCAAATGAACCGAACACAAACATGAGACGAATAGAACTCATGTTCGTGTTCAACTCGTTTGAAATTACGTGTCTGGAATCGACTAATGCTTGAAATTTTTTGTGAAGTTATTGTTCGTGTTTGGTTTAATTTGTTTGTAATATGTTTGAAATGTTTGAATTATTTAAATTGTTCAAATTATTTAAATTGTTTGAATTGTTCGAAATCTTACAAATTTGTTTGTATTGTTTGAATTTTTTAAAATTATTTGAAATCTTACAAATCTGTTTGTTTAGTTCAAATTGTTCGAATATGAAATTAATGCTTAAACATGTAACTTATATGAAACTAATGGTTAAACCTGTATGAATCACAACACAAATGCAAAATAGCTGAAGCACAACTCACAATAAAACTATAATATCAAATCTCATCCATAAAAAAATTCAGATCTAGAGACAATATGCGAGATTTTACTCCCAAAAACTAGGTTTCACTCAAAAAAATAAATAAATTTAAAAGAAATATAAGAAAAATTAAGCTAATAGACGAACCTGAAGATAAATACGAAATTATAGAATTTAATATAAGCTAAAAGGTGAACCTGAAGACCAGATTATTATTTATATGATTTAATTTTTAAAAATATGATAAATTTTTAGAGTATATAATTATTTTTAAAATATGATAATTTTTATATATAATTATTTTAAATTATTTTATATTTAGAACAATAATAATTCGAGCACGATCAAACAAATGACTTGTTCGTGTTTGGTTCGTTTATAAACCGAACGAAAAAAATTATTCGTGTTCGTCTCGTTTGCTTATCGAACAAATCGAACACAAACCTCTCGATGAACCGAACAGGAACTGTTCGCGAACAACGAGCTTTCTTGACAACCCTACATACAGACCCCAAAACTTACTATTTACGAATCAAGCACACTTTTTTCATCCTTTTTTTTAATTCTCACTAAAATATTGAAATTTATAATAAAACTCCAACTCATATTCTTCATTTTTATCAAATTCTACATAGTTTTACTGTTGCATGCACACATTGTTAGTTGGAGCCTGATTTTTTACTGTTCCAGTGAAGACACTCGCTCCCGCTTTCCCACTCCCGTATCCGATCAAGAAAAATCGTGACTTCTCTATGTCGGAGAAACGGTTCCCGCCAAGCTTCCCGACTCTACTGTTTAACTATTCCCGCCTCTCTATCCTTCTTCTTAAGTCGCAGTAACATAAAGAGGAAGGATAATCGCTCTCTTGGTATTCCTCCTCTAGAGTAATCAACGACACGGCCTTTTTGGTGTTCCTCTTCGGTCTTCCTTGGGATAGAGAAAGAGAACTGCAAGCAGTAGTTAATTGCGGCAGAAGGAAGAAGAAAAAAAGAGGAAGATTGTTCTCTCTTGGCTTCTTCTTGGTGGCTTGTGGCAGAAGAGAAATTCTGTTTATTTCTCTTGTAAATTTATCTTCTTCGGTGTATCTCAGTATAGAGATAGAAGAAGAGAAATAGAGGAAGTGAGAAGTTCTTTTTGTAATTGTTAAGCTAATCGACGACGGTGTAATTTCCTCAAGTAATAAAATCCTCTGCAACTCCGTGGATGTCGGCAATTTGTCGAACCACATAAATCTATGTGTTTCTCTGGTGTTCTTTTCTGGTGTAAATTTTTTCGTTCTATTTTTCACTTCGTTAAAGATCGTTCTTCTATTTTATTTATATATATATCACAACAACTAGTATCAGAGCGTGGTTTTGGATCTGAGGAAGATGATGGTTGTAGATGAAGTGAGGGTTTCAGGATCAAGAAGTTTGATGGCACAAATTTCAGTTATTGGAGGATGCAGATAGAGAACTACCTCTATGGGAAGAAACTTCATCTTCCGTTATTGGAGAAAAGACCGAAAGTATGGATGAGGCTGAATGAAATTTGTTGGATCGACAGATTCTGATGGTTATTCGATTGACCTTATTGAGGTTCATTTCACACAACGTTATCAAGGAAAGGAAGACTGCATATCTTATGACAGCCCTGTTAGGTATGTATGAAAAACCATTAGTAATTAACAAGGTATATCTTATAAAGAAATTATTCAATTTGAAGATGGAGGAAGGTACGTCTATTGTACAACACCTGAATTATTTTAATACTTTCACAAATCAATTACCATCTGCAGAAATTGAATTTGATGATGAGATACGTGCACTGATCTTATTGGCTTCATTGTCAAATAGTTGGGAAGCTATAAGGATGACTGTCAGTAATTCTGCAAATAAATCTAAACTGAAATATGAAGATATTCGTGATTTGATTTTGACTGAGGAGGTGAGCAAGAAAGATTCTGACGATATCTCAGGTTTGAGTTCAACATTAAATGTTGATTCCAGAGGGAGATCACATGACAGAAACTCAAATAGTGGAAGATCAAAATCAAAGAACAGAAGCAGGAGCAATCCAAGGCCTGGTAAACAAGTAACTTGTTGAAATTGTGGCAAAACTGACCACATAAAGAGGAACTGCATAAATCCTAAAAAGAAAGAGAATGACAGTGCAAATGTGATATCTGAAGAAGTCCAAGATGTACTATTGCTGACAGTTCATAGTTATGTTGATGATGGAAGTGAAGAGGAGAGTGGATCCGGGGCACCCATTCCTATTGTTCCATAGACAGATAGTTGAGAACCACATAGCTATGAAGAAATCTTGCAAGATGAAAGTTCGAGCAAGTGTAAGCTGGCAGAACTTCCACAAGGGAAGAAGATATTACACAACAAGTGAGTGTATTAGGTGAAGACTGAGTTTGATGACAGTAAGAGGTACAAAACTAGATTTATTGAAAAAGGATTTCAGCAGAGGCATGATATTGCCCATGTAGTGGGAGTTGTAAGCAAGACAAGAGTAATCCAGAAAATAGCTTGAAAGTGCAAGGCTATGTGGATCCTCCTGATATATTAACTAAGGGTGTTACTCTTGAAAAGCTGAAGTTGTGTACAACTTCAGTTGGTCTTCTGGTATGAAGACAGATGCTTTGGGTTGTAGAGGTGGAGAATTTATCTTTGAAGAAAAAGGCGACACTACCAGTAGAAGATATCAGTTTGAGAAAGGAGATGTTGATGCTTGTGTACCGGTCTCTAAGTAGGAGATTTGTTAGTTGCAGCCCGATTTTTTTACTGTTCCGACGAAGACACTTGCTTCCGTTTTCCCGCTTTCGTATCCGATCGCAAAAAATCACTACTTCTCTCTATCGGAGAAACGGTTCCCGCCAAGCTTCCTGCCTCTACTGTTTAACTGTTCTCGCCTCTCTATCCTTCTTCTTAAGTCGTGGTAACATAAAGAGGAAGGATGATCGCTCTCTTGGTATTCCTCTTTTAGAGTGATCAACGAAACGACATTTTTGGTTCTTCTTCGGGCTTCATCGGAGTGCAAGCAGTAGTTACTTGCGATAAAAGGAAGAAGAAAGAAGAAGAAGATTGTAAGATTGGAAGAAGAAAGAAGAAGAAGATTGTTCTCCCTTAACTTCTTCTTGGTGGCTTATGGCAGAAGAGAACTTGGGTTTATTTCTCTTGTAAATTTTATCTTATTCTGTGTATCTCGATGTAGAGATAGAAGAAGAGAGAGAGAGGAAGTGAGAAGTTTTTCTTGTAATCGTTGAGGTGATCAACGACAATATAATTTCCTCAAGTAATTCAAGTAATAAAATCCTCTGCAACAACTCTGTGGATGTAAGCAATTTGCCGAACCACGTAAATTTGTGCATTCCTCTGTTGTTATTTTCTTGTGTGAATTTTCTCGTTCTATTTGTTCGTTTCATCATCGATCCATTGTTCTATTTTTAAATATATTACAACACACATCAGTTTGGTAGTGCAAAAAAAGCACATGAGTGGTTAATATCAATGTTTGAGTTTGTATGTATGTAATTATCACATCATTCTCCCAAAATTTAATAAAAAAAATTTTTTTTGATGTTTTTACATACAACGGCCTCCAAATATTAATATTGCATGTAGAGGCACTGTTATGCAACGTTAAGAGTAGTGACTACAAAAGTCTGTTGCTGTGACACTCATCAACGAGATCACCCCTTCCACTGTCTATGTTTTGTTAGAAAGGTGTGGGATGTTGAAGTTGGGGAAAACATATGTCCCACCATCCCGGCTATGCAGATATGAATTCCCACAAATCACCCGCCATTCTGTGTTTCGAAAACTAGCCCGGCTAGCATTCCACATCCCGCTAAATGCCTCTCTGTCCTGCCAGCTATCTTCCTGATTCCAGCATTTCCAATTCTAGATCTCACGGGCTCGTTGTTAAGCTTGGCGTCATCGTCTTCAAACGTCATCCTCATCTTCCCTTCCATGTTCGAGGGTTTAGGACGTTGAAGATGAAAATACCGGTCGTTAAACCAAGGGAAGATCTCACCGATGAGCTTTCGTTCATTAGTGACAACTGGACAGACCTCTGTGGTCATTGTTCTCAATGTCCTCGTAATAGTGCTCTCTACGTTTAATATTAATATTTAAGAGCAGTGGTAGATAATATTGAAGGTTTTAAGACATTCGTATGTAAAAACACCCTTTTTTTCAGATTTTCTCTTATGTTTGTTTAGTCCCACATCAATGAGAGAACTTTTTTACAGCCTTACAAGTCTTTAAATATATGGAGGGAAATCACTCCTTCAAGGTTGATACTCCCTTTTGAGTTTTGGTTGTTCAGCCCAAATTCGAGTCGAACATGAGCTAATTCAAACAAGCAAACTTGAATCAAGAAGAACATATATGTGTTATTTATAAGTTGATTCAAACACAAGCTCATGTCGAAGAAAAAAAAAATTGAATGAGTTGATTAAGAACAAACACTAGGTTCACTCAGACTCGACTCATTTACACTCCTATGCGGAACATTCCTTTGCCTACGTGGTAAGAAAAACAAACTCAAAGCTCACTCTTCATGCCCATTTGTGACTCCCTTGACACTCGTGGATTTGTCTTATCAATGATAAAATTGAACAGGTCTCATATCGTATGACCTATAATTTATTGTTTCCTTATTCTTTTATATTTTTCTTAGCCCTATACCCTATAGGGACAAAAACATTTAGAGTGATATAAATGGGGAGAGAAAAAAAGAGGGAGCCATAAAAAATGATACACCAAACCTGAAATTATCTACTCATATTCTCCTCCTTCACTTACCTACAAGGTTTTTTTCAGGCCGTACAGGCTGCATATCATTATCTAAAGTATGCCTAAGCATTAATAATAAACTGCATATCATTATCTAAAGTATGCCTAAGCATTAATAATAAACTGCATATCATTATCTAAAGTATGCCTAAGCATTAATAATAAACTGCATATCATTATCTAAAGTATGCCTAAGCAGTTAATAATAAACTGCATATCATTAATAATAAACTGCATATAAAATTTCAACTCACACACGTGCCACACACGGCATCTCCCAACCCGTTCCACAATATGCCTAAGCAGGCAGGGGGCCCACAGAACACGACCAGCTAACACCAACTCTAGTTACCCAACTATAGTTAAATCAAATTCACAATGCAGCCACGTGTAAGAATCAACGGTCAAGAGCCCTCCCTTCGTTAATGTCCACTCACCATACTTCCTATTTAAGCCGATGGACCCAAAACCCTAATTCTCATCCAGGACTGCAAGGCAAGCAAACCCTAACCCTAATCCGCAACAAAAAAGATGTCTGCCAATCCGCGCGTTTTCTTCGACATGACGATCGGCGCCTCCCCAGCCGGTCGCATCGTCATGGAGCTTTTCGCCGACACGACTCCACGCACGGCCGAGAACTTCCGAGCACTCTGCACCGGCGAGAAGGGCATCGGCAAGTCCGGGAAGCCGCTTCATTATAAGGGATCGGCCTTTCACCGCGTGATCCCTCAGTTCATGTGCCAGGGCGGAGACTTCACTGCCGGAAATGGAACCGGTGGAGAATCGATCTATGGTGCGAAGTTCGCCGATGAGAACTTTACGAAGAAACACACCGGTCCCGGTATTCTATCCATGGCTAACGCGGGATCGAACACGAACGGGTCCCAGTTCTTCATCTGCACGGAGAAGACAGCTTGGCTCGATGGAAAGCATGTTGTATTTGGCCAAGTTGTGGAGGGCTTGGATGTTGTGAAGGCAATTGAGAAGGTGGGTTCTTCGTCTGGACGGACTTCCAAAGAGGTGAAAGTCGCTGACTGTGGCCAGATCTCTTAAGAGGCTTATCGTTGAAGATCGGCCGTCAGTAACTCTATCGATGTGTTCTGGCCTTCTATCTTCTATCTTGCGCTGATGTCTGCTGTGCTATCTTCTTGTGTTGGTTTCCGTTCTGTATCGATCTATGTTTTCTTGTTATGACTTGAATTTCTTATCAAGTTTCTCCTTTTATGATATCGAGTCGCTGAAAAATCGAGTTGCTGATATTTAGAATATGAATAAATCGAAGTACTTCCATCTGAAGGTTTTCCGCTTGACTTCTTCCGATTTTTTTACTGGTATGAATGGAAATGGAAATCTATGTTTGGATTTTCCGTTTTTTTTTTGGGGAAAATTGGTGTTCAAAGGTTGGATTTAAGATTGAAGGACATAAACATAAATTTTTATTTTAAAAATGCGTTTTGATTGCTGCTTCAAGTTGTTGCATTGAAGCTGTTGCGGATATGTTAATTGGCTGTTTGTTTTTGTTGGATTGAAAGCAGTCATGGCAACAGCTGTTATTGGACAAATGATAAATTTGTCATTGTATAGTAATGATTTTTGTAATAGAATTGTCATAGTTATGAATTTAGTATTTCATAAGCAAAAATCTATCTTAGAAGAGTACCAAAATTCAGATAAACACTTTATTTAATAGTATCAAAATTGCTAAAAAAGAAAAAAACATTATTAAAATTACAATTAATAATATTGGAATATTAACTTTAAAAATGTAGATGACTAATGTCCTGTGGTACGTCGTACACTAGAGATGTTATCAATTTATGATCACTGCCGGCAGTGGAATCTGGTTGCATCTATGTATATCAATATCGTATTGGTTAACACAGAAAGATTAATGAATTAGTTAAAATTATATAAGGAGTAATGAGTTAATGTCCCAAGAAAAATGAAAAATAATAAACAAGTTTAAATGTACCAAGCGATTATAAATAAAAAAAAAGTTAAGAAATGTTGATGCGAATATAAAATGTCACCTTATATGCCACCTTAGAGCCATCGAATATCTTGAGGAATTAATCTCTACGGGTTAGATTTTCAAGCAATTCTATCATAAACAAGTACCGTGGTTAATCTTTTGAAATTTTACTAGTTACATTTAGAATTTGCAGGACTTAGTAGATAGAATTTGCTAGAGATGGGTGAGATTCAGCGTTGCAAGAAGCCATCAGCTGTGATATCTGACTTCAAAGAAAAGCAATCCCAACTTTCTTTTTATTCTCAACTTGCGAACGTTTAGAGCAAGAGCTGGACTCAAGTTTATGAACGTTCGGGTTGGGGACTTCGGTTGAATGACCTGATTAATCGACTCCCAAGTTCTCGGGGTGCCACAAAATCATGTCCCATTTGAAGCACATGTATAGTTATTCGTAGCAACGAAACCCCTAAACATTTGATCAAACTTCTCCTTCAACTCGTGATTAAGTTCACAAATTTTAAATTTATTTGTTGTGTGCACTACCTACAAATTCGTAACATACAATTCAATTTAAAAACAAAATGAAAATGACCAAATTATGATGCATGTCAAAAATGTTTGCTGCATGTCTTTCTCCACACCACTCCTCAGGAGCATCAATGGTTCGATTCACTAGATCTCACCCCAAGCTCGTTGATCATCGTTTCAATTCCTTCCAAATTTTTCAATCATTCTCGAGTTGATCTCACATGTTCTTCAAGTGCATCATGTCATACTATTTGTTTGTATTTTTCTTGATTTTTTTTATAATATTTTGTCACTCTTTCTTTTCGAAATAGGTGGGTCTATTTCCCAGATCGATTTTCATGAGGCAAATGTTACAAAGTATTGTTTTAATTTTTTTGTCCCACATTGCGGATGTACCAACCTCTTTGGTCTTGGCCATTATTTTACTTTGATTAAAAAAAACAAAGTTAAATAAATAAGAATGCAACAATGCATGCACATGCCAACAGTCAACCACCCCAACCCACAACCACAACCACACAACCCAAGGCACACACATGCAGCACAACCCACAACCACCACCACACCATCACCACACCACCCCAACTCACAATCACCATAACCCACAACCCGCAACTCAAATTATAGGAAATATGCTCTGAATTCACACAACCACAACACCTCAACCCACAGCCACAAACGCAACTCATAACCACATAGAACCACAACCCGCTGCCACCCCACGACCAACAGCCACAACAGTCATTCCACAACCCCCAACAACACAACATAACATCAAGCCACAACAACCATTCCAACTTTTGAGCTCAAGTAACATATCAAAAAATAGGTAACATATTATACATATAGAAGAGAGTAGTTCCAACACTATAGCTACCATAAAGCACAACCCACAAGCCACAGCCAGCACCTCAACCCACGACCACCACCCCAACACATAGACACCACCCAACCGCAAGACCCACTGCAGAAATTAGAGCTAGTACACAACCACAGAAGCCCAGCCCAACCCACAAGTACCACCACCCCCAATCCACAGCCACCACCCCAACCCACAACCACCACACAACCACAGATTCAACAACACAAGCTTGAGTCACCACGCAACTACAGAACCCCACCACAACCCACAAGTACCAACACCACCCCAACTCACAACCACCACACAACCACATAACCCACAACACAAGTTAACCCCCTAAAGAAATACAGAATCTAACCCCAACTCACGAGTACCACCACCACACAACCACAACCAGCAACCCATACTAGAGCCATCATCCCAACCCACAACCACAAAACCCACAACGCAAGCTTGAGCCACCATGCAACTACAAAACATTCACTAAAGCAAAAAATTAAATCACATTGGTGGAATGCTTTTCTTATATTTTTCTTATGAAAGTAAATGAAGAGAGTATAAAAAGTCAAAGTCTCACGTATGAAAGCACTTACATGTTTAACATTAAAAAAAATAAGTTACTGCCAAACAACAGGAGCTCCTGACCTCTCCAAAACTTGTTAATCAATCTTTCTTAACTTCTAAAACTAAGAAAACATATTATTATTTAAAATAACAGAAGCATTACTCCACAGCGTTGTCATGATTGTATTTAACAAGCTAAAATAATCATCCACAACAACTCTATTCCCCATACCCATCTCTCCCGATGATTAATCAACAAAGAAGATAAATATTGCAGATCTAGATAACACAGTAGAAAAGACAACAATGACTACTGCCAAATAAAATTTTGGGGAATTTACATGCATATCATAGGACTCTTATGTATTTGACATATCTAACACCTAAACTTTCATATCTAGACACAGCATAGAATGCTTTAACATCAACTTAGAAATTTTGGTATTTTTGATGAATAACCTACATGGAACTTTCTCTATCTGTTAGTACAATTGTGTTACGTTATGACGAGAATTTATACTGGCTTGAACATTATATTTTCTATCTTTAAGGAAGTTGATAACAAACCTTGGATGGACAATATGCCCAATAATAAGCATTCACATGCATACCACGGAATTCCTATGTATTTATAAATCCAATATCTAAACATTACTTCTCACATTCATTTCACATAAAAAAAACACCATTTTAACATTAAAAAGTGAAGTTCAGGTGGTAGGTATGTGCACAAGAATTAAGTATTATGTATGTAATCTTCCATTAAGTGGTATGTATGTAATCTTTCATAAAAACGGCATCAGACGAACTACTACTAAAAAAATACAACAACATATACTCCACGAGAAATGTAGAGTTATGAAACGAATCTTGGTGTCGCACGGTTCCTCAATTTATTGTTTAAAATAAATTGAAATAAAATCGTTGCTTACCCTGGAGAACAAAGACTAGAGGAACCAAGATTGTAGGGGGATGTGTGGCAAAACCCTAACGAAGCCGAAGCGAGAAGGAGAAGGGGAAGCGAGAGATCACATAGTTCTGGTCGCGGCTTCAGGCAGACGAGAGAATACTTCAAGCTCCAAATAGCGAAACTAATGAGGGCAACATACTAAAAATTTACATAGGAAACACAAGCCGCAGGGTTGATTCAGCAGCCCACGTTTCAGGCAAAATGCACCGTGCCGTGCGTAGAAGGCCGCCCCAAAAGGTTGAATATCATGGCTACATACCACGCCTCTACCCAAACGCCACCCCAAACATTAATTTTTGCATTTCCATTAATACCAAATCACTTTAATTTAATTATAGATTAAATACCCAAATTTTAATATTTATATTTCTAGCATTTATTTTAATATCACATTAAAAATTTCATCTTTTTTATTTTTTTGAAAGTCAAGTATATATTTTCATATATAAATTTAGGAATTTCTACGGGTATATCACTAAACAACCACTTGCACACATATCTAACTAAAATTTAATTTTTACATGTATGCCAATTTACATGTGCAATAGATAAGAATTGCATATTATGTATTTAATTGCCCCCATAATTTTATAACAATAGCTATAAATGAATTAAAAATAGAAGGCATACAAGTGTTGTATATACATATCTCAGACCTAGACTTCATATATTTACATAAGAGAATAGTGGCGTATGCATGTAAATTTTTCCTTTTCATTTTTCTCTGCTAAGGAATCGACAAATTAATGGTGTGTTTGGGGCAGTTTGTTCATTTCAGGATAAGCAGCTTATCCTGAAACGCGACCCACGGGTCGACCGCGGGTTTGACCCGCGTACTGCATTTAATATAAAAATGAAACCACATTTTTGGATAAGCAGGCGAAACGCATGAATCAAATGATACTGCGGAATTTTAAAAAATGCCCCCACACTTATAAGCAGACTCTAAACGTAGGCAAAAGAAAAATCCTTCAGGATAAGCAGCTTATCCTGAAACGCGACCCACGGGTCGACCGCGGGTTTGACCTGCGTACTGCATTTAATATAAAAATGAAACCACGTTTTTGGATAAGCAGACGAAACGCATGAATCAAATGATACTGCGAAATTTTAAAAAATGCCACCACACTTATAAGCACTCTAAACGTAGGCAAAAGAAAAATCTTTGTTAAATGAATTCTGTTCACGTGATTTTTTCTCTTTTAATTATTTATGCATTATTATTGTTTATCCATTTTAAAATTTAATGGATGGCCTTTTGGCCCTGCGATTCGGCCCATCGCATGGACGGCTGTGATTAATGTATGGGTGCGGAAATTAGGGTTTGCTGCCTTAACGCATATATATAAATATATATTTAAATATATATATATATATAAATATATATATATAGATATATTTATATATATGTATATATATGTATATTTATATATATGTATATATATATATTTATATATATGTATATGTATCTATTTATACTGCCTAAATTTTTAATATGACATGAAAAATATTATTATTATAATGTATAAAAAGTGAAATGTACATTTCTCACACGTGAAACATGGCATATGTGTGAAAATTGATATGCATATGAATCTTCCTGCATAGAACAATATCTTAATGCTAAGCCAAACTTTTATGAGCTCCTCATCCTAAAAAAATATAAATTTTGATGGGTGTTGGGAGTACTAAATTACTTGACATAATACGAGAATTAAGTTTTTATGAGGAAACTCTGAAAAGGGGAAACAGTCAATAGAATTAGGGAAGATGAAATTATAAAATTGAGGCATAACAATATTTCAAAAATAATATTTGTAACGAGCCAAAAAGATAGCAGTGGATTGTTTAGAGTTAGTAGTCCGTTATAAAAATTGTAGACGGTGATTATAGTGTCAGTTTGTTGTGGAGGTGTAGTTGTAAGGCGTGATAGTAGTTGGTCAAATTGGAGGAAGCTTAAGGAGGCATCAATTGGCCACATCAGTCGTAGTTAGGAGTTATGATAGCATTCGTAAGTCGTAGAAGCTAGAGTTGTGAGTTGTGAATAATGCAGGTCATAGTCGATCACATAGGCATAGCGGGAAGCTGTAATAAAGTTTGTGCATCACATATGTCAGGGTTGAAAGCTGCATAATCTATGAGTCATGTAGGTCATAGTGTTGAGCTATGATAATGTCTGTATGTCATAAAGGCCATGGTTGAGAACTGAATTAATTGTAGACCATGTAGGCTATAATTGGTCTCATAGACCATAGGGGGGAGTTATAATAACATTTGAAGACCGCAAAGTTCGTAGTTTGGAGCTGCATGTGTTGTGAGTCACGTACGCCATATTTGGTCACATAAGGCGTAGAATGGAGTTGTAATAATGTTTGTACATCACAAAGGCTAGAGTTGAGAGTTGCATGAGCTGTAAGCCATGTAGGCCCCACCCCAGGGGGCGCCAGCTCATTGTCTTCTCGAGAAAATGTGGTCTTTTAGATTTTATGGGCGGCTAGAAGCTCGGGTCTTGGTGCCTAGGCACCAAGCATGTTGCCCAAATGCCTAAAACATGTGTTGGACCTCCGAAAGCTCGGTCTTGATGATCTATAAAGGCTTTTCAAGCATCGGGGCACTCGAGGCTGGCGTCAGAGTGTTAATCTAGTCTGAAACCCAAAATTTCACCGAAGACTTCCGATGGAGGATTTCTTCGAACTGAAATTTATGGGAGACTCTATATGAGTGAAATGCAGTCCCATTACTCTACAATGGAGTATTATGATCAGCCATATGCTGGGTAAATCATTGTCAGCGATCACTCTAAGCTAAAACGCATGTAGGGTGTCATAAAACCTAATTTTTTTGTAGCGCGTGTAGGTAGACTTCGTGACTTCCCATGACCGTGGGAAGCTCTGGATGGACATGTGGGGACCTCTAAGCACCAAAATGAGCTTTAAGCACATCTCAAATACCAGATGGACTCTAAGAGAGAATTTTCCTTGGTAAGGCTGGATCACCACCAAATCTAGCTACCTACCCCGAACAAGTGCTACAGGATGCTACGGACGAATCGTAGATCAACTTGAGTCATGCAGGTGTACACCCTACACTATCTAAAAATGATGTCAACTGAGATGTTGAAAGTTTGGGACTTATAACCTATCTTCACCCATGCATCCCTCGCACAAGGGCTAAAGGATGGCCCATTTTGTTATGTGTTGGGTTTACAACATCCCAAAAACCATATATTTGTAGTTATCATTTTATTTCAAAAAAGAGAAACTTAACATGAACCCTCTAAAGATAAGCAATCACAACAAGGTTGAAGATCAAGGCAGAACCCTCACCCACAAACCAAGGCTCATTTTAAATACCTGCATTTGTCTTCAAACAAGCAAGCATCTGAGGAGAATTAACCCTAAAGAAGTCTGAGTGTGACACCTATAACAGTGACTAGACCAGAATGTTGAGAGAAGGACCTTCAGCCCATGAACTCCCTCAGTCAACTCATTTAAGATTCTTAATGGTGAAAGTGATAGAAACCATCCATAATAAGGAGTACTTTAAAAGGCACCACTAATGAACGTTAGAGGCTATCTCCAAAATCCTGAGAGATACTGCACATACCATTAAGATCACAAATATTACACAAAGGAATGCTAACAGCTCTAAAACCTTTTTGAAGTGCTGATCAAGACAGGTTGCTCAAGGAGTTTGTGTCAACTAGAGTGATTACCAAATAATAGAGAAAAACCTCAGTAAAGGAAGCTTTCAACAAACCTACTCAAGCTCAAGGCATCCACATCACAGAGAGATGAGTGAGGTTGCCTACCACATAAGTTTTAAGAGGCCCCACTCAAAATAATATGCCTGTATCTGCCTCACATGTGAAGAATTGCCCCTAAGGGAAATCCTTATAATAATGTTGTCATCATCTCTGCCACATCGCTAACTTTCATGTTAGGAGTATACTCATTGAACATTGGAGCTTAGTGAACATCATTTCTAGGTCAATTTTTTATGGAATGGACTTAAGAGCTACCCATCTCTTAGCTAAACCTGAGCTACTCTAGGACTTCTCAAGAGAAAGAAAGAAAATTTTGAGAACCCTTGCCTTACCTATTGCCTAGTTAGAAGACAAAAAGAAATCTAGAGCCATGATGGATTTCATTGTTGTTGACACAACAATGACCTACATCACCATCTTCAATCTCCCTCAACTCGAATCCTTCCAAACCATAGTGTCTAGCTAACATGCAGCATTGAAGTTCCAAGACAATGGAGATACAGTGACTTTATGAGGTGATATGGAGCAGTTAAGTATATGTTATTTGGGTCTAATTAACAACGTGCACTAAGTACCTCTCAAGCTTGACATCCGGTGAGGGGGTGGCCTCGAGATAAATGAGAGCATTGAAAAAGTCCCTACTATAACCAATGGGACATGTAAATTTTTATCGCTAAGTGAAACTTTCAATTTAGTCTATAGGGACGAGCTTATCAACCTACTTTAGGAGTATTGATACATGCTATCTTAGTCAACCACAAAAATGTCGGGAGTACCAATTGATGTCTCCTGCTACCAACCACACATTAATCTAATAACCTTACTAGTGAAGCAGAAGATGAGATCGATTGCAACACATTGGAAAAAATGATATGTGAAGAGGTGCAAAAAGTATCGGAAGCTGACTACATACAAGAGGTGTAATACCAAAACTAGGTAGCCAATGTGATCATAGTCTAAAATGTGAATAGCAAGTGATGGATGTGTGTCGACTTCACAAACCTGAATGCAACTTAGCCCAAAGGCAGCTACCCTTTACTAAGAATTGATGAACTCATATATGTGGTGGATAGACACACGATCATGAGCCTATTTGACATTTTCTATAGTTAGTAGCAGATACAAGTGCACCCGACTAATGCAATGAAGGCTAAATTCACTATCAGAGAGAGTGTGCACTACTATAATGTAATGCCCTTCATACTTAAGAATAAGTAGAATGAAAGAAGCATTGAAATATATATTGATGATGTTGGTTAAAAGCAGAATGTCTGAACAACACATAAGGGAACTAAAGAAAACTTTAGAAACTTTAAGAAAATATAACATGAAACTTAACCCGCTCAAGTGCACATTCAGAGTGAAAATAAGAAGATTTTTAGGGTACCTATTGTTGACTGAAGAAATTAAAATCAATCCAAAGAAGGTCCATGCATTGGTTAATAGGCTGAATTTGAGGGCTTAGCATATTCTTCTCCAAGTTAGGTGAAAAGTGTGATGCGTACTTCAAAATCGTAAGGCAGGCTAAACAATTCATGTGCTGGGATGAGTGCGAGAAAGCTTTTCAACAGTTTGAAGATTCTATAGCTTCTCTGTCGCTCCTTCAAGGCCCAAAATTAAATAAAAAACTTTCATTATTCCTAGGAATCAACCTCTAGGCCATACACTCCATCCTTTTCTGAGAGGAGTAAGAAAAATAGTTTTTAGTTCACAATGTCAGGTGAGTCCTCATGGGAGAAAAACTTAAGAACTCAATTTTGGAAAAATGACTTTTTCTCTCATTATTTAAGTACGTAGGGTTGATTGATACTTTCACACACACCCAATTAGGAAAATCACATATGATCCCCTCAAGGCAATTCTCACCAAAATGGAGCACTTTAGACTTCTTAAGTGGACGGTGGAACTCAGTTCGGAAGATCGACCAACAAAAAAAAAACACAAAAAATTAAAGAGCTAAATAAAATTTGTTATTTAAATGAAAGAAAAATTATTACAATAAGCCCTCACCCCGACTCAACTCGGAGGAAAGAACTACCCTACAAAGGCGTTTGAGACAATCTCAGTCAAGGCATACCCAGTCAAAGCGGCCTTCAAAGCAAGAACTCGCCCCAAGATCTAATTTAACTTAGCCTATTAGACTTAACTTAAGCTTGGGAGACCCAAGCTCTCTCATATAGATCTATGAGTTCCTTATGGGGTGTGAAAACCATCTATGTCAACACAAAAACCTTCTTGTCCAACTTCATTATGCAAGATGATAAGGCATGTGTCTCAAAACTTTACAATATGATGTCCTCAAGCATGAAAGAACACTCGATTTTCTTCAAAAAATGAACCAGCATATCATGGTCCTCCTGAACCTCTTTAACGATACCCTCACATGTATCTAAAAGGGTTGGGAGATATTTTGGAAGGTCGAATCCCACTTCCTCATTGGTAGGCCGACCATCTCCTTCTACTGCTTACTCATCATCCTGTGCCAACATACTCAGAGCTTCATTTATTTAAGTTTAGTTAAGCTGAAGCATCGAAAACATGAAAGAACTAAAAAATTAGAAGTCTGGGTAAAGCTGGAATTTACTAAATGGTCGAGGGCCCCAACACCTAAAGCCCTTATCATTTTGACATTATTGGTTCCTCTAAGTGAACTCTTTGCAGGAATGAGGAAACCCAAATGTCTGTCTGAGTGATTCAGCACTTAGTCTAACCATGTGTCGCAAGGATAGGTTAATCAGTTGGGTCTTGGGTCATGGCAACCAGTTGGACTTATTTTAGGGATCTTGTAGAAGAGCCCACCTAACTTAAAGCTAAGACCGTCCTTATTTTCATCAAAATTTTCCTCTCTTCATTCGACTCACAACGCTTCTTGCCTTTCTCTTTTGTAAGCATCACACGGATTAGGAACTCGTTCGGGTTGTAAATTTGGAACTTCAAAATTTTGTCCAATGAGAGCTCCCGTGAAACAAAAGGATGACAGTCAAAGATAGGTAGAATAAAAGCTCGCACGAAGCAGGACAACTGACTAAGAAATGGAAGGCGCTAGGTAGAAAAATTTAGAGAGACGACTCCACACAATAAGTATAAAAATCATTTGCTCTAAAAGTTTATTTAATAATAACTAGTCATTTTTTACATTTAATTCTCTTATTTTTATCGCAGATATCACTTTTAAGAAGTAAGAGAATCGAGAAACTAAAATATGCACATCAAAAAAGCGTCGCACGAGAAAATCCAACGGAGTATAGAAGAAAGTACGATGAGGGATGGCCCGCAGAAGTCATAAATTCTTATCATTAGAAGATCAAAGGAATCATTTGATCAGATACAGATCCCTTCAATCGAAAGCTGAAGTCAACCGGATGTTGGTCGTCCTAGCTAAAGACCAAGATTCATCAAGCTGAGAGAGGGCAAAAACCCAACTCTCGTCTCAGCATCACTAGCCACCTCATTAAAGCCTCTGAGACACTTTATCAGGAGGTTGAATGTTCTACCATATTATACTCCACGAATACCCTAAAGGACCTTTTGTCAATGGGGAGTTAATTGTCAAATTACGGTGATTCAACATCTGCCTGACGACCTAGTCTCATCCTGACGATAGAAGCTCCTTAACTAGGAGTCGATAGCCAGACCAAAGCAGCCAACTGACAAACTCAAGTCAAACGAGTCGAGTCCGGAATACCAAATATTGACAAGAGCCAATTAGCAGCCCCAACTCAACATAATCAAATGAACGAGCTTTGCCAAACCAAGGCCCGCTAATCTCAGCTGATTGAACGATAAGGGAGTCAAAACACTCATTTATGTAAATAACCAAAATACCCTATAACGCCCCCCATTAAATAGGTGTGAGCATTTGTTTATATATATTATACCCTCTTTGTCTATAAATAGAAGATCAGTGTGTGTGTGTGTGTGTGTGTGTGTGTGCCGCCAATCGTGGTTTATTATTAGAGCAATCTCTTTAAAGGTCGTAAGTCCCCTCAAGTCTCAATTTCAAACCCCCCTCAGGCACATGAGGGTGGTTGGGGGCTCGTATAATAGTATTCGACAATTTTTTTAAAAAATATGTATATATATAAACATACATACGTATGGATGTATATATACATATACATGCATACGTATGTACGTATATATACATACGTACATACATATGTACATACATACATACGTACATACGACTTATGTATGTATATATATATGTATAGATATATACATACATACATATATATTAGAATAAAATATTACTCTTAACTCTAACATGATGACATATATTGCACTATTATTATGTAATCAATCTTGTTTCTTCTAATATTTATGTTGCATGCCCCAATAACTAGTTGGTCAAGCGATCAATGACTGATCGAGTGGCCAACTAGTTAGAGGTCGATCGATTAAAGGTCAATCAATCAGAGGCCTGTGACTTAGAGGTCAGTTGATCAGAGACTGTCGGACAAGAAGACAGCGCATTAGAGAACAATCAATTGGAAGTCGCCTGGCCTAAAATTGACTGATCGAAAGTAAGAATACAAAAGAGGATAAGGGTATAAGTGTCATTCTACAATAATTCTAGCCCTCTATAAATAAATGGGGTATTAATGTAAATGAGCTGTTGCAACTTGAGACAGAGATGACTCTTTGAAGCTCTCCCTCCCTCCTTTTATGCTCCATTACTTGGTGTATGATATATATTTGTATATATTTGTATATATATGTACATGTGTGTGTGTGTGCGCACGCTATATATATATAT
>NW_018164864.1:57554-69634 GCF_001263595.1 Phalaenopsis equestris | reverse complement strand
GGCACATGAGGGTGGTTGGGGGCTCGTATAATAGTATTCGTCAATTTTTTAAAAAAATATGTATATATATAAACATACATACGTATGGATGTATATATACATATACATGCATACGTATGTACGTATCTATACATACGTACATACGTATGTATATACATACATACGTACATACGACTTATGTATGTATATATATGTATAGAATAAAATATTACTCTTAACTCTAACATGATGACATCTATTGCACTATTATTATGTAATCAATCTTGTTTCTTCTAATATTTATGTTGCATGACCCAATAACTTATAATTTATGATTTAATAAATAAAAATTGCTTACTAAATTTGAGTCATCAAACTCATACATTTTTTTTATAGCCTGCTAGATGAACCATCACCATAGTAAGAGAATTTTCAGCATCAAAACTTCATCTAACTATTTTTTTTTATTCAATGTAATTTCTCTATTCATACATGTGTTAGATTTGATTAATTTTACTTATGTGATTATTGCTTTAATATTTATGTTGAATGCTATTAATGCAACAAAACAACATTTGTTTTTATTAATTATAATTACTAATTTGAACCTAACCTCAATTGTTGTTATCATTTCCATTTCTTTGTCCAACAATTTTAGACTCATAATCCTTCTACTCTTGGCCACTTGTTGAATTCTTGATCTATGGCCATATATGAGCCATTGTGTTATGCCTATGGTTGTAAATGAACCAATGCATTAGATGAATAACTCGGATTTGATTTGATTAATACTCGATCAAATTTATTTAAATTAGTAAACAAATAAGTTTTAATTTTTTTTTAAATCATGAATGCTAAATAAACTAAGCTTATATATATATAGTACAAATCATTTATTATGTTTTCGGACAAAATTGTTTATTGTTCGAAAAATAATTTATTAAATGAACTATAGTAAATGTAATGATACTTTATACCATACATAATATATTATTTATACAAAGTTTTAAAACTTATAATTAAATTAATTATAAATTCAATATTAACATATTTTTATCAATATTCATTGTAATCTACTACAATTCATTTATATTTCTTTATTTAAAAAAAAATTAGGGGGCTTTACATATATAACGCCCAGAGCTTTCATATTTACCTATCTTACACCTAAACTTTCATAATTACAAATATTTTGTATGTAATTTTCCAAAATAAATATTACACAAGTACTTATTTATATTATTTTATTAAAAAAAAATCCTTACCTGTAATTGATTATAATTTCATCTAATTGATAAAGACTGATTAAATACTAATTCAAAATTGATTCTATTATTTTTTTATTTAATTTCATGAAATTATTTATTCATTATTTTTATGTAAATAATTTTAATTTGTTTATTAATTCATTGAAATACTCATTCAATTAATGTAAATAAATTAATTACAAATCATATTTTTTAAAAATTTTAATCAGATCAAATATAAACATATATGTAAAAGCCCGGCCCTAATTATTCCTTTTTTTTATTGAGTTTATACCACCTTATACTCTCCCTATAACTTACCTATATCTACCGGAACTACAGAAGCACGAAATTTATTTGTAGGTTACATATAGATTACAAGGAGCTTACAGAGAGTATAACGCATATATAACCCCCCTATACCCTCTGAATAACCTCCCGACGTACACAACTGCGTACGTCTTACATAAGTAAATATTTTCCGTATTTTAGAATGCTACAAAGGAAACAAAATCAAACTATGATTTCAGCACTGCCATTTGGCAGCGTTGTGGGATAGAAAAGGACTTGCCAAGATAGCTCCAACAAAGAAAATTGATGTTCTGAAAACTCTAACATGCTTTCTTTAAGATGCCTTCTCTGAAGGAAAAATCTATGTAAAACATTATATGAAAGTATATATAATAAATATTAAATAATAATTTAATGAAGTTCAATTGACAAAAATGTTATTTCAAGGGCTAAAATGAAAAACTGTACCAAAAATGAAAGGGAAAATTACATGCATACCACCCAATTCCCATGTATTTGCGCATCCAAGACCTAAATATTGTTTTTTACATTTATACCACCAAATATGTCATATTACATAAAAAATACAAAATTTTCAACTGAAACAACATTTTTATGCATAGGAAGTGGTATATGTGTAAAAATTGAAGTTGTTTGATATGTAAATACATAGGAATTGAGTGACAAATATATGTAAATCTTACAAGAAAAAAACATATACAATGACCACCTAAATCAAAATATTCTAAAATGGGCAGATTTAATTTATGGAACGTAACCTTAAAAAATAAAATCAAATCAAATCAAGATATTAAGCTGTACAAAATAAAGAATATTCTAAAGTAGGTGAAATTGATGTCATTCTTCGAAGGTTCAATAATTGCACTTAAACTGTTACAGGATGAAAAACATTTGGGCTTGTAGACACGTCTGAAACACTAAACCATGTCAAAAATCTCAATCATAAACCCTGATCACTCTAAAATTACAAAACTCTCAAGCGTAAACTGCAATATGCTAAAATCTACACTAATTTACAAATACATAAACGACGCAGAACTTAAATCAGTCATGTAATGTTATCTGAACAATTTAAAGTCACAAAATAATCATCTTTTACATTCTTCAGCAGAGAATCTGTGCTGCCTTTCCAGATGTACCAGGATATCGATCCTGAATCAAGAGGCCAGGGATTATTTTCAGAATCTAATAAGAAAAGTGGGGAATTAGATTCATACCACCCAATTTTTATGCAGTTAGAATAGCTTGTGCTTATCCAGATAAGCCGCTTATCTAGAAACACGGACCGCAGCCTTGTGCTTATCCAGATAAGTCGTTTATCTAGAAACACGGACCGCGGGGTTCATCCCGCATTCTTTAGTATAAAAAACCAATTGCGTTTTCAAATAAACTGCTTAAACGGAATTTCCAAGGCGGCAGCGGATAAGCTGCCCCAAACGCATCCTTAATAACTTGAGATTGGATATTTAATTACATATCACACAAATCTTTAAATCATGTCAAAAATACCACTAATATTAACTTTTTGAAATAAAATGCATTTTTTTTCTCAACAATTCATGCGTGTCTGTCTTAATATCATTAAGACGCTGAAGTGTTATAAAAATGAGTATCAAAGCTCAGTTTTTAGATATATAAATAAAATAAAGATTATGTGGTATAAATGTAAATCCCAAAAAAATAGAAGAAAAGTACTTTATTCGAGCAACATCAATCGAAAAACAAATTGGAACGTAGAAAGAGCAAGCACAGAAACATAAAAACCAACAAGTCAATCTAACATTCAGCGAGAGACATACACCTGTTCCATGAAAAGTCATTTATGTGCGGCTACGTGGCTAATTGGACATGACTAGAAAGGCTGACATTTCGCTTATTTATTGTTATTTGTGAACATATTTATTAATTGTTCAACGGGTAGTTGGATATGAACTGGAGCAATTTAATTTAGGAAGATTTACAGAAATACCACTCAATCCTCGTGTATTTACATATCTAACACCTAAACTTCAATTTAAACAAAAATGACACCTTTCCTATGCATAAAAACGTATATTTCACCTTTAAAAAGTTAAAATGATGATATTTTTATGTGACAAAACATTTGGGTGTCGTAAATGTGAAAAGTAAAGTTTCGGTGTCAGAAATGTAAATACAAAAGCATTGGGTGGTATGTATGTAAAATGCCCCTTCAATTTATCATTGTGTATTCGTGTTTATCAATTAATATTGAAATTTAGAAAATTAAATTAAATTAGCTTTTAATTTTTATGAGGAGTTAATGAAGTATAATATCAAATAACTGCTCAGCTAATTCAACCTACTCCATGTGAAATCCAATTATACCTGCTGAAGGAATTGCATCCTCCGTTTCCTGCTCTCTAGTTGTATGTAATAATATGGTGCCAGAAAGAATTGTTATGAATCCACAGAGTTCGGATGCTATGCTGCTGAAATTTTGATGCGACCACTCCTAAAGAAAGAAATGGATAGGAATGACATTAGAATCAACATCATACAGAGTAAAACTGAATTAGGATAATAGAAAATTAAATATTAAATATTGAATATACCTTGAACATTATTGCAAAAAAAAAAAAAACAACACAGCAAAAGAAGTCTTCTTAGGAAAATGATCCGATAAATTATATATATATATATTGGCAGAGCAGTCTTGCTAAAGGTAGTAAGTCCCTCAGGTCACGGGTTCGAATCCCCCGTGTGTATGGTGTGGTACTCAAATATTTAACACACATAAGGATGGTCGGGGCTCCTCTAATAGCCTTCGGCTATTCCTTTTTATTTTAAAATCTATATATATAACAAATATCATATGCAGGTGTCAGTAATCTTATGAAAATTTAATGTATAAAGCATGCTTCGAAATAAAAATGGCAAAGTTACTTAAAGAGAGAAGGATTTTATTGATGGTAAATAATTTCTCATCACAAGGAAACAAGTGGAGCTGCTGGCTGCAAAAATATGACTAGTAACATGGTAAAAGCTTCTTCACAAAATCACAATAAAAAGCACATAAATTTAAGTTCATTTCTTAAAATATTATTGCTTGTTTAAGGTAAGTAATATGTTTTTATCTATAAAATATATTGATCTGAGGGTCTCCCTATAAAAAGAAAAAGCCATCACTTAACAGAAAAGCCTAAAAACGACAACTATAAAAATATATATATAATGGGGGCGATTTTGGCATGCAAGATAAAAAAATAAAAAAAATGAAGAGTTGGCAGAAGAAAAATGGAGAACACACAAAAGAGAAAATTTTAGGAGAATAAAAGCTGAAGTCGTTTATATGACACGTCTTTTAGGCTTGCCAAAGCTGAAGACCTTTCAGTTATGTCCTTCAAAGGAAGATAATTTTTTTTGCATGATGTTATTTCAATCAATCTAAGTTGACTGTGAAAACCCTTCACATCATGTTCTTAATGGACTTCAAAAAGAGAACCTACATGCTTGTACAAATCCTCTATGCTAGCCAACTATGAACACATAGGCCTTTACTATTTCTTATTAGGCTGTACAAAGAAGAAACTAAAGGCGAATAGACCGTTACATTGATTTCTAACCCTACTAAATGATTTGATTTGTCTAACAAAACAAATCAAAGAGTATTTTCTCGCCGCTATGGAAGTTTTCCAGACAACCTTTTAGTGAATTTCTCATTAAAGGCATTGTGAAATTTTCTCTTGAAAGAGTCCCGAAAACTGTCTCTTCGGTGACATGGTTGGAGTTAGGGTTTGGGATTAGGTTTGGGTAGGTGGAAGAGGGTGAATATGGATGATGTAGGGTAAGAAAGAAAATTTTTGGGTGGCCAGCTTGAAAAATCAGAACCGAGAATGATTATTGTGTAGATGTGGGGTTGGGTATTTGTGGATGCTAGAAACACTATGATAAGACGGTGATAGCTATAGTGAATACATATGACAACAAAGGCAAGGTTGTCTCGGTGTTGCAAAAGTGAGGGGATAGTTGGACAGCGAAAACAGACGACTGGAATGAAAGACAACAAGGTGGGAGGTGAATGGAATGGTTGGCAGCTGGTGGAGGAGGTGGTGGTCGGTGGTTATAGTTGCAAGAAGACAGCAGGGTTGTTGTCCGGTGGTTCCAGCAGCAAGGAAAGGAGGTGACAACGAGGGGAGGAATGTGGAGAATATAAAATTCAGAGATAAATACCCCCGCGAGAACAAGCTACAGACGAAAAACCATGCGATCCCTTGCAAGGAGAACACCTCAAACGTGCTACAACTGGAGCACACCCGCATTTAGATATAGCCCTAGAAGGGAGAAACCTACATGCCGACGACTAATTTGATGAAAAAGCAATCCAAAGTTGTAATAAAAACACAAAAAATAACAAATTTATAGACTTAGGGTAAATAAGAGTAGACCCCACTCCAATTAGGAGGTAAACCCACGCAAATGAAGTGTCGAATGACACTCTGAACCAATCCAAGCCACATTCACCTATTGAAATTCATGATACTGTATCGGATACTGAGAAAACGTTTCTATGGGAAGTTCCATTTGTGGTACTATAGCAAGGCGGATGGCTTCCGCGTCAATAACCCTCCATGCTTGTAACGACCCAACCTGAAGCATGAAATTAACCAAGACGGGAATAGAAGATTGGATGATGGGAACTAAATTTTTTATATTTATATACTATTTGACAAATGAAAAAACCACTAAACAAATTAATTTAAAGCAACATACTTAAATTTATCTCTTTAATGGTTGTCCACATTTTCTATAATCGTTCTCTCTTCTATCACTCGTTTTTAATCAAATATAATTAAACTGAAAAAATTAGCTTAAAATAATAATGAGCAAAACAAGTCAGTGAATACTTAAACTCATAAATTACAATAATACAAGAGAAAAAAAAATAATATGCATGTCAATTAAACTTTTAATAAATCAATATAAATATTAGATGTTATTCAAAATATCTTTAGATGTTATTCAAAATATCTTTAGATGTTATTCAAAAAATCTTACCATATCAATATTATATCAATATCATTATATATCTAGGGGAGTAAATGAGTCGAGCATGAGTGAGTCTAGCCTCAGTTCACCTTCGACTCTTTAAAAAATACTAATGTATATGTTCGACTCATTTAAATGTCAAGCTCAAAAAACTTTTTCATGCTCAACTCGTTTTGCCTAACAAACCAAACACGAGTTGTTCGCAAACAACGAGTCATTTTGATAGCCCTTGTTATACAACTATTATATGTTAAGAGTATGGGCGAGTTTTAAATCTTATTCTTTTTATTAAAATATTCATTTAAATAAAATTTAATATATATTTATTCTATTTTTAATTAATAATTTTAATTAAGTATAAAACTTTGTAGCCTTGTAGTTAATTAAATATTTTTAAAAATAATACTCATCATATATATATATATATATATATATATAATTTAATTTATAATTTAATTATTTTGAGCCAAAATGAACATAACACGAACAAACCAAATTTTGTTTATGTTTGGCTCTATTATATATTAAGCGTAATTTGTTCGTGTTCGGCTTGTTTACTTAGTGAATAAATTGAACATGAGCTACTTAACAAGACAAACACGAACTGTTCGCAAACAACGAGCTATTTTGATAGCCCTATACATATTCGTACAATCATCACAGGAGCATTGACTAAAAAATTATACCAATTGAGATACTTTAATTTCAATGTCATTTTTCATTTACATGTATGGCTATCTTAGTGTTCCCCAGCTAGTACCATAATAGGGTAACTCCATCATGGTCAATCATGCACATGCAAACATACAACAAAAATATCACTTTCTACTAATGAATATTTCAATCTCATTTACAAGCAGTCTGTACTTTTGTACAATATTCAATATATATGATAATTTAAACGTAGCTGAGCACACAGGTTATTCTTACAATATGAACAAAATTCAACAGAATCATAAATCATGGGTATGCAATACCATAACAGTATTAGTAAATGTATTAGGTCAAAAAAAATAAAATATTACTATAACAAAAGAATATGAGTACTCACCTCGACGTCAATTTATAAATGAGTCAAACACGAATAAACCATTGCTCGATCTTGTTTGGAGCTCTAATTGATTAAATAAATAAATAATATTTACTATAACAATTTTAAATTTATTGTATCAATTGTATTTTAAAAAATGATAACATTTATTATTTTTTAAATCATTCGAGCTAAATTCGAGCCGAAAATAAGCTGTAAAGGAACAAATGCATTTGAATCATGTGCAATATGAAAATAATATTAACACATCATTTCTAAAACCGGTTGATTTTGAGAAAAAAAATTAGATGAGCCAAACACGAACAAACACTGGACTCGCTCAACCTCGGCTCATTTGCACCCCTAATTATAGCTCAACATACACAATATTCAATTAGTATTATAGAAGAGGATCACATAGGCACAAATTTTTTATTGCAATGATAACACAAAACAAGTACTACTTAAAAGGAAGCAAATAATACTTTTTGGTCAACTTATATTTAGAGAAGATTATTGTAAAAGAATTAGAATAGTAAATTATTTATTTACCTCAAAAATAGCAGAGAAAAAAAAGAAAAAACAGCAACAAGCCCGGGCATCATCTCAAACTTAAGCAAGTGGATTTACTTTGGCACAAAATCAAAGATAGGCTCAATAAGTGGTTCAATAATTGATTTGATCATCATCAGCAAGCTTATCCACAAAACCTAGATCCTTACAACAATAAACTTCATAAGCAAACTTAACATAAGCATCAGATTATTGAATTGGTGATAGTGACAAAGAACTATATATTCTCAAAATGTTTTAGGGCCTTTAGAGTTCAAGAAATTATTATATGATATGAATTGTTATCAAGCAAAATGATTTTAGATGTGATATACTGGATGTATAACCATCATACGATTTATGCTAATGATTCATGAGACTCTCAATCACAGGAAAATGAATAACAACTAGATGTATTAACATTGCATGCCTTCAAGATTATTTATGATCAGTATAAGATTGACGAAGAGTAGAATTGTAGTCACGAATGCTATAAGACTTTAACGTAATCATAAGATGCCTTAAAATATGACTCATTTAATTGTCATACAAATAAAAATAACTATGATCATATTCATAATCATGAGATTAAATTGTCATACTAATAAGAATAACTATGATCATATTCGCAGTCATAAGTCATATGCATGCTAATCGAGTGATCCCTTAGCTATGGCAGCATGTAACTTAGAGCAATATTTCAGTCCATCATCATAGGACATGCTTTTCCTGACACCACTTAAATTAATTTATGATGTACAAGGCTTATAATGAAGTCAAGCATATATAAATCATATCCAAAAGTGCTCTAAACTTAGATGCTTGTGTTAAGGAAACTACTTGAAAAAGTCACCTTCTAATTTCACCGCAGAAAAGGATCACAGGGTTCGAGGAAAAAAATCGAACCAAAAAATTTAAGAAAGCACAATCAAAGCAACCAGAAAAACACATAAATTTTACATGAAAAAACCCGAAAATAGAAAAAAACCACGGAGTCACACCACCACAAATTTCACTATGTAATTCAAAAAATTTTACAAAGGACACAAGTTTTTTTTAGATAAAATAAATAGTGCCTCGAAATGCACTGATCTTCAATCAAGTTTATACAACTTGAATGCATATTGAGTGAAACTACTAAAAATTATTTCTGCTCTCCGTAAACTCAACTCAATACTCAACCCGAAATCCACTGTCTGGAATCAAGTTGATTCAACTTGAATGCATATTGAGTGAAACTCCTAAAATCTGATTGTCTGGTCTCTGTAAATTCAACTCAATACCACCCTTATATTGTTACCAAATATCAACTTAGTCCAATTGATCACTGAAAATCTGTGAAATTTCCCATAAAAATACTTAGCTTGCTAGGTTCATGAAACACTGGGGCAGCTTCAACTATATTGGCTATATTATATATTGAGGATTGAGATATTCTTTTCTTACATAATTTTCAAACATTAACCCTATCCCATTCCCGCACTCCAACTCTTCCTTCCCTCAATATCCGTCTTCTGACAAAAGCCCTTAGTAAATTCACCATTTACCTTCCACAATTTAATACTCTTAAGTTTTTTCAGACCAATATTCTGCCTAATAATCAATGTTCTTCATAGATCAAATGCAAAGTTTCCCTGGCTAAACAAATATTTGCATTTTTAGACTAATATGAACTATGAAGCATCCATCAAACAATTACCATCCATAAATACCTGATGAATCATGAATGCATTGTCAACCTTCTACTTAAGAATATAATAATCTTAAAAATCCCACTTTTATTTTTGTGCATCAGAATTCAGCATGCATTGCTGGTGGTATCACAATTAAAATAAAATATATATATATATTAAAAGAAATGGTATAATCATGTTAGCAATGCATGCTCCATCCAACCTTGATGCAAAAATCTGATAATATCATATTGCATCCTATAAAACATACATGTTGGACAAAAGCATTCATGCTGTTCATGGAAAAGGACATTTTATAAGAGTTACTTCCAGTGAGGCAATCAAAATGTGCTGCCAATAATGATATAAAAGCACAAGTTCAATCAAAAGAAGAACATGCTAACCTTGTTCAAGTAATTCAATTGAGTAACAGCGCAAATGACAGCTCCCAATAAGAAAAGCCACGTTTGAGGATAAGCCACCTGACTAATCCCCTCGAATGTCAGTTTTACTGCAATTCCAACGGCCTTTATGCTAACAACCTGTAGATCAATCAAGATATTCTTAGACCAAGTTAATTATGATAAAAAAAAGGGCATTTACATAGCACACAATTCTTATGCATTTACATATCTCCCACCTAAACATTCTCATTTACACACAGCTAGCAAATCTCTAATATCACATCCAAAATAGCACTATTATCATTATTTAAAAGTGAAAAACATATTTTCATGCATAGGTTTAAAAAACCAAAATGATATGTAAATATGAAAGTTTAGGTGTGAAATATGTAAATGCACAAGAATTGTGTGCTACGTACTTAAATTTCCCAAAAAAAACAAAATTTTAAGCTAAATATTAAAATCCTTGTATGACAATCTAATATGAGACTAATACTAAGCTGCACAGTTTCAAGTCTAACCGTCAGTGATCCCATCAAAGAACATATTCCCAGGTAAACTATTATGCTTGTTTGTCCATATCGGGGCTCAAAATATAACACTAGAGCCAGGACAATGACTAGGGCAACTGCTGTATAAATCAGAAAAGCTGCAAAAGATAAAAAAACAATAGAACAATCATTATCAGTTCATATAAGTAAAATGCTGAATTACATTATATGTCGTGATCTTAAAATAAACTAATGGGTGCATAATATATTCATGGAGAATTTACATACATACCACCCAATTCCTATATATTCACATATCCAACACCTAAACTTTATTTTTTACATTTATACCACCCAAATCTTTCATTTCATATATCACATAAAAAATACCACCATTTTAACTATTAAAAAATGAAATGCAACTTTCCATTCAAAGGTAAAGTGGCAAGTACGTAAAAATTGAAGTTTAGATAGATATGTAAATACATAGGAATCGAGCAGCATGTATGTAAATCTTCCTATACATTTACCAGGTTGTATGGCCAGTGTCCAGATTTCTTCTACTGAACTTGGTGTCTGCTCCTGAGGTGCATGAATTACAATGACAAGTGAACCGACAATGCAAGATACACATCCAAGAATACCCATTTTATGTAACTTCTCCTTTAGTATGAAGTGTGCAAGAACAGCACTGCAGAATTAATCAAACAACATCAAATTTGAATAGAAAAAAACATTGCATCTCATCAGCTATTTACCATCTCCTAATTACCTGATTATTATACTAAAGGCACCTAGAGGAGTTACAAGAACAGCTGGAGCAAAAACATAAGCCACTAAATTTGAGGCCTCGCCTACAATCACTGTTCATAATATATGCTTCAGCCTTCCAAACAGAACATATATAAGAACTAAGACATTCTTAAGGAAAATTTTCTTACTTAACATCATCCCAATCCACCAAAGTGGTTCTAACAAGTAGGCGTATCCTCCAAAACCTACAATAGTGAATAAAAAACAAGTCAAAGACAAGATTGAAAAAAATAATTTCATAAGCTCACCCTATCTATGAAAACTAGAAGAAAGTACGATATAATGTCAGTTAATTTGTATGGACAGCAGTTCCCTATGAAGAGAAGCAAACAAGAATTAGGGTCTTGGACAATTTTAAACAACAATAAATCAAATTATGGGAAAATGCAAAGGAAAGAATGCTCCACATAGGGTGTAGCTGAGTCAAGCTGACTCGTGACCAACTAAGGCTTAGATTAATAAATGGCTCATGATTCTAGCTCGACAAGATAATGAACCGAGCCTAAATCAACTCCAATTCAACTCATCAACTTGTAAGCGGGCTAATTTTGATAATATTATATATATATATA
>NW_018164864.1:57187-57454 GCF_001263595.1 Phalaenopsis equestris | reverse complement strand
TTTTATTAGTTCTTATTTCACCCAATACATCCAAATCGCAGGGGGTTTATACAACTGGCTGGTCCCCAACACTTGGAGCGACTGTTAAATCTGGAGAGCACACACAGAGTTCCGATCACAGTCACGCATCGCGGCTATCTGTGATCGGAGCTCTGCGTGTGCTCTCCGCACACAATATGTGATCGGAGCTCTGCGTGTGCTCTACGCACACAATAATTAGACGAACACTTGGGATCTGAAATTCTGAATGTATGGTATGCTGTCCAC
>NW_018164864.1:54689-57087 GCF_001263595.1 Phalaenopsis equestris | reverse complement strand
CATTCTTTTTAGTTTTACTGGTTATGTGTTTCTTATGTAGAGATTCTTTTCATGGAGTGTTTTGATCCGATCTTTTATGAAAATACATTCTTGACCCATTGCACGAAGTTTATCTTACATAGTTTCTTCATGTTCTTTTTTAAGTTTGTCAGTCTAGTTTTTGTCTTACATTCCTCATTTTTTTATCCCTCATCATCTCTGAATCATTTCAACAATTCAAGTGAGAGGGCTCTTTGTAAAGGAAATTCTAAGACGATGGTTGAGCAGGCTGACAACTTCGAGTTACAAAAAGAACCAAAACATGGTCGTTCCTCGGTTTGGTCATGAAATCTTTCCTGCTATGAATTTGCAAAAGATTTGGAGGACCCCATCTGATCTTCTTGGTCATTGACCATTGATTTCTTCACTACTCTCTTCTTGCTTATTTCTCCAACAAGTGTTTCCTTTGCTTGCTTTCTCTTCATTTCCACCTTTCGGGCCCTGGATTGCTTGCCACCAAGGGTCTTGAGAAGTAAGTCTCTATCAGCGCCAAAGGTTCCTTCCCCGGACATCGCGACTGGCTCAAGCAGAAGAAAAAACCATGCAAAGGGATGATAGAAGAGAGGATCCCACACAGCCGCTACTCTTTCATGGTCTATTTTATAAAAACATGCACACGAAAATCCAGGGAAGTCATTTATTAAGCAATTATATCAACATAAATTAAATCCATGCTTTTTATTTTTGTATCAGGATAAAATTCACTTGTTCTTATTCACAACACGATTTTCAAGAAGCAAGAAAATCAGATAATTGAATATAAATACAAAAAATATATTTACAGGAATCTCGAGGAGATGCAACAGTCAAGTCTGATGATGAGGAATAAAGGAATCTTTCAACTCGTAGACAATACTAGAGCTGGAAGAGCCCCTTGATGTCAAGCCTCAAGATCGAACCGCTAAAAAGGCCTGATGATCGACCCAAAGCTAACCAGTCGAACTAAGGTGTGATGATCAACTAAAAGTCGAAGAGGCAAATTAAGGGAAAATGATCGGCTACGCACCCATTGATCGTCACGACCCACACTAATCAGATAAGCACAAATGCGACTGAATATATTTTACAAGAACCCCCTCAAGGACTAATGATTAAAGGACATACTTGTAATTCTCAAAGACAAATGATTAGAGAGCATACTTGTAATTCCAATTTTCAAATAAAAGTTACACACTTTTTACTGTTCATAACTGTCTTTCTCTTTCTCTTCTCTTTCTGTGACGCTCCATTCCTTGAGTGTGTTTCCCAGAAATTTTATATTCAACAATATCTAATATTAAAAATATAATATTTATTTATTTAGTGCTCAACCTTTTCACATTTCATTAACATTATCATTGTTCTGTGTTGGAAGATTTGCAGTAGTAGAATTATAATTTAACGTCTAAGCAAAGTATTATGATCTAGCATATACACGGATAATTTGAAAGTAGCAGAAGTAGATATCAAAATTTTTTACACGTAAAAACCAGAAAAAGGAAAAAATCATGAGGCCTATCTCAAAAAAATATTCCACTATAAGTGTGTAATTACAAAGAGTTCATAACTTTCTCACAACTAGAAGAGCAGGTTTATAACCTTGCACCAAATATAATGTTTATCCATATACAATGCACAAAAACTCCATTAGTCCTGAGAAAGTCAACGTATTTTGAATACAAGGATAATAAGCAGCTGTTGTTGGATTTTCAATAGGGTTTTACTTATCAAACCATATTCGGGATATGTTGTTACATCAAAAAGTTAGCCAGCGTCGATGAGTATGGGCGGTTGACGATGGTCGATGGCTACGGAAGCGGAAAGTTCTCGCTGGGTTGTCAAACTATAACAACACTGGAATTTCAATCTCCCCCAATCAAGGTGAAAAGATGTGGTCTATTTATGGGCTCTATAGGAGAGATATTTTGGTCATTTGGCAAGTAACTTTCCTAACCACTTGATTAGGCGATGCATATTAACCCCCATTGATCACAAGACTATGTTAATGATTTGAGAGTCTTAACGACCTCATAATTAATAGATCTTAGGCCTTATATTCCTCTTATTGAGATGCTCAATTTAGATATAAATATGTCAAATTTGAAGTTCATTTGATCATACAGTTAATAATCCAAAACCTCCAGAAGCATTTTAACGGCTCGATCTGGACTCGATTTGATTAGAATTTGACCAATTTTAGTATCATTATGTTTGTTTTGTCAAGATAGTCAATTTAATTATAAATATATTGAAACAACCACCTTTGATGATCTTTAATTTAAATCTAAAATATTTCTTATTCAAAAAGAATCTCTAATTTCAAACATTGTCATAAGAAATTGATTGTTGAGGCATAAATCATGAATATTAATTTTTTTTT
>NW_018164864.1:46537-54589 GCF_001263595.1 Phalaenopsis equestris | reverse complement strand
GAACTTGAATAGGTAAATATTGATGGTAATATCATAAATAAAAAAGGGGTTGGTCATTATGTTGATGAATTGGAGATAGGAAAATTGGGAAGATTGACATATGGCATCAATTATTAATAATTATCTATCGATTAGGCATACCAAAGATTGGTTGATGAGGGATAGTTGGCATATGATCATTATGATAAAAGGGGAGAGCTGATGCATTATCATCAAATTTTGTCTTTATTATTATTAATTTATTATATTTTATAATTAATAAAATTTAATTTTTTATAATATCATAAATTTTTTATATATATTTATTTTAAATTATTTTATATTTCGAACAATAATGATTCGAACACGAACGAACGCATCACTGTTCGTGTTTGGTTCGTTTAACTAACCGAACAAAAAAAAATTGTGTTCGCAAACAATAAGGTTTTTTGGCAGCCCTAGTGGTAATAACTGATTTGAGTGGTATAAATATAAAAAATAGAGTGGTAATAACTGATTTGAGTGGTATAAATATAAAAAATAGAGTGAATAAGAATTGGGAGGTATATATGTAAATGCCTCAAAAAAGTTATCAATACAACAATAAAGATAATTTAATATCTTAAAAATGTATGATGATCTTTGCTTATAAAATAATTTTATTAATGTTAGTGGAAGATTATAAAGGGTGTTATTTCCTCATAAGTGGACAAGTTATATTCTAATATAGTAGAGTTGAATCACACGAGACATTCATAAGTAAAAGTGGGTGAAAACTTGATTTGTTAGTGTTCTTATTGGGTGATAAGCATCTATTGATTTGGAATTCAAGAGTTAAGAGTATAATGAACTTATTCTCATAATAAAAAAGGGGTTGGGAACTTGAATAGGTAAATATTGATGGTAATATCATGAATAATGTGATGAAAGCTTAGTCACTTTGGTCATTATGTTGATGAATTGGAGATAAGAAAATTGGGAAGATTGACATATGACATCAAATATTAATAATTATCTATCAATTAGGCATACCAAAGATTAGTTGATGGGGGATAGTTGGCATATGATCATTATGATATAAGGGGAGAGCTGATGCATTATCATCAAATTTTGTCATTTCGCATGAATTTAGATATGTTTGACAAGAATTTTGAGGCATTTTTTAAAAATAAATATTCAAACATAAATTAAAAATCATGCATGACTTCGATTTCAACAAACTTAAAGCCAAACTGACTCACTCGACGAGATAAATCCAATGATATCAAAATTGATCAATTCTGCGTCAACTAAAGCCATTAAACCACTTTGTAGAGGATCTGTGTGGTTAATTGGAATGTTAAATAAACTCCAAATTTTACTGTCTATAGTTAAATCAAGCGTCCCTACGAGAGGAATCCAAGTTCACCTGATTTTGGGGCCTCTAAGGCCATCAAATAATTAAATAACCTTTTATGAACAAGAGGAATCGAAATTAGTCTTTCAATCGTGTGGTTAGGATGGTTATCGGTGAGCGACAAAAATGCCACTCTTCATAGCCTATAAATAGACCCCCTCTCTTCACTTAGAAGTGGGAAGAGGGGGGAGGAGGAATAGAATATCAGTGTTGTTCTAGACCAAAAACTAGGCAATAATTTTCGACCATCATAGTCGTTGACCATGTTGACCGCCACCCACTGCCCACCGTTAACCATCGCTAGTTGTCCCCTGCTCTTCGTTGTCGATGAACTCTTTGGTGTAACAAAGTATCTTGAATATGGTGTAATGAAGTACCTTAAATGCAGTGTAACGAAATACCTTGAATACAGTATAATAAAGTGTCCCAAACATGGCTTAACAAAATACCCCCTAACACGGTATACTAAAATACTCACAACATGGTGTAAAAAACTACCCTGAGTATTGTGCAACAACTTATCCCAAATACGTCGTATTGAAGATCCGACGATAACTCCCGACCTTTGTAGTCGTCGATCGCTGCTCATCGGTTGCCGACATCTCAATTGAACACCCCTTGCTCGCAACTGTTGGTGAATTTTACAGATTAATGATGCACATTGCAGAGTAACAAAGTATCTTATGAAGTGACGACACACATTAAGGAGTAATATAGTGCTCTATTGAGTGATAAAGTTTCATGTTACAGAGTAACATGGCATGTTGAATGTTATGCAACAACATACTCTGAACATGAATATTAAAGACTTGTCGATAACTTCCAATAGCAACTGATTTTGATCGGTATATTTTGAATATTTTTGTATACAAACATTTTACTTGAAGAAACTCTTTTACACTTTTGTAGCTATGGAATAAGGTCTATTTTTGTACTTTATGAACTTATAGTGGATTATTTCAACTAGGCTAAACTCCATGTTATTCTCTCTCACCGGACTTTTCAATGTAACAATTTTAGGCTTCTCCTCATATTTCTTTTATTATATGTGTGTGCTAGAATTTGTACTACACCGAGACAATAATTTATTACTCAACCACCATGAATTTTTTGGCAGACAATAGTTTGGTGTCGTATGTGGGAAACGAAATTCTGATGAAAGAAGAATAGACTTCTTCGATGGCTAACAAGAGTAATTCACGAGCTTCTTTCTCTAAAACCCATTATTCCAAAGTTCATATTGAAGTACAGGTCATAAGTCTCTGGTATGTTTTCTTGTCATGCCCATCACTTCACCGGTGAAGGATTATCAAAAACTCTTTTCACCCTTCTGGGATTCATTAAAGTAAGTAAAAGTCACTAAAAGATAAATTTTGATGCATTCTCAGTGATGGGGGTCACTAGGGGTAACCTTTACTTTAGTTTTGAAAGGTCATTCACATCAATGTCCATGGAAGATTGTGGTGGGGTAGCCTTCTCTCATCCCATTCTGATTATAAATCTACAAAAAACCATTTCTAGGCTGGGGTAGTATTCACCACAGTCCTGAAAGGTCCAATTCACGTCAAAATCCTTGGAACAATTGTGAAGGGGTGGTAATTTCACTTTTCATTTTTAATTGAAGCTTACAAGAACCAATTCTAGGCTTGGGGTAATTTTCATCAACAATTAAAGAGGACGCACATGTTTTTATCTTAAAATGATAATAAGATCAACCACTGATTCGAGCTATTCTATTAGAAAAAATTATCTCAATGTGTTTCTTATTAGAGCTTCTCATCAACTAGATCGAGAACCTGACATTGTTAATATTGGATACATGGTTAATTTTGTAGAAAATAATCAGGAATTACAATCGTACTTAATTGGGGAAATGTTTACAACAACAACAATAAAAAATTTGCCAAAAATTATTCATAATTATGGTTGCAACCATACTTCTAATAAAAATCACGATCAATCTCAACCTACACCCCAACTCTAAAAATACAAAGTATCTCTAGCACTTCATGATGGGCTTAATTGGTCCTAGAAAGACTTGATTCGACCCCTTCCAAAACATACTTCAATCTTTAAGCAGAGCTTCAACTTATAGCGTAGGATAGGCCAAAAATCATTGATGGATTTTTTTTACCTCTTCAAAAGCAAGTTATGGTCATCAAGTGGATGCTTCAGCTAACAACTTAGGATATGTTAAACATCTTTGGTTGATTTCTCTTAATTTTTCCATAATAGTTTAATGGCATCGATCATCTTCGGATATACAATGTAGAATGTGCTTCTTCATGAGGATATACAATGTAGAATGTGCTTCTTCATGTAGAAACCTTTACTTTAGTTTTGAAAGGTCATTCACATCAATGTCCATGGAAGATTGTGGTGGGGTAGCCTTCTCTCATCCCATTCAGATTATAAATCTTTAAGAATCAATTCTAGGCTGGGTAGTATTCACCACAGTCCTGAAAGGTCCAGTTCACGTCAAAATCCTTGGAACAATTGTGAAGGGGTGGTAATTTCACTTTTCATTTTTAATTGAAGCTTACAAGAACCAATTCTAGGCTTGGGGTAATTTTCATCACCAATTAAAGAGGACGCACATGTTTTCATCTTAAAATGATAATAAGATCAACCACTAATTGGAGCTATTCTATTAGAAAAAATTATCTCAATAAGTTTTTTTATTAGAACTTCTCCTCAACTAGATCGAGAAGCTGACATTCTTAATATTGGATACATGGTTAATATTGTAGAAAATAATCAGGAATTACAATCGTACTTAATTGGGGAAATGTTTACAACAACAACAATAAAAAAAATTGCCAAAAATTATTCATAATTATGGTTGCAACCATACTTCTAATAAAAATCACGATCAATCTCAACCTACACCCCAACTCTAAAAATACAAAGTATCTCTAGCACTTCATGATGGGCTTAATTGGTCCTAGAAAGACTTGATTCGACCCCTTCCAAAACAAACTTCAATCGTTAAGCAGAGCTTCAACTTATAGCGTAGGATAAGCCAAAAATTCTTGATGGATTTTTTTGACCTCTTCCAAAGCAAGTTATGGTCATCAAGTGGATGCTTTAGCTAACAACTTAGGATATGTTAAACATCTTTGGTTGAGTTCTCTTAATTTTTCCATAATAGTTTAATGGCGTCGATCATCTTCGGATATACAATCTAGAATGTGTTTTATATCTTTGGTGGATTTTATTTTAACTTTATCCATAATAGGCTAATGCCATCGAACATCTCTAACTATACAACATACAATAGTTCTTGCATTCTTGGTGAATTTTATTTTAACTTTGTCCATAACAAGTTAATGTCTGCAAACATCTCTAACTATAAAACTTTGGATGAGTATTGCATCCTCGTTAAATTTCATTCTATTTTGTTCATAACAGATTAACATCATCGAGAATTTCCAGCTATACAACCTAGGATGAGTTTTTCATCTTTAGTGAATTTCATTTGATTTTGTCTATAACATATTAACATTATCGAGTATCTTCGGCTATACAACAAAGGACATGTCTTAAATCCTTCTTAGATTTTGTTTAACTTTGTTCATAACAAGTTAACCCCATTGATTATCTTCAAATATACAACCTCAAATGGTTTTAAAATGCTTGGTGAATTACAATTAAATTCTTCCATTACAGTCTATGGTTATTTTGTACGATTCAACTTAATAGCCTATAATAGATTAGACATTTTTGTGGAGGACATACTCCACTCATACCTTTGTAAGACATGCCCCATGAGGTAATTTCGATGGGAAACTAGTAATGGATACATTCCCTACTAGAAAGATTCTAAGAGGGAAAATGGTAGATAAATTTTTCATTCATACTCCTGGAAGGCACACATATTAGGCTCGCTCTGTGGAAAATGAGTCGAGAACGTGGTCCTCATTATAAAGACTCTATGAGAACAAGCGGTTGACATGGTTTCTACTAAAAAAATCTTAGAAAGTTATAAGCCTCAGAGGATACTGTTACATCAAAAAACCTCAAAAGATTATAGCCTCAGAAAGTAATATACATAAAAAATTTCTAGAGGGCTATAGTACTCAGTATGTATAAATATATTCTAAAACATTAGAAAATACAAACATTAAATATACATAATTTTTCTCTATGCAAATTATATGTATTGACCTTGATTGTAGATTTTTACGTATTTGAGAAACTAAATATTTTCCTAGGATTTATAGGAAGGGATCAACATTATGATACCAATAGCTTGAAGGTGACAGTAGCTCAGAAGTTGGGCAACAATAACAACACATAAATGACAATGAGAGCATAAAAGAACTTTGGGGGATGTGCTACTCCAACATAGAGGAAGACGCAACAACTGGCCAAATGAACTCAAAAGGGTTGCGCTACCCCATCGTGAGGCACAACAACTAGCCAAAGGAACTCTAGAGGATGCACTACGCCAGTGTAGAAAGGGACACAACAGCAGGCCTAGGGACTCCAAGTGACACAATAGCCTAAGGAGAGGAAGTGTGCCTTCCCTATTTCTTTTTGGGGTTATTTTTTAGGCAAAAAATTGGTTAAAAGGGTGCCAAATTGGAAAAGTTTAAAAAATTTTGAATTTTTGGAGGTTAGAGGCCCTGCAAGCACTCACGTGCAAGCAAGTGTGCGCATACGCATAGGCACACACATGCACACATGCATCTACGTGCTACCGTGTGCAACCTGCACATTGCACTAGAATAGTTTGGGCCCAACCTGACCCACTTTCACCATGTGTTTAATTATGTTTGACTAAGCCCAACACGAGTAACTAAAAAAATTGTCACAGCCTTACATTGTTGGCCCAACTCAACTAGCTTTGACTTGTGCTCCTCCACCGGTTCGTTGACCTAATCATTAACGCACGACCCAACCATCCGTGCTCCCGCTCTTACAACCTGCACCTTAGGTTGACCTACGACCCGCCAGCCTAGGTTGTTGCCGAACACAAAATTTTCTAAAAACTTTAAAGTTTTTATTTAATTATATAATTTTTTGATAATTTTCAGACAATAAGAACAAAATCGTTCAAAATTTTGGAAGGGGGAACAATTGATGTGTCATCATCAAATTTTGTTGTTTGGCATGAATTTCAAGATGTTTGGCATGGAGTTCGAGGCATTTGTAGCCAGAAATATTCAAACTCAAATTAAACATCATTTGAAAAAAATTAATTTCAACAAAGTTATAGTTAAACTGAATGACTTGACAAGATGAATTCAATGATACAAATTTTGATCCCGTCTAAGTCAAATAAACTTTGGATCAAACAATTAAAACACATTCGTAGATTCTTGGTGGTTAATTGAAGAGTCAATGAACTCCAAATTTGACATGCTTGCAGTCAAATCAAGCATCTCAATGAGAAGAATCCAACATGCCCAATATCACATGATTATGAGTTCTTCAATGCCATCAAATCATCAAAAATGTCATATGACTAAGCAATAAACATGGGTTGTTTGATAGGGTGGTTAGGGTGGTTATTCCCCAAAGGACAAAAATGCCCTTCCTCCTGGGCTTATAAATAGGCCCCCCTTCCTCACTTGGAATGGGGAAGAGGGGGGTGGGGGAAGGAGAATGAGTTGAATTGCATTATTGTTCTGGACTAAAGACCCAACAACAAATTTGGGCCTCCGTAGCTGTCGACCACCATCGACGACCACTCGTCGTCAGTCATTGGCCTTCGTCGGCCACACCTTGCTCACCACCATCCATGAACACTATGGTGTAACGAAATATCTCGAACATTGCACAGCGAAGTACCTGTGCATAGCGTAACGAAGTACCTAAAATACAACATAATGAAGCACACAAAACATAACATAACAAAGTACTATGAACACGGTGTAATGAAGTAGCACAAGTACCATGGAACGACATATCCCACACACATCATACTAAAGATCCAACAATAACACATGGTGGCAACTCTCGACCTTTGTAGCCACCGACCGCCGCTCGCTGGCTACTACCAATCACCCCTGGCTGCCCCCTGGTCGCCACCATTGGTGGACTCTGTAGAGTAACGACACACATTGTGGAGTAACAAAATACCATGTGTAACGACGATGCACATTGCCAAGTAAGAAAAGTACTTGATTAAGTGACGAAGCCTCCTACATACAAAGTCTCCCAAACACAATGTATCAAAAATTTGAAAATAATTTTCAGCAGCAACTGTTTTCAAATATTGTTGTATATGATTATTGTACTTGAACAAAATTTAGTAACCCTTTCTCGGTTTTGATACAAAGGTCTATTTTTGAACTTGCGAAATTAGAATGAATCATTTCAACTGTGTCAGGTTCCGCAGTTTTTTCCCTTTAGGTTTTTTTGCGTAAAAGTTCCTCGTGTCTCCTTCTTTCTTTTATTATATATTTGTGTGTTGGATTTCGTACAATACTAAGACGTTCAATTTTTACTCAACTGTCACAATTTTTTTTTGGCACGTAACAAGAGTAATAAACAAAGTCATAAACTAAAACTACTAAAATTAATTCAATATTAATTGAATAAGCTACTTATAAGCTAATGTTCCATCAAACATATCGATAGAATCTATCATAAGGAAATATCAATAAACGAGTTTTATGAATCAAATACATTAAGTAACCATTATCTATTAAACAATAAATGCAACGTAT
>NW_018164864.1:43977-46437 GCF_001263595.1 Phalaenopsis equestris | reverse complement strand
ATCTATATATATATATATATATATATATATACATCTTTCTAATCCATGTTCTCTTTGTGTATGGGGTTGATTTAGAACCTTGACTACACTTTTTGTAAGGTGGTTTTGATTTTTTTTTTATTGAAAAAAGTTATGGTTATCAAATTAAAATAATGTATTTGATTGTTTTGCATTTTTTTATTTTTAATCTTTGTATTTGTGCATTTTTTGTTGCATATGTTTAATTCTTTGAAAGTAGAATTCCTTGAGATGTAGACAATATAATATTGAACAAAAGAAAAACATATTTTTATGAAAATTGGATTTTTATGAAAATTGGATTTTTATGAAATATTAAATAAAACATATTTTTATGAAAATTGGATTTTTATGAAATATTAAATTTAAGAATTATTCTACTGAGCTTGAAAAGGAAAATAACATTAAAATATTGTTATCATCATTCTTATCATATTTTGAGTTTTATTATGATCATATGGGGTTTTAAATTATCATCATCAAATTTATGTAAACTTAAAGTTCATCTCTTCATGTAGAATTCACTCAAGTGAGAATATGGTGTTGAAATATATTTTAATTTCAAATCCAATATTAAGTCTAATGACCAACAAATAATTAATGGAACATGAATGGACAAGCAAGCTAAATAAATACTATCATCTTCTTTCATGCATGACATTTCACTTAAGGGAAAGTCGATACTCAATTTTTATTTTCGAAGTTTGATTTTGGAAGGTTTCATGATTATTGATTTTAAGAAGTGATTCCAAGATGCAGAAGGGTGTGATTTCAAATGCATTTAATGTAATTTGGCAAAGGAGGGAAAAATGGGTTGGAAAAGAGTAATTATGGCTGGTAATTTAAGCCATGAAAAACTTCTAAGCTAAATAATTAATAATTCAAATTTTTATTGTTATGTATTTTTTTTTATATGTGGTAGACCTTATCTCCCCATGTACTTTCTAAAAATGAGTATATAATGGAATTGATTGAGTTTATGTAGCATGAGTTACAAATAAATTTTGCTTTGTGGACTTCTCTTTTGAAGAGTTAGGTTGTTCGTCCCTAAAATTATTGTTTGGGCTATTATTTCAAGCTTGGACATTTGTAGAAAAGTAGATTTTTTACCCTCCACATTCTATATTGTCTTTCTAAGATTTTGTAGATTTTAAAGCCTTAATTTCTTAACAATTAACTAAATTTTAGTAATGAATTATTCTAGTTATCTAAAATTTTCTGATATATTAGAAAATAAATCTCATCATTTTTTGCTTTTAAGCCAGGATTTTTTATAATGAAATTCATGAGCCTCTTTTAAGAAAATAATGCATTTATAATCAAATCATAGGGTTTCACATATCCTTAACTTTCATATTTCTCCATAATACCATAATGTTTTTGAGATCTTTATGGTCATGTTAATTTGAAATTGTCTAACATGAATTTTAGAATCTAACTGCCCATTATGATATCACCAATATTGAGTTTGCCTATCTATTGAGCCTTGGAACTCATCGATATTGACCAGTCACGTATCATTTGACTCTCTTCCCCCAAAATGTTTTATGGCAAGCCTCTTTTTAAAATTAAATAAATAGCTATTATATCCCTTATGTTGAATATTTTGAATTCAAGTAAATCTCCTTAACTGAGAGTTTTCTATCTCTCTTAAATGAGTTCTAATTAACTATGCTTATTAACCCTCAAAATTAAAACAAACTATGTTTAGGTAACCTCTAAAGTTTCTCATGAGGAGAGATTTGTCATTTTCCCCTAGGAATTTACTTGTACTTCCCATCTCAAGGCAAATTTCAAAGCCATCAAGCATTTAAATTTCAATTATATAATCCATATTTTTATATTCATAAAGTACCTAATTACAACATACATAAATGCCACTTTTAACATAGAAATTATATCACTTTGGCCTTAATAATACAAGGCCACCATCATTTCATCAACAAGCCAAACATTAATGCAATTCAAGTGTAATAAATACTTACTATAATAAGATTTACAAAATAATATATTCTGATTTATTTATTTTTTAATTATGTCGGCCTTCTTACTAAATTATTTGTTTAAGATATTATCATATGTTAAGCTATTTTTCTTGTTATGTTATATCATGACTAATACCCCTTGATAAGACATTCATCTTTTAGATCTAAACAAACCAATCTTCTCTAAAGTGACGTTTTCATTTCAAAAATACAAAAAATTTAAATGACAATCATACTTTATCATTATATTGTATAATATGTGACAAATAACTCAGAAGATGACAATCAATGTGCCGACATATATGATAAATACTAATAATTCCCTCTAAACTTTTGTCATTATGCCTTGCACCACAAGTTTCTCCAAGCTTTTAAAAAAATTGTCTATTTACATGCATAAAACTCCATTCTTATATATTTACATATCTTAAGACCTAAGCTTCAATTTATATATATA
>NW_018164864.1:40329-43877 GCF_001263595.1 Phalaenopsis equestris | reverse complement strand
GCCTCTTGAAATCAAGCTCTTATTTATTTATTTATCACCCTGCTTCGCTGGAATGGACTGAAAAAAAATTTTCTGCCAACTATATAAGAATTTATCAGAATAAAAAAAATCTTATTTTTTATATATATTTATAATCATTATATCACATTTTACCTTTTAATATATAAAATTATTGGATAACATAGTCGAATGAAAAAAAAAGCATAAGCAAAAATAGAGAGACAGAGAGATGATTGAACATTAAGGATCTGTTTGGGGTAGCTGCAGCTTATCCAGCTTATCTTGATAAGTTGCATATCTGCAGCTGATCCTGATAAGCTGTTCGTCTGTTTGGTTTGTGCGTTTGGAAAAAAACTGATTTGTAGTTGTTTATGGATAAATGATCATTATGATCCTGAACTGAATAAGTTGTTAAGCTGTTTAGTTCTTGCGGTTTGAGAACAACTGATTTGCAACTGTTTGTAGAAAAATGACCATTTTGGCCATGCGCAGTAGAGCCGTTTGCAACAGTAATATAATAGAAAACATTCAATATACTAAAATACAAAAGACCATTACATAACAGTTCAATGAAAAAAATGGCATGGTCCTCACTCAAGGGAGACTATCTAAAAATCTAATAAAAAACAAAAAAAATATAACAAAGTTACAACTAAAATTATGATAATATTCATTTTAAAATGTAGAGAGGTCATGTCTGGAGCAACGTTCTCTGGTTGAGATGTCGTCGAACCCCGAGAAACGCTGTCCGGCTAGGATATTGTCGAGCCCCGATCGCTATGGGCAGTGGAATAGGTTGGAATGTCTGCCCACCTGAAGAACTGACACCTGTCTGGACTGTTTAGCCATCGTGGGCACCTGTAGATCTTCCTAATTTTATTTCAAACTGGTGCAACACCTTGAAGAACGCACAGTAGAGTAGCAGAATAGTGATAGGGAAGAAGAAGCAAAAGGTAATTTTCACAATGCCTGAACAAGGAAATTCCACCTTGGCGTATATAGAGAAGCTTTCCACACATCACTATGCATCAAACCCTGTGATAATGGAAACAAATATCCCACAATTTCACCAAAAAAACACACAGATCCTCGTTTTTTCCAGGTGCACAAGATAGCTACACTGTAAATCACCATCAAGCCTCTCAAATCTTCATAATCGTAAAGGAAGCAAATTACAGCATGCAACACACTCTCAAATCTTCATAATCGTAAAGGAAGCAAATTACAACATGCAACACAGTAGAGCAAGTTATGTTTCTCAGAAATCCACATAACAACCATACAAGAAGTCTATATAATTGCATTTCCTGGAGCAACTTGAGGTAGAGAGAGCAACGACAAAATCCATACCCCTGCTATCTGAACAATGATTACTAGCCATCATATTACTAGCCATCATATTGGCCAAATAAAAATATATAAAGCATATTTGTTCTTAATTTGAGCAATATGACTCACAACGTACCATTTTTTACATATATCCTCAACAGATTCACACGTTCATTTTTTACATATGATTCACATGTTTATGCAACGTTCATTTATATTAAACCCATAATCAACCTTATCCAAAATAGAAGAAGCTGTAAAATTTAAGAGCTCATTGTGGAGAAGAAAAAGGAGAATAAAAAGCTCATTAAGGTAGAGGTTACCCTCAAATCCATAAGCCATCCAAGCTGCTCTATCGTCATTATATGGAAAAGTAAGCAGATCTCTATTGACCCAAAAAAAAAAAAAATTTCTTAGATATGAATGCATGATATTTCTGAAATATAAAAATAACAACAAATCAGCAATCATGATCGAGCAATTTCATCTGCTAGTTGGTCTCGCAATGCTGTCATCTCCCTTGCACTTTGACCTTCGCAACTTTCAGCATGCTCTGATTCTTCCTGTGGTATGGGACGCCCCGCATGAAATTCATATGCTTCTGGTGGAATCCAATGCAGGTCTTCTTCTGCATAAGCAAAGCCCACATCATATCTTGAGTGGTCACGTCAGATGTAGATGTGCAGTGTCATGGTTGCCAAAACTATATGCACTTGCTTATGAAAGGGGTAGGTTGGCATGTCCCGTAATATCACCCACTTCTTATTTCATACCTTGAATAACATTTCAATCACATCACGTAAGGAGGAATGCAATTTATTAAAAATTTCTTTTCTACTACATACAATTTTGCTTGACCTTTCAAACTCGAGAATGTGGTACTTTGTGACAGCATAAGGATTTAGATATCCCCTCTGTAGAGATATCCAACGTCAGCCATGTAATATTTGTTATAATTACGATCTGGGGGGGGGGGGGGCAAGTTCTTCGTCTCTGGTTGCAAACTTAAAAACACGGCTATCGTGTGCACTGACCTCCCATCCGGTCATCACAAATGTGAAACACATGTTGAAGTCACAAACAACTATCTTATTTTGTGTGGGGGAATGTTGACCTTACTTTTGGTTGATGTCTAGTTTTTCCTCTTTAGTAGCCTTTTAGTAGCCTAAGGTCTATTTTAGTAGCCTAAGGTCTATCCATAGGACTTTTTTTGTTGACTATTCCTAGAGGACTAGAAAGGAACCCTCACGAAATTCTACACTCTTTTCTTTTTTGCTCAACTTGAAGTTACACATATTGGTCATAACCTGTAGCACTTAGTAGGAGAGGTAAATATGAGGGAGCTCAAGGAGAATCCTCATAAGATGGTCAAGCCTTAGGACTAACCCTATGTCGGCGTTATTTTTGGTTGGAGGAGTTGCCCGTAAGAAACTGTCGGTCACCAAAATCAAAATCTCATCGCCCGCTTCAGAAGGACGTTTTAATTTACATATATATATATATATATATTTAGTTTTAGAAAAATATGAAATCAAACTGACCCCATATTTTTCATTGTTTAAATGAAAGAGCGTTGTCCTCAAATCCTGTATCTATCCTAAAGGATAAACACAAGACTTGAAGATGAAGCTCGACTAAATAAACTAAAGAATATATGGCATCCGTTTGGTCTGTGAAACATTTATATTTGTCGACAAGTTTCCCTATTTAATATAAAGAATTAAATAAGGTTTATATTAAGTTGGGTTCGTACATGCTTTTTAGAAGGGCAAGCCCTTATAGTTAATTACATCCAAAATGACATGTAAGAAGACTCTCGATAAAAATCAAGAAATATTTTCTTCAAAGAATTTCAAAGGTGGGACTCTATAAAAAAATCAGACGTAGAGGTGTGAAAGGGGATTTGGTTCAAATTTGGAACATTTTATTGTAGAGCCCAAAGGAAGAAGAACTAGGGGATGTCATGGATCCAGAGGAGAACCCTGGTGACTTCCCAAGCTATCCTAATGTTTGGCTTCAGTTTTGAGGAGAAGTATTTAAGTGTTTCATCCTGTCAATTTTATTTAGTTAGGGCTTATATTTGTGTGAAACAATCACACGAATAGCCTGGAGGACATGAGGATTTAGGTCGTCACAAACAACAACCTCAGAATCTTAAGACGAGTTAGGGCTTATATTGTATAGCAGGGCTATGCAAAGGCCTAAAGATAAGGTGAGGA
>NW_018164864.1:39073-39916 GCF_001263595.1 Phalaenopsis equestris | reverse complement strand
GATTTTAGTTTTGGTTTTGGTTTTGGTTTTGTGGCTATCCTGATAGTTTTAGTTTTCATGCAAGGTGACATGCAATTTTGCAGGTATAAACGCACAGTATGAATGTACAAGAAAGACAACACTGAAAACTGTAAAAGCATACCTGACGAGTCTTCTCGTTTCACCATCTGAAACTCAAAATGCATGTTAATGCATTTATGTATATAGAGCTGGAAAAGTAAAGTTTTGGAAACTTTCCTAATTTTGGTGGGTCCTTAGGAGTTTAATTAAGGATGATTTTTGTCAAGCAAAACATATTATGTTTAGTAGATCTTCAAGATATCCAACAAATCTAGAGAAAGAAGCAGGTCCGTGCTACTCTCTCGCTGCCTGGTGGAAAATCCCGAGTTCTTTTGAAACTTATTATGTTGCTTAATAATTCATCCTATAAAACACCATAATGCTCAATGAACATTGATGTCTCAATTATCCCTAAGAATAGGGTAATTATCACCTGCAATTTATTTTTGAAAATTATGTGGGAGAAGACCCTTAAAGAGGCAAGTTAGTGTTATTGGAACACTTAGCCAAATTTTAACCCCTAATTGGGCCTGTAGTGTTTCAAAGATGTTTCAATTTTAAATGATGTTTACTTTTCTAATCCTTATTTAAATGAAACTTGATTTAACCTAAGTCACTATTAAGCCCTTAAAACCTAGGTGAGTGTTTTAATTAGTTTTGAAAAGATTAAGCTTTAGGTGGTCATAGTTCATGATTTGAATTTTATTTGAAAATCAAAATAGGGGTATTAAATTGATTAATTATTGACTTCAAAAGTCATACCCCTAAGTCCTTGGTACATTC
>NW_018164864.1:36397-38872 GCF_001263595.1 Phalaenopsis equestris | reverse complement strand
ACTTCATAATTTGTCAAATTCAATTCAAATGACTTTGAAATTTTTATCCTACCTCATTCATGGGTCAATTAAGACATCAGGGGAGAAAATGTGATTTTTCAAAATTTAATTTATTTATATAATTATTTTCATGCAAAAATAAGATTTTTCAAAGAAAATTCATAACTTGACCAAGGTAACTTCTAATCCCATGAAATTTTTACTAGAGATATGTCTAGACCAGAGAAGCCTTTGGACAAAATTTCATGATCTTTTGGATTTTATTTAAATTTTAAGAATTATTTTGAGTTCTGGGGTATTTATTAAATATAAAATATTTTAAATGGGGAAAATTAAATTTTGCATTTTTAGAAAATCTCCCAGAGGTCAGAGAACTCAGAGAAGAAGATTTTATATTTTTGTAAATTTTATTTGATTTATTGGAATTATTCTTAATGAAAACCCGTTTTTAGCCTTTAAAAATCATTTTTAAGCTTTAAAATTCAATATCTTTGTTTAGAAAACTAGGAAAAATATTCTAATTATTTATAAGTGATTGGGAATCAATTTAGAATATTTCCATGAGTTTTATTATTTTTGTGATTTTTATGGATTTTTAATTATTTTAGATATTTAAAAATAGGCTAAAAATGACGTTTTTATTTTAAATATCATTTTATTTCTAGAAAATACCTCTACCAAAAATGATGTTTATCTTTAAAAATCAACTTAAGTTATCAAATGAACTCAAATTATTTTGAAATTTTTATGGTGAGTTTTCTAGATCATAAATAATAGTGGAGATTAAAAATCAAGTCATTTAAATATTTATATCTTTTAAAATTAATTTCATTAATGATTTAGAGTTTATAAAAATTGAGTACATTTTAAATGACTTGATCCCTGAAATTATTTCCAAAAGCTCCTCTGGTCCTGGTGGACCTTCCAAAATTTTCTTAGAATTTTCTAATCAACATGTTAATTTCCATGATTATTTTAAGCAAATAATGCACATAGACTTGAAAAATGTGATCCTTTGTCTAGGGACCTCCTCTGACTTTGGAAAATCCGAGAATGTTCTTCTTGACAGAGGCTACAATATGTAAAAATTTAAGCTATGATGATAAGTCTACATGCATGGAGAATCAAAAGATTTGAATCAGTATTTAATTAATTAAAAAGAAAATATGCATCATATGGACTTAAACTTATTTTCACATTATTCTTCTCTGTTCACTGAGTAAGAGAGTATTTTTATTTTATTTTTGTGATTTTTCTATACGAAGTTATGTATTTTTGAAGTTAAGGGAGTTTAAATCTACTTATCCACGCGGCGCCCCGTCAACCTACGGTGGTTCCGAAGCTCCACGCAGCGCGCTCCCATTTGAAGCCTCCATCCACGCCAGCAGCCACACGTCCTGATGTTTGTGTAAAGAAGCACTGTCCGACTTCATCTTGGTCGTCCATTTGATACACGCTTGATCAAATGGCACCCCTTCATCATCCCTTATAGAGTGATCCCATGACCGTCCGCACTACGCACTAAAACACTAAGATCTCAGCCTAGACTCAACCAAATTGCTTTGGGTTTGTTCCTATGGACTCGTCTTGGTGAGTTGAACACATCCATACGGTAATCATGCAATTAAATTAAGCCTAATCAAATGAAGAATCAAAATAGGCTCGGGAGGGAAAGAAGTTTTATTCCTTTGCTCTGAGAAGTGAAGTTTCAATCAGAGGGTCTTAACACGTTTGTTGGGGTCCAAGGAGGCTAGGGATTAAACTTCTTGTTGTGGTGTGAGGCCTAGATATGATTTCGATCACGGCCGGATTTGGGTGTTGGTCTAGAGCTATGGTAGAGGCTCTGTGAGAGGGTAATTTGATGGAGCTTTTGCTTCTTTCACAGTTGTGAAGGTGTGGGTAGAGCTAATTTTAGTTTGGTGGAGTGTGGAGGTGTAATGAGTTCTGTCCTGGTTTTGGACAGAGGTTTGAGCTCAAAATTAAGCTTCCACAATGGATTTCAGTGGGGGAGGAGGGTTGGATTGCACTGAGGGAATCTCAGAGAAGCTCTTTGAGAAGTTTGGGAGGCTCTCTCTACGAAATTTTTAGCACTTAGTTTAACGGCCATGGAGGTGGCCTTTTATAAAAATGGGGTTATGGTGGCTGTCATGGCCAACTAGGGGGTGTAATGTGGTGCTTAGGTGGAGGGCATAGGTGCTCTACAATTCAATTTGGCTGAGCTGGCCTTTAGGTTTGATTTGGGTGAAGCTCCATGGGGGTGGCTCTCGGTTTGGCCATTTTCTGGTCACTAGGCTGGCCGGCCTGCCAGGGGGAGGTGGCTAGGTGCTCAGGGCATCCAGAGGAATCTATCACAACAATTTAATGCAAATGTGTTTTAATTTGGCAAGGATATCTTAAGCATGTGTATTTTTTGGAATAAGATCCCTTAATTTGGGGGACTTTTGGTCCATGGCTCATCTAGCTTGGGTTAGATGT
>NW_018164864.1:0-35965 GCF_001263595.1 Phalaenopsis equestris | reverse complement strand
GAATTTTGGATTTAGGCCAAAATCAAATGGATTTGAGGGTTCACCAAGGCCAATTGATGGTTGATTTTGATGTTTAGGAATGTTATAAATATTTTTCAACATTACTTGGGGCCCATTGACTAGATTATGGGTTCAATTTGGTGAGATTAGTTAATGTGACCAAAATTGGGGGTTTGACCTATACCAAAATTGGGCTCAAATCATGGGCCAATTAAGCTTGGATTTGGTCTAGTTTGACCATATCAAAGGTGAATTTGAGTTTAGGATTGAAATTGGGATAAATTTGGATCAAATTGATGAACATTTGAGTTGAATTTGGGGAAATTTGGGCCTTTAAAAGGCAATTTGGGGGTTTTGATCAAAGATGGTCAAATTGGCCAAATTGGGTCAAGTGATAGTTGAGGAAAATGAAATTAGGAATATTTGGGAGGTTTTGGGAATTCTTAGGATCTTTTGGAATTTTTGGAATTTTGGACCCAAGGGGGTATTTTGGTAATTTGGCCAATTTGGGGATTTTTAGTAATTTTGGTGTTTTCAAGATGTTTGAAATGATTTTTGAACAAATTTGGGTATTTTGGCTAGATTTGGAGGTTTTGGCCAAATTTGGGGTTACAAGGGTATGTGGGTAGTTTGGGGAATTTCGGGGCAAAATGCCAGGGTGGGGATCTTAGTCGCGTCCACCATTAATAAACCATGGACCAATCGAAACCCCATTTTGGGTCCTCTATGTAGTGGTCTTAGCCAAACCCAAACCTAGGGCTAATGGGTTTAGGGGACCACCTACAGGAGTTTCTCAAAAGTATCAAGGGACCAAAGCCTAAAAGTTTTGGGTTTAGGGTAATGAGTGATTGTGAGTGCAAACAAGTGCCTTAGCCCTAGAACAATACCCAGGGTCAACCCTAAGGCCCAATAGTCCTAAGGGTGACTCATCTTGAGTTTCCCTCATAGTGACCCAATCTACTAAGTGCTAAAGGTTATGACCAATATGTGGAACTTCAAGTTGAGTAGAGAAGAGTTTGAAATTTCTAATTGTGAGGGCTCTTTGTCTAGTTTTCTAAGAATAGTCAATAGAAAAGTCCTATGGCTAGACCTTAGGCTACTAAAGAGGAAAAACTGAACCTCAACCAGAAGTGAGGTCAACAAATGGACCCCAATAGGTGTGGTGTGCTGGGCAAGCATACCGTGCGTATTGGCGTTGACCGAGGAGATCAACAAAAACCAATACAAACTCCTAAGTCAACAGACCCGGAAGTATGTGTAGAGTTGTGTGTGTGTTTTTTTTATTTCCGTCGGGGATACTGGCAAGTGCATATTTGATCAAGTCAAGAAGTAGGGACTTTCGCTGGGGATTGAAGAGTGGATTTTAAGTTATGAAATTTTAGAGATTTCTAGAGGATGACAATCAATACGCAAGTGCTAACCCCGAGGTGGGAATTGAAATTCAAGTATTAATTCCAAAAAGAAAGGAAGAGTTAGAATTTAGGTACCGACCTCAAAAGATGAGAATCAAAATTTAGGTACTGATCCAAAAATGAGATTTGAAATTTAGGTATCAATCTTAGAGAGAGAGAGTCAAAATTGAGGTATCGACCTCGAAAGGTGAGAATCATAATTTATGTACTGATTAAAAAATGTGAGAATTGAAATTTAGGTATTAATTCTGAGAAGAGAGTCGAAATTTAGTTATCGACCTCGAAAGATAGGAATTAGAATTTAGGTACTGATTTGAAAATGAGATTTGAAATTTAGGTATCAATCTCAAGGAGAGAGTCAAAATTTAGGTATCAACCTCGAAAGATGAGAATCAAAATTTAGGTACTGATCCAAAAATGAGATTTGAAATTTAAGTATCAATCTCATGGAGAAAGTCAAAATTTTGGTATCGATCTCGAAAGATGAGAATCAGAATTTAGGTACTGATTCAAAAATGAGGTTTGAAATTTAGGTATCAATCTCAAGGAGTGAGTCGAAATATAAGTATCGACCTCCAAAAATGAGAATCAGAATTTAGGTACTGATTCAAAAATGAGGTTTGAAATTTAGGTATCAATCTCAAGGAGTGAGTCGAAATATAGGTATCGACCTCCAAAAATGAGAATCAGAATTTAGGTACTGATTCAAAAATGAAATTTGAAATTTAGGTATCAATCTCAAGGAGAGAGTCGAAATTTAGGTATTGACCTCGAAACATGAGAATCAAAATTTAGGTACTGATTAAAAAAATGTGAGAATTGAAATTTAGGTATCAATTCCGAGAAGAGAGTCGAAATTTAGGGATCAACCTCGAAAGATAGGAATCAAAATTTAGGTACTGATTCAAAGATGAGATTTGAAATTTAGGTATCAATCTCAAGGAGAGAGTTAAAATTTAGGTATCGACCTCGAAAGATGAGAATCAGAATTTAGGTACTGATTCAAAGATGAGATTTGAAATTTAAGTATCAATCTCAGGGAGAGAGTCGAAATTTAGGTATCGAGTAGAAATGTGAGAATCAGAATTTAGCACTGATTCAAAAATATGATAATTGAAATTTATGTACAATTCCGAGAAGAGAGTCGAAATTTAGGTATAGACCTTGAAAGATAGTATTCAGAATTTGGGTACTGATTTGAAAATGAGAATTGAAATTTAGGTATCAATTACGAGAAGAGGGTCAAAATTTAGGTATCAACCTCGAAAGATAGAAATCAAAATTTAGGTATTGATCCGAAAATGAAAATTTAAACTTAGGTATCAATCTCAGGAGGAGAGTCGAAATTTAGGTATCGACCTCGAAAGATGAGAATCAGAATTTAGGTACTGATTCGAAGATGAGATTTGAAATTTAGGTATTAATCTCAAGGAGAGAGTCGAAGTTTAGGTAGCGACCTCAAAAGATGAGAATTAGAATTTGGGTACTGATTCGAAAGGATAATTGAAATTTAGGTATCAATTTAGAGAAGAGAGTCAAAATTTAGGTATCGACATCGAAAGACGAGGATCAAAATTTAGGTACTGACTCAAAAAGGAGATTTGAAACTTAGGTATCAATCTCAGGGAGAGAGTCGAAATTTAGGTTTCAACATCGAAAGGTGAGAATCAGAATTTACGTACTGATTCAAAAATGTGAGAATTGAAATTTAGGTATCAATTCCGAGAAGGGAGTCAAAATTTAGGTATCGACCTTGAAAGTTAGGAATCAGAATTTTGGTACTGATTCGATGATGAGATTTGAAATTTACAAAGAGCTTGTGGTGTTGAATTTGCAGAAGTGTGTCATGTGGAAATGTTGATTTTGTTGAAGAAGATTTGTAGAGCTTTGTGTAGTTTTGTGCTGAATGCAAAATTCCGCGGGGATGTGAAGAGAGTTAATGCAGATAAAGATGGTTGTGCTGCGAGCATAAAGAGTAAGAAACTCTGAAAATGAGAGAATCCACTCAATAGATTTTTATCACATTTAATTTTTCAAAATATGTCTTTAAATTTTTAATATTAATTGGTTGATTTTTTTAAGTGTGTAATTTTCAAAAATTTTTTATTATGTTTAGGTTAATTACAAAATTTTCACCCGGTCATAGACATTTGACCACATAGATAACCCTAAAACAATCAGAGTTTGCAAAGTTTTAAAGCAAGCAGAGGCAAGCGGCGTCAAGTTGCGTAATAAGTTTTTAGATATCATCCGTTTATTGGTAACATAGGTCTTTCGCCCTGGAAGTCTACTAATTGGTAGACTCCTCCTATATAGACCTTTTCAATGACAAAATTTTGGAAACACCCATTTCGGTCCAACAATAGAGGAATAGAATATGTAGTTTGGTCTAGATTGGGTTTTCATTCAAATCTTCTTTAATAGATTTAAACCCAAGGTTCCACTTTTTTGAAAATGAAGGGTTTCCCAGTGATGAACCAAGGGCCATCAATCAAGAGCATAAGAACATCATATTTAAAGTTAGAGTTAAAAGAAAAACCATCTGAAAGCGAGATAAGATCCACCAATCCCTTAAACTTCCGCATTTTAGAAATACCTTGAATCAAAGAGCAGTACAAAAGACGTTGTAACCCACGAGATCCAAGCTCCGACGTTTTGAGCATTCCAGAATCTCATCTTCCCAAAGATGACCTTGCTTATCTGATTAAAAATGTAGGAGAGGTTGAAGATGGAGGTGGTTGGCATTTGAGAGGCGATTAAGCCCTTTTAGTTCAAAGGGGGTGGAGTGCCTAGGATTGAACCACGAGAACCAGAGAGGTGAGGGAAATCTACAATACCCATAAAGGCAAAGGGCCTAGGCCCCTCGGCTAGAGAAAGAAGAGAAAAACCAAAAAAAAAAAAAAAAAAGTTTTAAAAAAAGGGTGAAAAAGAGAAGGACGGCGGCGGGGAGGAGAAACCCTAACAAAGCAAATGAAGCGCCCAATGAGCGTTTTCATTGTGTGCTCCTATTGTTACTTTTGGATTTCCAAATCTTTGTTATAATTACAAATATTGATCTTGAGTTGAAGCCTCTCAATTAATTAATTTATGAAGCACAAACACGCTTAAGGCGTGGCACCAGACTGGCTTAATTAGATTAATTTATTTTGTAATCCTGATAACAACTGGAACGGATCCGAATCCGAATCCCCAGAATTTGTATTCGATCCGATTACCCAGACATGACCGGCTCCCTCTATTTGTATTGTGCTGCAAATTGCTCCCAAAATCCAAATCCAACACGTCAAATAAAACGGCTGCCCTTCGCCCTTCTCCTTCTTCACTTTAACCGATCAGCGAAGAAACGAGCGCGAGAGGGCTAGGAATCATGGCGACGGCAACCTCGGCGTGGGCAAAACCCGGTGCATGGGCCCTCGAGTCCGAGGAGCACGCGGCCATGGAGAAGGGTGATATCTCCTCCGCCTTCCCCTCTCTCACCAACGCCGCGTCCGAACCCTCCGTTGACTTCCCTTCCCTTGCCAGTGCCGCCGCATCCAAGTCCTCGAAGAAGAAGAAACAACAGGTTCTATCTCTTGCCGAGTTCGCCGGCGGTAAGCCCGTCAGCCACGGCGCTGCAGCCCGATCCCGTCCCGCGGACGCTTTGTCGTCTTCGTATTCGAAGGGCCTCACAACTGATGAGCTCCTCCTTCTTCCTACTGGACCACGCGAGCGCAGCGCCGAGGAGCTTGAACGTTCATCCAGAGGCTTCAACTATTCTACATATGGCAACGGTGGTGCCCGAAGGGCGGACGGCTCTGCGTCTAGGGTTTCGGGGGATGAGTTGAGGAAGAATTCCTTGAATAGGGATTCTGGGCCTTCTCGTGCTGATGAAGTGGATGATTGGGGTTCGATGAAGAGATCGGCTGGGCCTCCTGAGAGGAGGGACAGAGGAGGCGGATTTTTTGATACACAATCCAGGGCGGATGAGGTGGACAGTTGGGTATCGAAGAGAGGCAGTGCTCCTCCCGCTGATGGCCTGAGAGAAAGGAGGGGTGGTTTTGAAATGTTTAGCAAGGACAGATCTGCGATGGGAGGGGCGGATTCTGATAGTTGGGGAAGGAAAAAGGAGGAAATCGTTCGGGCTGATTCGGATACATGGGGGAGAAAGAGGGATGGTGTTTCTAGAACAGATTCAGATAGCTGGGGGAGGAAGGAGGAAGCTAATGGTACTGCTGGTGGGCGACCAAGGCTTGTTTTGCAGCCTCGAACGGTGCCGCTGGCCAATGGCAATACAGATGGTCATGGTGAATTAAATCAGGGGGAGAAGCATGCTTCAATTGTTAATAGCAAGGGTTCGAATCCATTTGGACTTGCTTGCCCCAGAGAGGAAGTGCTGGCTGAGAAGGGACATGATTGGAAGAAGCTTGATGATAAGGGACTGATGACCTTGCTTCAGGAAGAAAGGGTCGTGGCTTGGGTAATGGAAGTTTGTCTGAGGATCGCACTCAGGGAAGTTGGAGGAAGGAAGTTGCATCTGATGCTCCTGCTTCAATGTCTGGTTTTCTAAGCCCACCTAATATACACTGATTCTGTTTTATCAATTTGTGCTATTTGCTTATTTTTTGATTTCTTTGCTTTTAATTTATTTATATGTTGCAGCTCCTAGCATGTCTGCTTTGATAAAATAGTTTCCTGCCTTCTAATTTCATTTAACTTATGTAGCATGTCTAATTCTATGAAAGGAAAAAAAAAAAAAACTATGACATCTTATTTAGCATGTCTAATTCTATGAAAGGAAAAAAAAAAAAAAAACACTATGACAGGGTTAAGTTGCTCCATTTTTTGTCTGGACTTAATATTAATACTTTAAATTAGAGTTTGCCCTCTTTACTTATCCTTTAATTGAGTCTTCTATCTAGCCATCATGAAAGTGATTCAAGTGTTTGCTTGTCTGATTACTGGTTTTGCTGATAATTTTTTTTAAAATAGTGGTGTTAGTTTCTATTGTTGCATCGATGTCTTATTTTTATTAGTGGCTGCACATTTTGTGCTCCCTATCATTGTTAGTTGTTGCATTTTAGAAAAATGTACTTTGCTTTGTAGAATCATAACATCTCAATACAAATGTGGTTCTACACACAATTACTTTGAAAAAAGAATGATTAGCAACACAATTAAGGCAGCCTATGACATTCAATTCAGTGATTGAGCATGATAGTCATCTCCTTGGGATTTCATATGTTTATTCTAATAAAGTGAATGATCATAATTTTAAACTCAGAGGCAACAATGGAGGAATGGCTTTTGAAATAATGCCAAGCAAATCAAATTCTCATATATGTATTCATATGCTCAAATGCTCTGGGTTCACGCGAGTTACCTTTCGTTCCAACATGGTCTACGACATTGTGTGAATATGGATCATCCTCGTGGATCGACCACTCATACACAATATGTCTACCTTGTCTGGTTGGGGAAAGAAGAGACATCATTACCATTACTCGAGAGTCTTCCATGGCCCTTTTCCATTCAATTGGTGACGTTTAAAGGAACAAACAAATAGGTGTTCTTTCCAAAAATGCCTTAAGAAAGCCTGCCATATACGATTTCTAATTGCAAAAACATGCAATTTCTCGCTTCCGTATTGTTTCACTCCAAAACGACCACACTCAAGGCCGAGCTTCATAGTTTCCACCACACATATCGTGCGATTAACATTAGGCTGCCGATCAACCAACTCAACACATAAGTGCTTGCCCTTTTTGGTTCAATAGGATCGTTGTAACCGGATGTTAACCATACATTACTAGTCTGTAAACTAAACAAAACCTCAAGATCTTTAACAATCATGAGAGCAGTGACATCCACTGGTAGTGAATGTCATGTGCTAAGCCTCCTAAACTATTAAGATCAATCAACACCCCTGCCTTCTAGGATTGGATTCTTGAAGGTGTCGGGGGTCAAATTCCATATGGCATTCAACTCAAAAGCAAGCTTCAAGGAAATCTTGTTGTAGGATGGACTATTGTTAAGGTTGGACTTGAGATAAATATGGAGTTTGTGGTTAGAGATGTCTATGAAGTCTTTTCTAGGAGGAGGAGGTGAAGGCCAAACTTTTTTATGACTAAACTTTAATATGTAGCAAAGGCCATAGGATTAAAGACAACAATTGAGGTTGTAGCACCGATGAAGGCCTTTGTACGACGAGAGAACTAAAGAGTTTGTTGTCGTTAGTAACGGTGATGCCTACATCCTAATGGAGATTGGACTTCAACATACTTCCATGGTCGTGTCCTTTCACCCCTATCGTTATTCTCCATGCAATTTTGAGGGAAAGACAACTTAACTTCTTTTCTTGTCCTTTTTTTTTCTTTTCTTTCATCTGTGGCGTACAATTGTGTAGTATTTTTAGGATGAAGAAAAAAGGCTCATAGTATTAATTCAATTCAAAATGTTTGCTAGGTCATTAGTAGAACTAATTCATGCTATTTTAGGATTTATGAAACTTATTCAAGCCCATTTAAAACACCTATTTGATCTTTTAAATAATTTTTGTACTATAGTAGATTGGTTTGAGCTTTGGTATGAGCATTGCTAACAAGGGTAACTCAATTGGATTAAAGTGATGACAATTTGATCTCTTAGAGGTATGAAGGAATCTTGTTTGCTTCCATTATCAATTTATTTTTTAATTGAGCTCGATAAATGCTCTCTACATTTGAACTTTTTATAAAAAAATTAAAAAAAAATATATTTGAATTTTTTACTCATTTTGTCGGTTTGATTGAAACAATTGAACATAGTTATTAGCCAGACTTTCAGATTTTGATGTAGACTTCTTTGCTGGAAATTTTTCTTGTGATCTATATATTATTTGTATCTGTAATGAGTATATCCAACTTTGGGACTTCATAATGCTATTTGTGGTAGCGACTTCGGTTGATACACTTATACATATTTACCTAAAACTTTATGAATTAGTTATTTAGCGGTAACCATTTGGGTTGGACTCTCCAATATTCCTAACTTTTTTGGGTAATGTTATGAGGCTGTAATGTGGGCCTTGCCTAGGTCGAATCCTTGTAACCTTAATTCAACCTAATTGTCGAGACATCCACCTAATTTTATAGTGTATTCTTCCCAATAATTTGGAACTAATTCTTGAAGGCTACCCACTATTAAAATTTATTTATTCTCCTCACCCATCATGGAAGAAACATATTAGTTATGAATTTGCTTCATTAATTTCTCAAAATTATGGTTTAGAATGAATTCATCTTTTATATAATCAAATCATCAATATAAACATGAATCTTTACATTGGGATGCAACTAGGGTTAGACCTTTTGTCATCTGTACTTGATCTTATCAATTGGTATATATCTTTGTACGCAGATTCATGCAATTTTATGAGTGTTTTGCCTTTTATGAATCTTTAATAGGTTGGGCACAACATACTAAGTATTACACATATTAATAATTTTGTTACTTGAGAAGCTTTCTTAATATTGAAATATATAATATTCATATATTGTCGTTTATTTTCTATGATTTGATTTATAATAACATTTTCAATTTTGTTTGATCATATAACCAATTTATGATCTTTTAAACTTTTGATTATGAGGTAGTACAAAATTTATTAGTTATTTTCAAGCTGTGCATGAGTAAATACGGTTAACTTTAACCAAATGCATCTGTCCTCAATAGGTTATTTTCGAGGCAAGTTCAATTTTTATTTTATGTGATTGAGTTGATTGAGCTTAAAAGTTGAGATTAGTTAGGGTAAAGATAATCCTTTGTTGATCCACATACATAGTTATTGAGATATGATTTTTGTGTACTTAATCATACTTTAGGGTTTCTTCTGTGGTGTTGACTTTATAAAATTGTGGCAGTAATGCCCGGTATGAAAGTCAGGTCTTAAATTTTATACCTTGATGTCTTTTCTAATGTAAGGCGGAAGTGGGTTGTTAATAGTAGGGCTTGTGCTTCCATAAGTAATATCAATGACATCAAAGCTAAGACAAAATTAGTCGGTTCACTATTTATACCTTGTGGATAAATTCCATAAATCTTGTTAGCGGATGATGCAATATGAGGTGTGGAAAATAAAGTAGTAAGCTTCATTTGGCTTCATTTTCTCTATTGACCAAGTTAACGACATCTTCATTTTGTAGGCTATACGACTAAACAATTTAGCTAAAACTTAAGGCCTCAAACACTCCCTATCCAATCCCCTCTCTCTCTCTCTCTCTCTCTCTTTCTCTTTCTCTCCCGCTCTCGCTTGCTTGTTCACTTACATATGCATCTTTGTATAATTCAATGCATTTTAAAAATAACTAAATAGTCTTAACATTTTTAGATCAAAATATACACATAAAAATGGTTAGGGTGGTATGCGGTCTTAAATTTTCTACTTTGATATCTTTTCTAATGTATGGCGGAAGTGGGTTGTTAATAGGAGGGCTTGTATTTCCATAAGTAATATCAATGACATCAAAGCTAAGACAAGATTATGGTTCACTATTTATACCTTGTGGATAAATTCCATAAATCTTTTTAGCGGATGATGTGATATGAGGTGTGGAAAATGAAGTAGTAAGCTTCCTTTGGCTTCATTTTCTCTATTGACCAAGTTGACGACATCTTCATTTTGTAGGCTATACGATAAACAATTTAGCTAAAACCTATCCAATCCTCTCTCTCTCTCTTTCTCTCCCTCTCTCTCTTTCTCTTTCTCTCCCGCTCTCGCTTGCTTGTTCACTTACATATGCATCTTTGTATAATTCAATGCATTTTAAAAATAACTAAATAGTCTTAACATTTTTAGATCAAAATATACACATAAAAATGGTTAGGGTGGTATGCGGTCTTAAATTTTCTACTTTGATATCTTTTCTAATGTATGGCGGAAGTGGGTTGTTAATAGGAGGGCTTGTATTTCCATAAGTAATATCAATGACATCAAAGCTAAGACAAGATTATGGTTCACTATTTATACCTTGTGGATAAATTCCATAAATCTTTTTAGCGGATGATGTGATATGAGGTGTGGAAAATGAAGTAGTAAGCTTCCTTTGGCTTCATTTTCTCTATTGACCAAGTTGACGACATCTTCATTTTGTAGGCTATACGATAAACAATTTAGCTAAAACCTATCCAATCCTCTCTCTCTCTCTTTCTCTCCCTCTCTCTCTTTCTCTTTCTCTCCCTCTCTCTCTCGCTCTTGCTTGCTTGCTCGCTTACATATGCATCTCTGTATAATTCAATGCATTTTGAAAATAACTAAATAGTCGATCATTTTTAGATCAAAATATACACATAAAAATGGTTAGGGTGGTATGCGGTCTTAAATTTTCTACTTTGATATCTTTTCTAATGTATGGCGGAAGTGGGTTGTTAATAGGAGGGCTTGTATTTCCATAAGTAATATCAATGACATCAAAGCTAAGACAAGATTATGGTTCACTATTTATACCTTGTGGATAAATTCCATAAATCTTTTTAGCGGATGATGTGATATGAGGTGTGGAAAATGAAGTAGTAAGCTTCCTTTGGCTTCATTTTCTCTATTGACCAAGTTGACGACATCTTCATTTTGTAGGCTATACGATAAACAATTTAGCTAAAACCTATCCAATCCTCTCTCTCTCTCTTTCTCTCCCTCTCTCTCTCGCTCTTGCTTGCTTGCTCGCTTACATATGCATCTCTGTATAATTCAATGCATTTTGAAAATAACTAAATAGTCGATCATTTTTAGATCAAAATATACACATAAATTTATATTTGAAATATTTATTTATGAGTATGGCCACAAAAATAAACTAATTTATTGACTTAAATTAACATTTATGAAGTCAACTAGTTATTTACAAAATATAAGAAGGAAAAGAAAAACTAGTCTTTCACTAAATTGTTGCGATTAGATTTCATATGTTCTGTATCAAGAAGGTATGAAGGTTTAAAATCTTGTTGTGATTGAAAAAGGTTGCATTGAGTTACTAATAATTATAAAATTTAGCATGTTAGACTATTTTCTTTTTAGAAGGACAAGTCCAATCTCTTCACCACTCTTACGCCTTACATTCAAATATCTGATTGATTTATATTTGAAGTAGCCAAAATTTGACTTTTAGCTAATTTTATTGTCTTAATGACTTTTGGTCTAATTCAAATGTTTTGATGGAGGGTGCAAGATGTTCAAGAGGAAAGAACCCTATCCTTTTAAGAAATATAATCTAACTCAAATTTAGTTATACAAAATAATTGATTGTTTAATGACTTTGAACGAGCTAGATAAACTTGTTAATGAGTTTGTATGATCTTATTTGTGCGCACTATTAAATATTAATCAAATTGTGCTATTATTATTTTTTTGACGTGGAGGGCTCATTCAGTATTTTGGTCCCCATTTTTAACAATAAAGGAGATGCACAGGAGTGTGGAAATTATAGAGGAATTAAGTTGATGTGTCATACTTTAAAATTATGGAAGAGGATAATTGAACATAGGCGAAGAGATTATACAAAGATTTCTCATAATTAGTTTGGATTTATGTCGGGCAAGTATACTATGGAAGCTATACATTTATTGAGAGATTTGATAGAGAAGTACCGAGAGAATAAGGAGGATCTTCATAACTTTTATTGATTTAGAAAAGCTTGCGACAAGGTTTCAAGAGAAGTTCTTCGTAGAATTTTGTAGAAGAAAGGTGTTGATATGACTTATATTCAAGTCATTAAAAATATGTATATCAGAGTTGTTACTTGTGTTCAAATAGGAGGATTGACCAAGTATTTTCCTATTTCAGTTGGATACATCAGGGATTAGCTTTAAACTCATATCTTTTTGCTTTTGGTTATGGATGCTCTTAGTGAACATTTACAGGAGGATGTACCTTGGTGTATGTTTTTCGTTGATGATAACCTTCTTGTGGATAAGATTAGAGAAAGAGTTCAGGAAACAATTTGAATTATAAAGGTCTACATTGGAGTCTAAAGGCCTTAGTTTGAGTAGAACTAAAACTGAATGTAATTTTAGTAGGAGTAGCTCCAGTGGTAGAGTTGTAGCTATGGGTGATCAAATCATTAAAAGATGTGAACGCTTTAGATATCTTTGGTCTATTGTTCAAAGTGATGGTGATATAGATGAGGATGCTATTAGTAGAATTTAAGTTGGTTGGTTGAAATGGAGGAATGCTTCGGGCCTATTGTGTGATAGAAAAGTACTGCTTAGACTGAAAGGAAAATTTTATAAGATGGTGGTGAGACCTGCAATGCTCTATGACGCAGTATATTGGCTTTTAAAAGTGAAGCATAAAACAAAGTTAAGTGTTGCTGAGATGAGAATACTTAGGTGGATGAGTGGCTTGGCACATAGAGACAAAAATGTGAAATGAGTATATCCCTTATAGGGTTGGTGTAGTTCCAATAGAGGACAATATTAGAGAGAATCATCTTAGATGGCCTGATCACATTAAATGTCGACTATCTGATGATCCAGTTAGTAGATTAGATGTTTTAGATTCGACTATAGAAAGGCAGTGACAGACCTAAAAAGACTTGGGTATATTGTTAAAAAAATGATCTTAATCTATTAGAACTAAATGAAGATATGACACTCAATAGGACACAATGGAGAAAAAGGATTCATGTAGCCGACCGCATTGTGAGATAAAGGCTTGTTGTTGTTGTTGTTGTTGTTATTGTGGAGAACTCATTTAGTGATATGATTATTTATTGTTATGATTTGACTTAAAGTGTTTTTTTTGCTATGTTTTTAATTTCATAAATTCTATCAAATCATGTTGACTATTGTGTACTGGCTGAAAACTTGGAGAGGCAAAGGATGTGATCATCTAAGTTTGGATGAGTTGTGAAGCGTGTGAATGCTTATCAATTAAAAGGGAGACGTGGAAAGAGGTTAATTGTATGCAGAATTTAATAGAGCAAAAAAAGGTGAAAAAGTGGGTCTAGGATTAAACAAAGGCGGAATAAAAGATTGGAGAAGGTTGGGAATGATGGTTTGAGAATTGAGAAGCATAGTGTAGCAATAGGATTCTAAGTGTTGCATAAAAAAAAGAATGGGAGAGGTGGTCCACTGATGAGGAAGTATTAAGATGAAAAAAGGTTTGACAGAGAATTTAAGAATTAACAATAAAGTAAAGAGAATCAATAATATATGGCATAAGGCTTGCTAAATTTGATCCCTGGTTAATGAATTTTCTTTGTTGAAGGTTATGTCTCTAAGGACATGAACCACACCCTCATTCAGAGTTATCAAGGAGTTGAGGGGGCCACTCCCATTATTTGGAAGCTAGGGTTTTGGGGAAGGTGCACTTTAGCAAAAATTGGTTTCATAATTATTTTAATCATGAAATATTTGGGGCTATATTTGCATTTTTTATTATCTATCATCCACAACAACCTTCTTGTTTTTAAAGAACTCCATTCCTATCATTTCAGTTCAAGCAATATATTGAATTCTTTGTAATATTTTGGAGGATTGATCTCCAAAGCACATAAAATTTTTATGACGTGATTTTTTTATGATTTCTCTTTTAATTTCATTCTCAAACCTATGAAGGTAGGATCATGCAAACTTAATATGGAGTTGGCCTTATTCATTAGATTTATCCAACATTAAATAAGTTGGTTTTGGTCAGTCACATTGATTTAAGATGCTGAGACCTTGACTACGTTCATTCAACTTGATCTATTGGACTTTGATATGATTGAGTATGAAAATTTATCCTTTCTCCTTGTTTCATTATTTTTTTCTTCGTTTATGATAGTTATTTGGGTTGACTATAGTATTGTTTGATTGGAGTTTGAGTTGGATCTTAGAACATCTTCTTGAATTGTAATTCTTGTTGGACCCTTTATTACCATTGTCTCTTGGATTCTATGAGTATGATGTTGCACTATTATAGCTAGAGATGAGATGAATCTTATTATTTGAGATCAAGTAGACTTGAACAGCTTAATTTTAAAGTTTTCAACCTAAACTGGCAATATTTGTTGCGTTGTACATGAATTAGTTTAATATGGCCTAGGCTTCACTTTGCTTATTGAGATGAATCAAACATGAACGAGTTTATTTGTATTGATATGATTTGTTCATATGACAGTCCATCTTGCTCTGAATTTAGTTTCTTTGATTTGCACGTTTCTTAGCATGTATGCGATCTAAAAGTTTACTATGATTTTTTTCTAGGATTAAATTTAATGGATTAAAAAAGGTTGAAGGAAACCCGTTTGTTTTAATTTGATTGGTTTGGAAATATCATATGGGATTCTGATGTATGGGAGACCCGAAACAAACTTAAATGTCGCTTGTAGCATGGTCCATAACAATCTAAGTAATTTTTTTATCCTCTTGATGCTTAAATCTTAGATTTTGAGCAAAGGCAAAGTGATGTCTGTCTAGAGGGCAATAATTCATGAGTAACAATGATTCATTAGAGCTGATCAATGGTGGTGTACAACTACTATTTCATCAAATAGATGAGATGGAGACAATAGATTCTTTGTTCTTGGCGAGAAGATATGTGCTGCATGGTATTAAGTAACCATGGAGTAAAACATGGCTCATGGCTATTGTAGGTTGCTGCTTAGATGTGAACAAGAGCCAAATAAAGAGAAAAAAAAAAGTAAAGAGTTAACTCAAGTAATGTGTATTAAAGATGAAAATCAAAATGTGTTTTTTTTGGTAAAATATATTCAATATAGGTGGGTGAGTTACTTTGATAAATATTTTAATGAAGTTTCTAAAAATACGATCGACCTTAGCGATTTTAATATCGTTAATAATAATAAAATATTTTATTTTTACCGTTCTATTAGTAAAAAAAAGTTGAGGAGGCTTTAAAAAAAACCAACAGTGGAAAGTCTATAGGACCTGATGATATCCCATTTGAAGTGTGGAAATATATAGGAGATTTTGACTTTTCTTGGACTACTAAACTCTTTAATATTATTTTAAAAACTAAAAGATGTTGGAGGAGTGGAGGAAGGGTATTTTGGTCCCCATTTTTAAGAATAAAGGGGATGCACATGACTGTGCAAATTATAGAGGAATTAAGTTGATGTGTCATACTTTTAAATTATGGGAGAGGGCAATTGAACATAGGTTAAGACATATTACAACTATTTCTCATAATCAATTTGGAGTTATGCAAGGCAGGTCTATTATGGAAGCTATGCATTTATTGAGAGGTTTGATCGAGAAGTTCAGAGAGAATAAGAAGGATCTACATATGATTTTTATTGATTTAGAAAAAGCTTGCGATATGGTTCCAAGAGATATCCTTTGCAGAGTTCTAGAGAAGAAATGTGTTGATATGACTTATATTCGAGTCATTAAAGATATGTATACCAGAGCTATTACTTGTGTTCGAACAAAAGGAGGATTGACCAAATATTCTCCTATTTAAGTTGGATTATATCAGGGATCGACTTTAAGTCTATTTGCTTTAGTTATGGATGCTCTTACTGGACATTTACAACAGAATGTACCTTGGTGTATGCTTTTCTCTTATGATTTACTTCTCGTGGATAAGACTAGAGAGAAAACTCTAGAAGAACTTGAATTGCAGAGGTCTACATTGGAGTTTAAAATCCTTCGTTTGAGTAACTAAAATTGAATACATGGAATGTAATTTTAGTAGTAGTAGCTCTAGTGACAGAGTTGTAACTATGGGTGATCAAATTATTAAAAGTGTGAATGCTTTAGATATCTCGGGTCTATTGTTCAAAGTGATGATGCTATAGATGGGGATGCTTTTAGTAGATTCAAGTTGGTTGGTTGAAGTGGAGGAATGCTTCGGGCCTATTGTGTGATAGAAAAATACCTCTTAGACTGAAAAAGAAAATTTTATAAGTTGGTGGTGAGACGGCAATGCTCTATGGCATTCAATGTTGGCATTTAAAAGAGAAGCATAAAACTAAGTGAAGTGTTGAACTAAGTGGAAGCATAAAACTAAGTGAAGTGTTGCCGAGATGAGAATGCTTAGGTGGATGAGTGGCTTTACACTTATAGACAAAGTGCAAAATGAATATGTTCGTGTTAGGGTTGGTGTAACTCCAGTGGTAGACAAAATTCGAGAAAGTTGTCTTAGATTGTGTGGTCACACTAGACGTTGACCATCTGATGATCAAATTCAGATAGTAGATGTTTTAGATTTGACTTATGTTAAAAAAGGAAGAGGATGACCTAGAAAGACTTGGGCATATTGTATAAAAAAATGATCTTAATTTATTAGAATTAAATTAAAATGACACTCAGTAGAATGCAATGAAGATAAAGGATTCATATAGCCGACCTTACTTAGTCGGATAAAGTTTTGTTGTTGTTATTGTTGTTGTTATTGTTGAGTATTTATTGTGTAAGTTAGGAAATGTCATGTTGCACTCTCCAAACATGCAGTTGTAAATTTTTACTAGCGCTGTTCTGCAAGCCGCAGGTGAATTATAATGGAATTGAATGAGGTGGTCTTGGTCTCTAACTGATTTTAATAAGATATTTCAACTTGTTTTTTATTCTAGTTGCTTATGGAATTGGATGAGATTTTCTCTAGCTGAATTTAATAAAATCAATCTTCTTGATTATTATTCCGGTTGCTTTACAGACCCTTCTTCTGCCATAATGCTCACGAAATTATTTTTTATGAAGATTTTTTGAGGCAGTCCAATTCCAATATATTTACATATCTAACACCGAAACTTTACTTTTTTTACTTTTCATATCACACAAATCTTCCATATCATAATACCACCTACATTTTAACTTTTAAAAAGTGAAATGCACCTTTTCATGCATGAGTAAGGCGGCAAGTAATAAAAATTGAAGTGGAAGTGTTAGTTATGTAAATAAATAGGGAATCGAGTAGTATGTATTTAATTCTTTCAAAATTTTATATGCTTTTTTATGATCCTATGAAAAAAATTTATATGAAATAGTCTATATGCCCATTTACATACATACCACACCATTATTATGTATTTACGCATCTAACACCTAAACATTCATATTTACATGCAAACCATTCAAAATCTTTAACATCACATCGAAAATATCACCATCATTATCTTTGTAAAAGTGAAATACACCTTTGTGTAGCACAGGTTTATGACACCAAGGTGTTGTAAGTGTAAATATGAATGTTCAGGCGCTAGATATGTAAATACATAAGAATTGCATGGTATGTGTGTAAATTTCTCAATATCCTATTTCTTTTCCTTTTTCATAGGTTGCCTTGGCATAAAAATTGGCTCTATAATAAATCTTTTTGGCATAAAATCGAATTACTTTTTGTAGAGAGTTTATCTTCAGCAATCAGGATATGATCAACTTTCAAAGTGTAGATAGATATTCATAGAAAATAACTGATTCATTAGAAAATAACATAATCTAAACGATGAAAATCAAAGAAATTTTAGGGAAAATCTGGGCCAGCTATCGTTTGGCCTCTAATGCATCTAACTTTGGTCAATTTAAATCTCTTGTTAGTTTTAAGCCTATTTTTCTAAGAAAGTTTCGCCTAATGAACTCAAATCGTGCTATATCCCATTTTATATCATCTAGTTTAATGCTACTATATTATACTATCTAGGCAAATACGGACAGATGTACCTGTCCAGTGAAGTTACATATCAGGCATTTCAAGCTCAGTTAGATCATATTTTGCATCTGAAGTCACAAGTTCATTCGCACTTAGGCGGAAATTTATGTTTTTTTCCTTTTTCATAGTATTTATCTATTATTTTTTTATCCTAACAAAATTGCGTAACATACATGATTATGGTGCGCTCGTTAAATGGTTGAATTTTCCATTTATATCCATAGGTATCACGACTGAATTATGCTTATGTTTTGAATGGAGAATTGACCTGATGTTTGGGAACTTGTAGCACGTTTTCCTTAATCTAGTTTGTTTTAAGGCCTGACACGCATCCTTAATTTTTGGTTTTTTGCAATGTTTGATGACCTCGAATAATATGCAGTGCGTGATAGTTTTAGAGGTATTTCACCCAAACTTCTCTCCAAATTACAAATAAACATCTGTCGCTATCCAAAAACACTAGCAAGTACTACCACGAATCTTTTTCTGCAGATTAAGTTGCAAAAATCTTTATACTGTTGGTGGTTCCTAAGTTGTATTTGTGTGCTTCAATTATATTGTCACATGGAGCGTTAGGATTGTGAGTGTGGCTTCTTTTACAGAACATTTAAAATTTATATCTATTTTTGGAATTAAAATCAATTAGTCAAGCCCGGCTGGATCAAACTTGAATTGAACAGACGTTGGATTCCATATTATATATTTAATTAGATTTAAGTTGATGTGTGTATGCATCTGTGTTATATTAAATGAACCTAAATATGCACAAGCGTATTCATTACTGGGTCTCAAGCTCCGAATGCAAAAAGTGGACGGTTGCATTAGATAGCCGACAATCAACGTAAAAATTTTGTCGAAAAATTAAGACATTTATTGGTCAGATTCAAGTTGGACGGTTGAAGCGGAGGAATGCATTTGGTTTATTATGTGATAGAAAAACACTGTATTGATTTAAAAGGAAATTTTTTAAGATAATGGTGAGACCTGAATGCTTTGTGGTGCAATGAGGATAATAAATTGTGGCTATTTTAAGATTAATTTCATATTTAGCTATAATGTCTCAATTTTTCTATTCTTGAAATGGCTTCCTCCATCACTTATGATCACTCTAGGCATAACAAGCCTACATAAAATATTCTTCTTTAGGAACTTAAAATCTTAAATGCAGTTATATCAACAATAAAATGTTCTCAAACTGAGAATCAAGATATTTCTGAATAATTTCATGGGTTTCTTCTAAAGGTACACATCTTCAGATAAATTGATCTTATATTTTTTATATAATTATGGGTCATCCCAAAAGTAAGATCTCGCATCATGAATGAACTTTTTCTATTGATGGTATGATAATACATATGGTATAATATCATTTATGATAAAATTCACTTTGTTTGCAAACCACGAAACGCATCAACAAGTAATAGCGTACAAATTCTCTTCAGGAAAATTTTCATTAATTTCATCTTCAAAATTGCTAGAATTTTGTTGTTCTAGTCTAGATAAATGGTCAGTAATTGGATTGTCAGATCTTTTCATATCCACTACTTCAAAATTTCATTCTTGCATTAGAAGGAGCCATCTAATAAATTTTGATTTACCATCCTTCTTTAGCATAAGATATCTATTAGCAGAATGATCGGTATGAATAATACATTTAGTTCCAATGAGATAGGATCTAAATTTATCAAAAACATATATTATTTTCAATAATTTCTTCCCAGTCGTAGTGCAATTAATTTGAGCTTAATTAAGGGTATTAATGACATAGTATATAACTTTAAAAATTTTATCATATCTTTGTCCTAACACTGCCCAATAGCATAATCAATCACATCACACATCAACTCAAAAGGTCTCCCCTAGTCAGGTGAAACTATAATAGGAGTGGTGATTAATTTTTCTTTTAGGATATTGAAGGCATTTAAGCAATCTTGACTAAAATTAAATAAGGCATATTTTTCTAAAATACGGCATAGAGGCTTGGTGATTTTTGAAAAATATTTAATTTATCACCTATAGAATCCAACATGTTTTAGAAAACTTCTAAATCCCCTCATTGCATTAAGAGGAGGAAGTTTAGCAATTACTTGAATCTTGGTTGAGTATACTTCCTTGCCATTTTCAGATATTTTGTCCCAAAACAATTTCAGCATTTTCCCAATTAAGAATAAGGTTAGTTTCTTTGCAATGTTTTAACACCATCTCCAAATGGTCTAAACATTAATCAAATGAAGTTCCAAAGACTGAGAAATTTTTCATGAAAACTTCTATCCCTTTATCACTCAACTCGCAAAAAATAGACATCATGCACCTTTCAAAAAATAGCAGATGCATTACATAACCCAAAGTTCATTTTTCTAAAAATAAAACTCCCATAAAGACTTGTGAATGTAGTCTTTTCTTAATCCTTAAGAGCTATGAGTATTTGGTGATACCTAGAATATCCATCCAAAAAGCAAAAGTATCGACGAACAACTAATCTATCCAACATTTGATCTAGAAAGAGTAAAGAAAAGTGATCTTTCATATTTGCTAAATTCAATTTTCTGTAATCAAAATAAATTTGCCACCCAGTGACTTATTTGGTCGAAATTAATTCATTCAGTTTATTTACAACTACTGTCATTCCCCCTTTCTTAAGAACACAATGTATAGAACTAAACCAAGCACTATCAGAAATAGGATAGATAATACTTGCATCTAACCACTTTAATTTCTCTTTTTTAACAACATCTTTCATAATTGGATTTAACCTCCTTTGAGGATATGCCTTGGGATTATGATTATCTTCCATCATGATCCTATGCATAAAAATTGAAGGATTGATTCCTTTAACATCTACTAAGGTCCATCCGAAAGCTTTCTTATAATTCCTTAAAATTTCCAAAAGTTTTTCTTCTTGTGATTGAGTCAAATTTGAGGATATGATGGCCATTAATGTAGATGAGTGTGCATACTTTAAATGTGTTGGAAGTACCTTCATCTCAAGTTCACAATGTTCCTCAATAGAAGAAATGAACAGTTTACTATTTTCTATTGTATCTTGATCTTCAAACCTCTCCTGAATAAATTTTGAATTTTCAATTGGCACTAACTTCAACTCATCTTGGAAATCCATGTCATTTTCATTATCTAATTCTTGTTTTTCAGGTTTAACTTTATAACTTTCTCTGAAATGGTTACTACTTAGATAATTAATTAAGTCCATCTGAAAACACTCATCTTCTTTTCCTTTAGTAGGATATTTCTAAAATCTTAAGATATTAAATGTAGCTTTCTGATCCTTGACTCTCATAGTTAATTCACCTTTTTTGTACATCTATCATAGCTTGTTCTTTATCAAGGAAAGGTCTCTCTAAAGTAATTGAAATTTCTTTATCTTCCTTCATATCTAACAAGATGAAATCAACGGGGAAGATTAATTGGTCAACTTTAACTAGTACATCTTCTATAACCCTTTTAGGAAAAGTAATCGATTTATCGGCTAACTGAAGGGTTACAGTAGTTGAAGAAATCTCTCATAAATCTAACATTCTGAAAATAGCTAACGACATAAGTTTAATGCTTGCTCTTGAATCACATAGAGCATTTTCAAAAAAAATCTTTCTCTTATGGCGTAAGGAATATTAATGCTCCCAAGATCTTTAAGTTTTTGAGAAAGTTTTTTTTTTGAATTATAGCGCCGCACTCCTCACTAGTGCAATGATCACATAATCTCCAGACTTTCTCTTCTTATTAATGCTGTCCTTCATACATTCTGAAAATAGCTAACGACATAAGTTTAATGCTTGCTCTTGAATCACATAGAGCATTTTCAAAAAAAATCTTTCTCTTATGGCGTAAGGAATATTAATGCTCCCAAGATCTTTAAGTTTTTGAGAAAGTTTTTTTTTTTAATTATAGCGCCGCACTCCTCACTAGTGCAATGGTCACATAATCTCCAGACTTTCTCTTCTTATTAATGATGTCCTTCATAAAATTTACATAGCTGGGCATTTTCTTTAGAGTTAGCTTCTTAAATAGTTTGAGAAATTTTTAAAATTGTTGATCTAGCTTCTGTTATCTAAGTCATTGAAGAAATGGGGTGGTGGTTTTTTTAAGTTACTCCTAGTTAGAGAAGTTGGTTTTTCCTTGGAAAAACTTTCTTCAAAATCTTTCAATTTCTCCAGTCTCTCTTAGGACTACATCCTCCATCTCTCTTCCACTTTTTAGCTAAATAGCTTTAACTTGCTCTTTCTTCTTATCTTTAGGGTTTATTTCAGTGTTGCTATGAAGAGTTCCTTGAAGCCTATTGCTAAGTGAGTTAGCAATTTGCCCCAGTCAATTCTTTATACTTCTTATCACTGCACCATGACTTTGCAATTAATTTCTCATTTGCAACACAACCTCCTCTATAGACAACTTCTTGTCCTTAAATTGCTGCTTCTTGTTAATGCCAGGTGGATAAGAATGTCTATAGTATGTGCTACCTTGGTTATTCTAATTTTCTACATAATTTACTTAATTATTTCCCCATTGTTGGGTTCCTCGACCAGAATTAGTGTTCCAGTTAAAGTTACAATAGTTCTTTCAATCTGGGTTATAAAAGTTGGAATAAGGGTTGTTAGGTCTGTCGTTAATGGCATTTAAAATCTCTAATGATGAAGTGTTAAAATTAACCTCTGTCCTAATGAATTTTCCTTAATTAGAAGAATTTGAGGTTAGTTCATTCTAAATTGGTCTAGCTTCCTAGATATTGCTACAACCTAAAAAGCGAGAATTGAAATTACATCTGTATCATGAACAATGGATACCTTTCTAAGATTTACCCTTTTAGAAGGTCATTAGAAATTTTTGTAGCCATATCTTCAATTAAAGAATAAGCTTCATCAAATGACTTTGACACAAGTGAACCAACAACAGCCACATCAATGATTGATCTAAGTGATTCTACCAACCAACTGTAAAATGTTTAAATAATTAATTAATCGGGAAGAGCATGATGTGGACACTTCATAAGAAAATGGCTATGCGCGTTATGATGTTCATATTCTAGTTTTTGATTATCTAAATTGTTCTATTGAGTGTTCATCATTTCTTCTACAAATTGGTGAAGGCCTTTTTGTTTTCTAATCTTTCTGATTATTCTTTTTAATTCAAAATTGTATGGTATAAGTCTTAAAGGTCGTGCACCACCCATACACTACTAAGAATTCAATAAGTAAATTACTGAAAAAACACACAAAATAAACACTCAAATATAATAATTTTTTCATTATTATTTTAATGTGTACTACTTGAAGACACAAGCAAACTCTTACACAAGGAAAGCTACAATACGATTTTTCAAATCTAAGTCTAATAAATTCAACTAAAATTTCCCTAAGTCAAATTAACCGCCACACTTCCCAAACAACGATACCAAGAACTTGACCAATCGTTCGGATGCCTAACATTTTTTAATGAAATATTTTAAATCTAAAGTATGTATTATAAATTTAATAGCTTATGTTTTCCACAATTTAGCATTACACACAAGATATTTTATGCAAGCGTACGTATCTTTCAAGTAGTATCAAATTTTTGAGTCCAGAGTATCGATCCCACAGGGAAGGCTATTATTTTAAAGACATATGAAAAGTTCTAGCATACAATAACAAGTCTTAGTTTGGAAGCAAAATCTATTTAAGTTATACTTATAAAATTCTACCAAATTATCACTAAATCTAATGATTTACTCTAAAGTTAATTTTACTAAAGTTAAATAAGTTAAGAAATAACAAGTTATGAAAAATATCCTCCCCTTGCAATGAAGTTAGTAATTTTTTTATTAGAATATAGATTTTAATTAGTGACGAATAGGAACTTTCCCCTTCCTTACCCTCTTTCAAGTGCATAAAGAAGTTTGGTTTAAATAGATAAGTGTTTTTACCTGTCACCATAGAAACCTCAAATTTAACCAATAAAAACTTGAAATAATATCATAATCAGTGTAGAAATCAATAGTTTAAAAATTTAAATGTAGTTTTGTGATAAATAGGAGCAAACCTTGTCATTACCCTCTTCTGAGTGCATAAAAAAACATTAGCTAACCTCGAGTTAAGTTCCTAAAGTCTTGGTTATGATGGGTAGGTTCTAGCCCATCACTCTAGATTACCCACTGTGTCCACAATTTTTGAACTAACCTAGTCTTAAATTCCAAACTCTAGATCAAATTGGTTAAGGTTCTAGTATGTCAGCCTAGAATCACGAATTTACACCCATCAAACTTATCTCCATATATATATTTGCACTAAGATATGGACTACCTTATCACCTACTAGATTAATATGATTATACTAGTTGAGGAATACTTAGCCCTCTCAAGTCATTATAGATTCAAACAAGTTTTAACATACAAATTTTATAGATTGAATATGTAAAGTAAGTACGAAATAATGTATCATCACAAGTATGGAATAAGAAAAATCTTAAAAAATTCTAATCCTACACATGATTATTTCTTATTGCAAGGAAAAATATAAAGAAAACTACTCAGACTTCATAGGGTTTACACAACAAAACATCATTTATTTTAAAATTCAAGTTTACACAGTAAACAGAACTTAAACAAAAATACAAAGCACTTATCTTAAACTTCTCCTCAAGCAAATCCCTAAAGTTCCTTTGATGAATTCTCAACTCTCCTCACAATTTTACTCCAAAAGACACACACAAAGACACCAAAAGACTCTCACTACTAACCAAGAGCCCCTCTTTTGGGCATCTCTTGGCTCCTTTTATGATAACTCTCAAAATCCCCAAGAGTCACTTCAGATGCCCCTTCAAAATTTTTCTAAATTCAATGCATAATAATCAAAGCTGATTCTGACGCATATAAGCCAACCATTTAGAGCCCAATATAACTGTCTGGTGTCTAGGCACCAGAACCTGGTGTTATTGCGTCGGGCTCTCAGTTTCCACATACGGGGGCTAGCGTTTAGGCGCTAGTTCACTTTGTGCACCTTTGCTCCATTTGACCCCATTTTGCTCCATTTACGCTCTTTTTTCTCCAAAATTTTATCTTATGTACCTGTAATTACAAAAAATTAAAATACCCTTCATTAAAGTGCAATATCATTAAAAATGAGCATGAAATGTATATATAAAAGTAGCACATTCTTAGGCATGTCAATTCCCCCAAACTTAAACTTTACTTGTCCTCAAATTACTCTTTTGTTTTATAAAATAAATGCTTTAACTTATGGCAGTGGGTTTTATTAAAGATTCCTATAGTTTTGCCTCTAAATTGCGATAGTGAAACGTTTAGAAAAATTTTCAAAAATCCGGTTTAGAAGAGAATCTATTAATCAAGTTAGGAATTTAGATTTTCTATTAATTTCAAAAATAATTTTAATTTGTCAAACTTGGGAATCCTCAAAAAATTAAAAGATAGAATTATATGAGAACTCCGTTAGTAAAAAATTGACTAATACATTTAGAATTGATAATAAGCACAGAATTGTGATTAAGTTTCTTCCCTTAAGATGATTCAAGTGAAGCCAAATTTTAATTAAGCATCTCCTCTAGCTTCTGCCCACATAATTTCTTTTTCTTTTTTTTTCTTTTCCTTTTCTTTTCTTTTTTCTTTTTGGAACATTTTCAATCCTTTCTTCTTTTATGTGTGGATTACTATATCTATATTGCCCTTTAATGATTTTGAATTTCACTATCCTTCTGCTAAAGTTAAAAACTTATCACTTTCCTTCACTTGAGATTTGTGAGTATTAATTTGAAAATAGGTATTAATAGATGCTTAATTCTTATGAAGTATAAATCTAGGAATCTTAGTTTTTCAAAAATACAATTCTATTTTTTTCATAAATAGTAAAATCATATTCTTATTGTCTTCTACAAAATACCTTAACTCTAGAATAGTCCTATCTTTCCAAAAACTCTCCATAACATTCCTAAAATAAAAAATATAGTGCCCTAAAGGTAACACCACATACCACAAGTCATTTTAAAGTGATATCAAATTAATATGTAGACTTCATGCGGAAAAATAAAGTTAAGCTTTTAAATTTTTTTCTATCCCCCTTCCCAAACTTGATTTTTAACATGTATAACATTAAAACCAAGAATATAAATAGGGAGAAAAAAAACTTACTTACTTTTTACAATATGATTGTATTACCAAAATACATGTATAAGCAGAAGATACAAATATGCATAAGTAATTAAATCTCTGTTCAATATTTTTCATATAGAATTTCTAAACAACAACAAAGTTAATTCAATTAATCCCAAACAGAAGCAACAAATATATAGTCCGGTACATGAAAATTAAAATACAACATTTTAGCAGTGATAAAGAAACATAAATATAAAAATCCACTACATCCACATGAAAAGTACTACTAGTCATTCCTATCATCATCACCATCATCATCATCCTCTAAATCCTCATCCATTGCTCAATGACATTCAAACAACTGATTGGGCAGAAATGCATGAAACTCCAATGTCTTATCTCCTCCAATCCAATTGTTCTATTTACACAATTCCAACAGAAAAGAATGAATACCAATATCATAATCACTTCACCATTTGAGCTGCAAATCCAATTGTTCCAAATAATCTACATTTTCATACACTTGGTTTTGAGTAATGGAAATATAACCTTCTATAACCTTCAAACTTTCCATTATTGAATCCATGCTTCTAGAAGGTCCAGCTAAAGAATGAGAATTGGATGGTCTAGAAGTAGAAAGATCTTCAGATGAACTAGCTCCATGTCAAAAAATAGCATGTTTCACGTATAAATCTACATTGGCCTTACTAATGGACTTCAATGGATGCATCAACTCCTCTTCTTTCTCAAAACCAATAACAGTCTGATGACACAGAGAGAAAATAAGAGACGGGTATCCTAACCCTAAAGTAGAACTTCCCATTACAACATTTATGATAGATTTATAGATAAGAGAACCAATAACAATAATCTTCATTGTCTGAATACAATATTTCAAAGTTTCCCTGTCCTAGCAACCTCATTAAGATTAGTAGAAGGAAGAAGCCTTGCCGAAAAAAAAAAATTAATTTCATGCCTTGGTTGGAGCATTTAACTTTGATGAAGAAAAATTCACCATGTGGTAATTTCTAACCTTCCAAGTTCCTTTTCTATCAGTTAAGAACTTAATAATATCATCAAGCTGGGAGTTAGTGGGTTCAAATGAAGAGTAAAAATAATTGGGTACATCTCACAAAGAATAGAGTGAATTGATACGTGTAGGCATCAAATTTACTCTCTTCTCCCAAACAAAGACATAATTATCAGAGGCCTCAGAGAGATTTGCATAGAACTTTCTAACAATAGGAATGACAGCTACAACAGTGACATAGAAAAATGTCTCTCAATGAAGAGATACACCGATATTTTCTACATCACCACTAGGACTAATGAAACCCCGCTCCACAATCAGTTTCTTTGGCATAAGAAATTTGTTATATCTCTTTTGAGCTTTGTAACTAACAAATTTATTACGATCAAATGAACATTTATCCTTGCTTCCTTTGTTTTTGTGTGTCATAACAACTATATAAAAGCAAATAAAGGATAAAATAAGCTAAAACATAGGATGTGTTTGACTCAAGATGCAAGTTTAGAGCATAAATTAACTTTCCTCAAAAACTTTTTCTTATTCTTCGATGTTTTCCCTAAAATGCCTGAAAGCTTCTCAAATGCAGATGAAATTGCAAGGTAAAGGAAAAATCATAAGGTCAAAGGAGAAGTTTTACCTGAAGAAGATGAATTTTACTCTTCACAAGCCCTAAAATTCACACAAACATACAGAGGAAGAAAGCCCTAAGAATCGCCTTCAAATCTCCAGAAAAAGAGGTCAGGTGCAAAATTGACCTAAGTCGAGCCTTTTTAAGTTTTTGTTGAATATGTGATTCAACGCTTAGGCACTTTGGTTTGGTACTTAGGCAAAAAGGTTCAGTGCCTTTGCGTTGGGGTGTGTGGCACCATGGCGCCTAAGCGTCAGTGGTATGTTAAGCGCTGTTTCACCTTAAGTATATATACGAACCTAATTTTCACGTCCCAAACTTCATTGTGGTCATTTAAATTAGGTATTTTAATTCTCCCCAAGTTTTCATTCACTCCAATAAACTTACAAAAACATAAGATAGAAAAAGCTAACTATTCCTCCTTCTCATTACATCTCCCTTCTTTACTTTCATTTTTTGACGGAATCCCCTTTCAAAGATCAATTGGGTGCTTATAGATATTTTATTAGGGTAAACCATTAACAAGATCATCCTTGATACATTATTTTATGTTTTACAAACCTCAGATATTACCTCGTCTCATAAAATATGCACCTCTAACAATAATAAGAATAATGTCAAGATCATCCTCATGTTCATCACCAGCTAGTTTATCACACCCATCTGATGACAACATGGTATGATAAAGGATGTCATAGACTCTCAATTGATCTATCTAATGTCCAAACCCAACATGCCTCTAGTAATCTTCAAGTTTGGTTGAGAACTAAGTCATAGTGAACTACCTAATCCAACGACCACCAGAGAGCAAATATAATTTTAGCCACTACAAGAAGCTAAGGAATCATCACACTCATAACTTACTAAAATCAAAGCAAACCAATTCAAAACTAATTATCTTAACACACAAAAATAATCAAAATAAAAAATAACAATATTAACTATAACAATCTAACATACAAACAAACACACAAATACAAACTTTGGGTTGCTTCCTGAGAAGCGCTTGGTTTAACATCGTCCTCCAATGAATCCAAATTCTTAATCAAGTTGACCTAGCATTAGAACTTCATTAATCATATAACTATTTTCACCTATGTAAGGTTTAAGTCTTTGTCCATTCACTTTAACATTTTACCATTTTTCAGATCTTGAATATCGATTGCACCAAATGGATATACTTTATTACAGTAAATGACCCTGACCACATGGACTTAAGTTTTTTAGGAAATATTTTCAAACCTGTATTATATAGTAAAACACCTTATCCAAGTTCAAATTCTTTCCACATAATCTTCTGATCAGGCCAATTTTCCATCTTTTCTTTATACATCTTCTCATTTTCATAAGATTCATGTCTAATCTCCTTGAGTTCATTTGTCTTATCACTATCTTCTTTCAAGTTATAATGAAATTCCTTAATAGCCCAATAAGCCTTATGTTCTAATTCCACTTGCAAGAGACAAGCTTTTCCAAATATGAGCCTATAAGGAGACATTCCAATAAGAGTTTTGTAAGCAGTCTTATAGGCCCATAATGCATCATCAAGCCTAGCAGACCAATCCTTTTTATTAGGATTAACAGTCTTTCTTAAAATTCTCTTAATTTATTTATTAGAAACCTCTACTAAACCACTGGTTTGATGATGATAAGTTGTGGTTATTTTATGCTTAATTTTATATTTAGCTACTAATGTCTCAATTTATCTATACTTGAAATGGCTTCCTCCATCACTTATGATCACTATAAACAGTCCAAATCTATAGAAAATATTCTTCTTTAAGAACTTAGACACCCTTTGAGCTTCACAGTTTGAAAGATCTAATGCCTCAATCCATTTTTTGACATAATCCATAACTATTAAAATATACAAGTTTCCAAAAGATGGTACAAATGATCCCATAAAATCTACACCCCATACATCAAAGATTTCAATTTCTAAAGTAAATTTTAGGGGCATTTCGTCTCTCTTAAATATGTTGCCTAATTTGTGGCATTTATCACAAAATTTTACCAATATATTCACATCCCTAAATAGAGTAGGACAATAAAATCCAGATTGTAAAATCTTGAATGCAGTTCTATCAACTTAAAAATGTCCCTTAAACTAAAAGTCATGACATTTCTGAATAATTTCCTGTGTTTCTTCTAAAGGTACACATCTTCAGATAACATGATCCTTATATTTTTATATAAATATGAGTCATCCCAAAAGTAAGATCTAGCATCTTGAATAAAATTTTTCGTTGATGGTACGCTAATCCATATGGTGTAATATCGCTTATGATAAAATTCATTATGATGCATATCATAGAATGTGGCAATCAGTAACAATGTACAGTAGCTCGTCAAAAAAAATTTCATTAATTTCATCTTCAAAATTACACAAATTTTCCTGTTTCATTCTAGATAAAAAGTCAGCAATTTCATTATTCGATCCTTTTCTATTCACTAATTTAAAATCAAATTCTTGCATCAAAAGGGCCCCATCTAATTAATCTTGGCTTAACATCATTCTTTAGCATAAGATATCAAATAGTAGAATGATCGGTATGAACAAAATATTTAGTTTCAATGAGATAAGATATAAATTTATCAAAAATATATACTATTGCCAATATTTCCTTCTCAGTCGTAGTTTAATTAATTTCAGCTTTGTTAAGGGTTTCACTGTCATAGTATATAACTTTAAAAATTTTATCATATCTTTGTCTTAACATTAAAATTGGGGAGATCTCATTAGCAACCGTGTGTTACCTCATCTGAGGAACTCCAGTAAATTCAAAAGGAAGTGCTATGAAAATTTTTTTGTTTTGGTTTTGAAAATGTTATTTAATTTTAAAAAAGTTGATTAACTTTAAAAAAGTTGTTTTGTTTTGACGTTGCATGCAAATTTGTTTCAATTTTTGCAAAGTAACATAAACAGGTGCAAGTAGAAAAAAAATGTTGTAAAGTAAATAAAATTGTAGTAGAAAAACATAAATACATACATGTCCTCTTCTCGCACTCCCAAAAAAAGATTAGCTTCGCAGTATATATAATTTTGCAATAATTTAAATAAATTTCATGAAAGAAAACATGGAAGAAAGCTCAAGCTACCCTACTAAGTTTTGGGTCATAAACTGATGGTTCCCTAGAAGTTTTAATGGATGATTTTCTTGAACAAAGTATAATAGGTTCATTTTTCCTTCACAATATCCAAAAGATCGTAAAGGTGTTCGGAGCATGACCCCAAGCAACCTTTAGAGTCCCATGAAACGTTCTGAGTTCATTTAATCTAATGATACAGTTCAAGTAATCATCCAAATTTAAACTTAGGGTTTGATTGATTAAGATACCCTATGCTCAGTGAGCCTGATGTTTTAATTATCTCGTAAGAGGGGTACTTAATTAGTCATTTAATGTTTTACTTAAAAGTTATATAAATGGGTGCCCTTGAAGACAAGTTTAGGTGATTAAGAATTTCATGCCTAAAATTAAAGCTGGGCTAGTTGTGTTTGTGAAATGTTCATAATTAGTTATATTTCTTCCTAAACCTCATTAAGCAAATCCAAATTAAGCCTAGTTCAATACTAAGCTCTTAAGACTTATGAGTGGATAAGTTCAGAACTTTCAGAGATATTAAATTATATGGTATCTTAATCCTTATCAATGATTATAATATCACTCAAACATTAACTAGGGGTTTTAAATTAGTGAATTATCATTTTCCAAAATCAAAGCCCTCACCTTAAGATCTTTTCATTTAATTAACCTCTGAATTATAATAATTGAAGGAAATTATAATTATACCCTTATTATAGAAAAGTGAGGTATTAATTTCTACCAATAATCCCTTGTGATTCAATCATTCAAAAGAGTTCATTATGATCAAAATTACTCATTTGACCTTTATTAAATTCTAAAATTTAATTAAGGAACAAAAATTCAAAATTACTATTTTACCCCTAAGGCTGTCCACTTCATAACTTATTAAATAGAACTCAAATGACTTTGAAATTTTTATAGTACCACAATCATTGGTCAAATTAAATATCAAAGGAGAATATGTAATTTTTTTATTTTTATTTAATTTTTAATAATTAGTTTATTCAAAAATAGGGATTTTTAAAGTTAATTCATTTAATCAACCAAAAAAATTATCTATCCTTAAGAAAATTATTAGAGGTTCACCTAAATCAAAGAACCACTAAGACCAATTTTTATGATTTTTTTTGGGTTTTATTTTAATTATTATATTTATTTAATGATTTTGAGTATTGATTAAATATAAAATATTATTTAAGTTGAAAATTAAATTTTATATTTCCTTAAATCTCTCAAAGTCCCGGGAACTCAAGGAAATAAATTAAATATATTTTTATCTATATTTTACTTATTTTAATTATTTTTGTGCAAAATTACGGAAAATTCATTTTTAAGCCCTTAAAAATTTATAACTTTATTTAGTAAATTAGAAAAAAAATATTTTAACTGCTCTCAAGTGACCAAGGAACCATTTGTGACATTTTGTGACATTTTTGCAATTTATGTGATTTTTATCATTTTTTATTTATTTTTAATTATTTAAAATTTGAAATATAACTTAAAAATTAAATATTTACTTTGACCTCATTTTCTTTTTCTTAAGCTCCCCTAGTCACAAGAGACTCAGAATATCACTTTTCATAATTTTTCTAAATATAGTTAATTTATTATAATTATTTAGTGGAAAAATCATATTTAGCTTAAAGAATCAGGTTTATTGGGTAAATTAATTCAAAATGATTTAAATTTTTTACTCATAGTTAATATGATCATTTTTATATTGTGAGATGATTTTTTTTAATTTTCTATTTATATTTTATTTAATTATTTTTTCTTGCACTTTAATGAGTTAAATACATAAAATGATATTTTAAATTATTTAAATCAATTTAATATTTTTGCTAGGGTCCTCTAATCACAATAAACCTACCAAAATAAGTTTTATATTTTTTTAATTTATATTTTAATTTTTATAATTTTTTTAATCAAACAGAGGTGATTTGTTTCAAAAATTAGTGTTTCTACACTTAGAGGTGTTCTCTGACTTTAGAAAAATTGAGGTGTTCTCTGACTTTGGAAAAATTAGAGAACACACTTAAGGACAGGAAGTTTAAACCCCCAAAAGCTTAAGCCATGGTGATTAGTGTTTAATGACATATGATTTAACTAATTTTTTGAGTATTTAATTAATTAAAAATAAAATATAATTCAAAAAATCTAAATTTTTGTTCCACATTATTTTTCCCTATTCACTGAGCAAGTGAGTTTTTTTCTTTTATTTTTATCATTTCTCTACTCAAAGATATAGATTTTCTAAGTTTTGTGAATTAAATAAATAATTTAAATCCTATTTTTCTACTTATCTGAGTTAGCCGCCACACAATCCTTGTACGCGTCGAAGCCGCACGCGACGCTCCTTGATTCACTATGCTTTCCACCTCAGTCGCCATGCGGCCGCATGTTCATGCACCATTTATTCGTTCAATGTTGTCTTGTCCGTTAGATCAATACACGCGCTAAACGGATGACATCTGTTTATCATCCCCCATCGTCCTAACCCATAAACCGTCCATTTTCTAAACCTAATTTCTCCCTCAATTCTCAACCAAATTACACGGGGTTTGTTTATAAATCTTCATCTATTCAAGATGAACCTATCTATACGGTTAATCAAGTAGAATGTTTGCTTCATAGGATGTTTACTTCACAAATAAACAAACCGAGCTCAGTTTGGGGGAAAATAGTTCATACCTTAGTCCAGAAGGTGTAGCCTCAATTGGATTTATTTCACAAATAAACAAACCGAGCTCAGTTTGGGGGAAAATGGTTAGGAAAAATAGTCCATACCTTAGTCCAGGAGATGTAGCCTCAATTGGATTGTTTCTGAGCTTCGTTGTGAGCTGGCGAACCTCCTCCAAGTGTCAATTCAAGCTGAGATTGAGTCCAAGTAAGAATTTGATCATAGGGTAATTCGGGCTTGGTCCAGGGCTAGTTTAGAGTGCTAAAAATGATGGGGCTTGAGTGGGAAAATTCTCCTTAAGCTCTGGTGAAGCTGAAGAGCACTTCAATTTGGAGTTTGATAGCACTTGGTGGTATGACTGTGAAAACCTATGAATTTCAATGGTGAAATTAGGGTTTTGCAGTGGAGATGAGGGACTAAAAATGGTTGGGATTGGCTTGTTAGGGTTGCAAAGAGGTTTGTGAGAGTTTGGCAGAGCTTTGTTAGGGTTTTGATCATCATCCCCTCTTGGTCATGGAGGGGGTGCTTCTTATAGCCAAGTCCATGGCTGCCATCAGGGTAAGCCAAAGTGGCAAAAAGACAGCTTAAGTGGAGGGAAGAAGTGTTGTGGTGGCTGGTTGGCACAATTTTGGTCGAGGAGTTGCCCGTTAGAAGCTTTCAGTCGTCAGAATCAGAATCTCATCGCCCGTTTTGGAAGGACATTTAATTTATATATGTATATATAACTTAGAAAAATATGAAATCAAATCACCCTCATATTTTCCATAATTTAAATGAAAGAGCACCATACCTCAAACCATGAATCTATCCTAAAGGATAAACACAAGACTTAAGGATGAGGCTCAATCAAATAAACTAAGAAATATATGACATCTATTTGGTCTGCAAAACTATTTATTTGCCGACAAGTTCCCATATTTAATACAAAGAATTAAATAGGGTTTATATTAAGCTGGGGTTGGACAAGCTTCCTATAAGGGAAAGCCCCTATAGTTAATTACATCTTAAATGACCGAAGTCACTTAAGAAAACTCTCGATAAAAATTAGGGAATGTAATCTTCAAGGAGTTCAAAGGATAGGACTTTTCAATGAGATCGGACAAAGAGTATGAAAGGGGAATGACTCAAATTTAGAACATTTATTATAGAATCTAAAGGAGGAAGAACTAGAAGATGTCAAAGATCCAGAGGAGAACCTTGGTGACTTCCCAGTCTATCTTATTATTTGGGTTCGATTTTGAGGAGAAATTATTTAAATATTTCATCCTGCCAATTTTATTTGTTTAGGACTTACATTCATGTGAAACGATCACACAAATAGCCTGGAAAATGTGAGGATTTAGGTCGTGACGAACGACAACCTCGGAATCCTAAGACAAGTTAGGGCTTATGTTGTATAGCAAAGCTATACAAAAGGCCTAAAGAAGAGTTGAGGATTTATGTTGCATAAGCAAACAACCTCGAAAATCCTATGGCTTGTTGTTTTTGGCATCAATTTTTGACTTCATGAGTGTAAGGTGTCCACCTACATGACTCGGGATAGTTTACAACCTATCTGTAACATCTAATAGTTTAGACACCCACCCGAGACCTTTTTGGTGCGTGTTGAGGAGCACACAACCAGGGTCATTCTGCTAGGCTTTGGCTTTCGCCTAAGTGAAAGTCGGTCGGCATTTTTGCTCGCCAGATGACTTCAATCGGATCGAAGAATATTATGCGTCTTGTCATGCATGAAATTGACTCAAGTTGATCCGTTCATCAACGAAGTTGTTTACATGACCCCGGACGGCGAAAAGGACCACGTGATTGTGTCTGAAACGTCGATTTCAGCTACGAAGGATGTCCACTTCGCTACGGCTTCCCGAGTGGGGTGAAAATGCGCAAATTATCATTTTGGGCACGATAATAAAAAAAGTGGTCTGGATGACCCCGAATGATGAAACGGACTACACCAACGTGTCTGAAACGTCGATTTTAGCCAAAGAAGGACATCCACTTCGCTGCGAGGACGTATACGGGCTAAAAATGTGTGGATAATGATTATAATAGTAATATTATTATTATTATAGAATATATATATTATATATGTTATATTATATTCCTTTTATAAAAAACTATTGAATACTCTCTCTCCTTTCTCCCCTATCACACGCGAGAGATCCGCCGCCACAAAATCTTCGGCCCGGAGGTCCCCGCCAGTGCATCCCCCCATCGTCGGCGTTCTCCTCGCCGGCGACGCCTATCGCAATACTCTGCATACCTCACAATCTCCTATATTTTTATTGTCTTGTGCACGTTTTACGAGGCACACTGGAGCATGGATCGAACGCCGACGAGCTTGGAGCAAGCAAAGAGAACGCGCCTGCAACCTTCACGGCGGTGAGATCCCCAAAACCCTTAGTCAGCCTTAAGATTAGTAGTGTCTAGGCGTAT
>NW_018164863.1:1344425-1351505 GCF_001263595.1 Phalaenopsis equestris | reverse complement strand
CATTAATTGCACCTGAAACTCTATAAATAGAGCTCAACCCCCTCCCATGAGGGGGAATGAGAGTTCGAGATTTGAGGAAGAGCTTGAAGCTTCGAGAAAGAGCTAAAGTACATCACCACTACCACCGATAATCGCCAATCGTTGTTGACCATCACTGACCTCCATTGATCATTGCCAACTATCGTAGATCACAACCAATTTTCGTTGACCACTGTCGAACACCGTCAATCACCACCAATTTTCGTCGACCACTGTCGAACGTCGTCAATCTCCGTCGACTACCGTCGAACAACGTCAATCACTGCAACCACCGACCGGATGCTGCAAATTGCTAATGGTCGCCACCCATTCATGGCAACAAATTCATCAACGAGTCGATGTTATGATTTAGGAAAACTAGTAATTGTTTCTCATCTGTGGGACAAGTGTTTGCAACTGAAAGAGGAGTTAAATGGTAACAGGCGCTACAAGACAAGACGTGCGTGAAAGTGTTTTGGCAGAAGAAAGGAGTGGACTACACTAAGATTTTCTTTACTGTAGTGAAAATGATAACTGTCATAATTATGTTGAGCTTAGTAACAAAGAAAAATTAAAATATGGAGCAAATGGATGTATAGACAATTTTCTTACATGGAGATCTGGACTATATATGGTGCAAACGTATAAGTATAATATTCCAGAGAAAAAAGATTTGGTCTATAGGTTGAAGAAGAGTTTTTATGGCTTGAAGTAGGCCCTAAGATAGTGGTACAGGATGCTTGACAAGTTCAGGTCAGGCAGTTGGGTACATGAAGTGTCATGCAAACAACTATTACTTTATTAAATACTTTGGTAATTGCTATATGTTAATTCTTTTGTATACAGATGACATGTTTATTGCACGAGTAGATATGGAGAAAATCAGTGGCTTGGAGGAGCAATTATCAAGAGAGTTTGAGATGTAATATTTAGGTATAACCAATAAGATCCTCGGGATGAGAGTCAACAGAGTCAGAAATGCAAGTGTATTGAAGTTATAACAGATAGAGTATGTTGAGAAGCTCTTACATAGGTTTAACATGTGTGAAGCAAAACCAATTTATACCCCCTTGGATAGTTACTTCAAGCTATCTAAGAAAATATTGCTTAAGTTTGAAGCAGGTAAGTAGTACTAATGGGAAGAACTCTATATGCCTTAGCAATTGAAAGTTTAATGTATGTTATAATATGTACAAGTCCAAATATTGCAAATATAATGAGGGTCAGCAAGTGCTCTGAAAAATATCATTGGGAGGTGGTGATACAGACCAAATGCTGTGAAGCACTGACAAATCATACAAGTATATATGTCATCTAAGTAGTATAAGAATCAGAATCTGTGTATCGAATCTACAAGGAACAAACAAATTTCCAAAATAAAATAACTTTTAGTTTACTAGTTTTAAATCTAGCATGAGTGTTTGAAGTTTTACTATTTTTGTAAAGTCACCACTCATAATTTTCAAAAGAAAATAATCGTAAGCTAATAAGGTGAGGGTTTCAAATGAGTTTTCTGTTGTTTGAAAAGTTCTTCTAATAATTGGTTCTATTGGAATATAAGGCTGAATTTATGATTCAAATTTTTGGTGGCAATCATGAGCAATACTCCTTTTTATTCCCTCTCGGGCATATAAGAAGAGTCAACGAACGTACGGGATTAGTTCCCTAAAAGAAGTGTTTAGCACATGATTCCATTTTTTTTCCTAAAGGACTACAATAATCTAGAGGCAATATCCCTATTCTCTAAAATTAATGTTGTTTAACACAGTTGTTATCATAAGGATTATTCCAAACCTTGAAGTTCACAACATGTTTTAACAACCCAACTAGTCATGATGAATGTAAATGAATAAAAGAAGGTTAAATCACCACCTAATACAAATTATAATGAAAATAACTAAAAATATCCAAACTTAGCATTCCTACATCACCAATTTAAAAGAGAAAGAAAAATCTACTCGCAAACCATACTTCTAAACAACAACATCAATATTTCAATAAAAGGAGATTGAAAAGAAAAGAGTTTAAAAGATAAAACCTAATGAATATACTTAAAGATTCGCAAACTTATATCTAGTTATTCTCTGAATAAAAAATTTTAAAGTGCAAAACAGAATTGCACACTCAAAATTCTCTCTTTTTTTTACCTCACTTCACTCACTTGCACTAAAATCATGTTGCTTTGGCTTCTTCTCCTCTGCAGTGCGCTCCAAAATGTTTTGAGTCTCCCTTGAAGTTGACTAAAGTATACTTTTAAAACTTCCACCGTGAATTCGCATCAGTGAACCACTCCAACCAACAAAAAATGTGAACTAATGCCTATGTGCTAGTATGTGTTGCCTAGACACTGGTCATTGGCTCCTACTTTTTAGCTACTCAAGTTGTTATTTTATGGCTTTAGGCGCCTATGCACCTGAATTTAGAACCTAAGTGCTAAGCCTGCAATGCCAATGCACTGTTATTGTAATGCCCACTTCCTGCCTTCTCTGTACTTCGGATGAGTTTGAGCTCCTTGGGTGCCTAAGCACTTGACTCTGGAACATAGGCATTGATCCCAGCTTTTTTCTTGGTTCTTCAGCTCCGATAAATCTACAACTTTTAATCCTACAGAACACATCGCAAATATCTTCCAAATGTGTAAAATTAACATAAAAACAAATTAAATAAAACATATATTATCACATTTTCTATAACCATCAAACTGTGAAGTGGATTCTTAAATATTTGATGGGAACAATCAACATTACACTTTATTTTGGACATATAGGGAACGATCTACAAGGATATATATCGATTTAGATCAGACAGGGCATATAGATGGTAGAAGATGCATAATATAATTTATCTTCTCTTTGGGAAACATATCAGTGAGTTGAGTTTCCAGGCGACAAAAAAATTATGAATTTTCAACTATGAAAGCCAAATATATTGTTATCATTGAGGCTAGCAAGGAGATAATTTAGCTACAATATTTTTTAAAAAAACTAGGCAACAAGCAAGGTATTATAAAGCTTCATAGTGACAATATGAGTGATTCATCCTACAAAGAATTCCGCTTTCATAATAGGATAAAATACATTCAGCTGGGGTATCAATTTATTCATTCTCTTCTAAAAGATGGGCAATTATTCTTGGAAAGATACATACAACTCATAATACTACAAATATGTTGACTAAGGTGGTGATTATTGAGAAGCTGAAGCAATGTTTGGCTTCAGCTGGAGTCGAAAAAGGTTGAGACCGGAGGTGAGCCACACTATGCACAGGACTATTAATATGGTATAGATAAAGACACAGATGGAGATGAGAGGTTTTGAGGTTCAATTAGTCTCTTAAGTGATATTAATTTGTGGAGCCTATTTGTATATCAAATGAAGCTCACAAAGTTTTCCAACTTCTACACAAGGAAACCCAGTGTTTCAATCTAGAAGATTGGAAGCCCATGTTCCCTAATTGGCACTTATACACCAGGTAGGGCGCCTAAGCACCAAGTGCATGGAGTTTGTGTTGTGTTTTTGCTCTTTTCAGGTTAAGAAATAGAGCGATTGGAATTCCTGCACCAAAGGGGGCGCCAATCTTCTATCAGTTTAACTTGAACGAGAGGAAAGCCAGTGCTTGAGAGTGGTGCTACGACACTAGGAGTGGTTTGTATGTAGTAGTTAGGGATTTAAACCCTTATTTCACAAAAAAAATCAAACATTGTCATAGTGTATTATTGACAGTGAGTAATAGGTGTGGAGTGGTATCTGTGGCAAAAGGGTGGATTTAGACAAGTGATTTCTTGTGTGCAATAAAGAGACGAAGAAGCCTGAATTGTTGTAATTTTAGTGGTGTAAAGAGTGGATCTTAATGGGGCAACTTTGTATTATTCTCCTTTCATTGACAAATTTCTTTTGTGGTATGTCTCCACGATTTTTTCTCTTTCATGGGTTTCTCCACGTTAAATCTTAGCGTGCTTTTTCTGAATTTTTTTGTTGTGCACTTCTGTTCAATTTATTGTTCCAAATTTCTCGAATTCATATGTTGTGATTTTGATTGTAAATCGATCAAATCTCAAGTTTCTATCCCAACAAAACTGAGAGTTTTTTAACAACTTCATGAAATTATTGACAGGAGATCAATGTTTGAACAAGATTTATAAGAAAAGAAAAACTTTAAAGATATTGATGCTCCACCAAGCCTTGCAAAGGTTAAAGGTGACAAAATCATCATAGCGGCTTAGCCAAAAATAAGAACAAGACATTTACTGCCAGTTGAGTGGAGATTTGGCTTTTCCTAGAGAGCTACTTCTATTTAGGTAAAGATGAAGACTTACAATTTGGAAGTTGTATTGATAGCAAAAACAATGGAATTTTAAAAGTATCTTGCCAATTAGGCATTGAATGTGTTGGAAGCATAAAAGAAATTATATGAGTTGATGCAAATGTTGGTTTGTGCATTTTTCAAAAAAGTTTAAAATATCAAACAACACAAATGTCAAACTAATAATGATTATGAAGCCAAAATCAAGATTGAGAGTGATTAAAAGATGTGATAAAAGTACCATTGAAATGGCATAGTGTTAGGTGAGTCAAAAAAAATAAAAATAAAGATAGGATAAACAAAAATATCAGGAGATAAATAAGATGATGAAAGATATGAAAATTGTTCGAGAGTTAGATCCAAAATTGATCACTCCTAAACACATATCAACATAAGCTAGAAGAAAAGAGATCACCAACATCAACTAAAATCGTTGATAACTAGATGCACCTATGGTGCATCTAAGGGTATGTTAAAAATCATAAATAATTATAATAGACTCAATAAAAACACATATATTTATATAAAATAAGTGAAGACTATACAATAATGAATACATATTATAGTAAAAAAGGTATATAAACTAAAAGTATTTAGAAGCAATATTATTAATAAATGAATATAATAAAATTAAAAACTCTTAATTAATCATTTCACACCAACACAAATAAATGCCCTCTCCTAATTTCCTTTCATGTGAAATATCTAAAAATCGGTGCAGAGCACGCGGAGAAACGACGGTCAACTTGAGCTTCTAGTAACCATTACGCCGTTATGTAACTTTCATGACAGACGACCGTTACGGGGCTCCCCGTCGCCCCACTCGGCCCTTCAAATCTGCCCCCTTCTCCACTTCTTTCTCCCTCAATTCTGCTTCAAAATTCTCACACGAAAACCCAGTAACGATGTGGAGATTGCCACTGAATTCCAGTCTTCTCAGGCGATCTATCGCCGGAGTTCAAACAGGCTTACCCACCCTGTGGCCGTGGCCCAACCAGCACTCTCAGCCTCGACCAACCCGACCGTGTGCCCACCTTTCTTCCTCGGCCTCCTCCGCCGTAGGAGGGGGCGGCGATGAGGAATCGATGACGGTTGCTGAAGCAAAGAGGCTGATGAAACTGGCGAACGTTGAGGCGTTCAAGAGAAGGCTTGAAATGGAAAGTGAGGAGGTGATTGGATACTCGAAGCTGCTTGAGGCTTGCGAGGGTGTGGGGGTGGCGCGGAATAAGGAGGAGGCGAAGGCGTTTGCTAGAGTTTTGGATGAGGCCGGGGTAGTGCTGCTGTTTCGAGATCAAGTTTATCTCCATCCTGAAAAGGTAGGTTCTACATAATAAATTTAATTTAGATCATTCTTTTATATATGGTTTATGATTGTTAGCAGTAAAAGTCGGTTTGAGGTTAGGTTTTGATTTTTTAGGAAATTTTGGTTTAAATGAACTTCGTAGGAAAAGAGTATGTGAACTCTAGTTAAGTCTTATAGTATGTCGATTATTGGTTCTAATTGTTTGTTCAAGTAAGAAATTAGGCTTTTTAATGTTTGTGCCTGTGGGAAGTACTGGAGCGGGATGAAGCTTTGCTGGGGATTCTTACTATACGGATGTCTATTTTCGGAGCCCCGGTTAAATTTGTTCATCTTTACTGACAGAGTAAGGTAGGGCAGATATCTTGAACTCACAACAGAACACGCTAATTGCCATTTTACACAATTTTTTAGAGCAATAAACGTGTTCAAAGCGACCTCTGACATTGCCCAAGAAAAACTTTAGAAGGAGCAATTTTTACAGGGCCTTCGTTGTGAATTATGTTTTTTATTATTTATTATTTTGTTGAATATTCATGTCATGTTTCTCAGTGCATTAAATTATTGGCTTATAGAAAATTTCTATGTTATACAACCATAATATAATTAATGAATTTTTAACTCATCATTTAGTGCTATTGACATCTTTGGTTCTGTCTGTTTGCATACATGCTGATCGTAGGAGCCACTCCGTTCTTATCTCTTCCTTCATTTAGTTGATTTTCTATAAGTTTTTGCAGTTTTGACTTTTGAAATTTGCTAAATACCATATATATATTTGCTATTTTATCTATTTTCGTGCTTGGCCAGTTGAGAACGCACATGATTTTGTTTCATTTCTTATGCTCATTAAATATAGTGTTTCATTTCTTGTTTCAAGAACTCTGCTACTTGCAATATACATGAACAAAGTTTGAGTTCAAATTATTGTGTATGATCTATGTCAGGAGTGATCAAAATTTCTATTTCGTTTCTTCTTTAAGAGCTTTGTTGCTTGCAGTAAATGAGCAATTGCATTATTACTTCGAATTTATAGGGGTGTAAGCAAATCACATAATTTATGGCCAACTTGAACTTTACACAATTACAACTAATTTATTCATTTACGTAGTTGATTGAGCAACGTTGAACATAACTTCTTAAGCTCTTTATAACATTTCTTTAACATGTTCATGACCTATTTTTATTTTGTTTTTCAATATTTTGCTTTGTAAAAGTTTGATCATTTGCTAGCTAATTGTTTGTTTAGTATGTTATGTACATGCATCAAGTCATTTCATATTCCGGAGAGAAGCTTAGTTGGATCCCTTACACTTGGCAATGTTAGTAGAGGTGCACAAGTATAAATTAACTTGATTTTAGTTCTATCAGTGCTATTGTGTCAAACATTTCAGTCTAGAAAGATTAGAGCCATATCAACTGACTGGCCAAGCTTTATGAGAAACTGTGATTTTTTTTTT
>NW_018164863.1:1338682-1344325 GCF_001263595.1 Phalaenopsis equestris | reverse complement strand
AATAAATTTAATGATATTAAATTTAAATTTAGGTTCGGTATCATTTCTGTTAAATTTAGTTAAATCCATAAAAAATATTTTGCATTTGTTTTGAGCTTGTCGTCAAGACAAATAAATTTATGGATTTAGGGTCTGTTTGAGGCAGTTGTAGCAGTTATCATAGGAAGCTGTTGTTTGCAATAGAAATGTCATAACAATATATTAAAAAAAAATCCACTTCAGAATCGTACAAAAAATAAGATATACACATCATCTAACAGTGAACATCAAGTTCAATAAAATAAAATAAAAAAATTAATTAAAATAATATTTAATAATATGATAATATTATTTTTAAAATGCAGACGATATATATTATCCATTCTATCACTCAAGGAGGTAGAATATCCCAACATATTTGTCCATCGGAAGAAGCCACACTTCTTCATGATTTCACGTTGGCACCTGTGTTACTATCTTGCACAACTATAACACTGACGTGACGTCTGTAGGGATGCTAAAGTTTATAATTGTTGAGAAATTAGGGTTAAGAAAAAGAAGAATCGACACAAAACCAGAAGAACACAAAGATGTCTATGTCCTCATGAGCAATTTCACTATTTCAAAGGAGTTTAGTACATACCGTAGGTTTACACATTATATATAGACATAAAACCCACAGATAAAATTACTAATACGCCCTCGCTCCCCCAACCCACGTAACGGAAGTCCCCCGATTAGACAGATTCTTCCGCTCCACTCTGCTCTGCTCCGCTCCGCTCCTTTACGTTTCATTCAAACATTTGTCCCTTATATGGCATATGAGCCATAGCTAACAAATCTTCGCATTTGCGAATATTTAGTCTCTTAGGAGAAATACATCATGAAGTTTCTTATACACTGAAAGTGGTTGGGCCACCATGCTTTTCTAGTAACTGCAAACATTCAACAAGTCCAAGCAATGCAAGAACTTGTTGATAGTAACTGGCTTGGTCAACATATCAACTACATTTTCATCAGTATGAACCTTCTCCACTAGTATCTCACCAAAAGCAATCAATTCTCTGATCTTATGATACTTGACATCAATATGTTTGGTTCACACATGGTATACCTGGTTCTTAGCCAAATAAATAACACTCTGACTGTCACAATGCAACCAAACTCCACCTTGCTCAACGCCCAATTCCTTTACTAGCCCAGCAAGCTATAATGCTTATTTTATAGTTTCAGCTACTGTCATGTACTCGACTTCAGTTGTAGATAATGAATTGTCTTTTTGCCTTTGGACTTTGATCTGAAATTTCATCTTCAAGAACCCTACTCTTTCTTCCTTCGATTGGACAGATTCTTCCGCTCCGCTTCATTCCAGCATCTTATATGGTATATGAGCCATACTTAACAATAATAGCACAACAATCCTCCAGAGGTCCCAGAAATCCTATATCTCATTTTTTCTGAATGCTTTAAAAGACAAATCATTAGTCATAACAGAAATATATATTGATAAAAAATAAATAATTATAGTTTTGTGTTTGCGCGAGCTCTCTAATAACTTAGTATACCAACCAACGAATCTGGCACTACAAAAAGACAAAAAACCATATAAAAGAAGGGTTCTCGGTTGCCTTTAACCCACATAATACTAAGCCCGTGTGTGTCGCATATGCATATCACCAAGAAATGTCATCTAGAAGAACCTTAAAAACTGCAGCATTGAAACACAACCACACATAGCCACACAAACACAACCACAAACACCCACACCACACATCTCCACACCCCAAAGCTCCACAACTCCACATAACTCCACAACAACACTCCACGACCCCACACAAACACCGCAACACAAATCAACTCCAATACCTCCACACAGAACTACACCTCCCCACACAAACACAAACCACACAGAACCAATACAACCACAAACACAACCCACCACAACGCAACCTCAGGCCCCACACACAACCACATTCGCGACAACCACCTCCACACAAAACTACACATCCACACATAACCACAAACCATACAAAACCAACACAAGCACACAAGCACATACCACAACAAATGCCACTACAACCCAACCACAACCACAACAACCTCCACATAGAATCACACCTCCTCACACAACACAAACCACAAAGAACTAACATAACCACACAACCACAAACCACACAACCCCACAAATAAACATCAACACCTCGATACACAAACACCTCCACACTGAACAATAAACCACAAACCACACAAAACCACACAACGCCACATACAAACACTTCTACATAGAATAACTCCAACACATCTACAAACAACCACAACCACAACCACCACAACACAACCATAGCTTTCACACACAGCCATAACCACCCAAGCAATCCACCACCACTAGCATCAAAATTGAACAAAATTTCACAGTAATCACCACCAGCAATCCACCACTAAAATTTGGCAAACCCACCAACAATCTACCACCACTAAAATTTGGTCAACCCACCAGTAACTGCCCCAACTAATCATCACAATAACCACCCAATCATCACACTCATGGTGTCCTTAACAAAATAAAAAAAAACCTGCATCACAACACAAGTACTCATCTCACCAATTCATAGAACAAGTCATCACCACATCACCCAACAAAGGAAATCACAAAAAACCAAAATCAGAGAACCTTAAAAATCCCCCACTGTCTTCCTAACCACCTGAATCATCATATAAGAACCAATAACCAATAACATCACATTATAAGTAATGCCCTTGTCAAATCCATAACAAAGGCCATAACCCCATCATCAATAAAGAAAATCCAACATTAATGCAAACTTGTAGAAATTGCAAAACTAAAACTGCAGAAATTGAAAAATCCAACAGCAGTGCACAATCACTTGAATATCATCAGTCAAATAGAGGTCAGAGAAGCTAAAACCATCCAAAATTAAAATGCCAAAAAATGTAATGGTAGAGAATAACGTGGGCCGAGGGAGAGAGAAAGAACCAAACAGAGCTAAAAAGTAGAGGGGATTGGGAGAGCAAAGTAACCACCAAGATAGGCAAAGCCTGGTTAACGGAGCCACAGATCGGAGAGGAGGAGGCTAGCGGGGATCTTACCTTTAGGGTAGAATCGCGAGAGAGGGGAGAGCGGGACTCGAGAGAGAAGCTCGGTCATGAAAGAAGGGAGGCAGGGGGTAGGGCAATAAAATTCGAACGTAAGATAACCTAAAATGCGGGTCGTTGGGTTGAACTTGTGGCCTGTGTTTTATTGATTTTATACATTTGTTGTCGCGCAGCATTTATCAGACGAGAAAAAAAACCAAATCGCATTTTCGGCGCCGAACGTGCGTTTTGGTTGACCGTAGGATTTAGAAGCGTTGAATCTGTGTTTGATGGATTTATTATGTTAATCCGCTTGTAAATAACTACTATTTTAGATTTTTAAAGGATTTATGTCTGAATTTAGGATAAATTCAGCTAAATACAAAGAAAAATGAAAATTAAATCCAACCCTCCGTTAGCTATAAATAAATATGATTGGACAGATAATTTATTTTGCCGTCGCTCAAAATCCATCTCTGTTGTCGAATTTACTGGATTTAATAAATTCTATTTAATGTAAATTCATGTTGCACCGAAACACCGATATAGGCCAACTTAATTAGGGCTGTAATAGAAATTTTGAGTTATATAAAATCTTAATTAAATGACATTCCAAATGAGTAACCTTATTTTACAATGAATGTAAAACATCACTAAATAATCATCATAAATATTTTAAAGTAAATTCAATACTTTTAAAGACCATCTAACAAACCTATATTAAAATATATTGATATAATTTTATTATTTTTATTTTTATATAAATTAAATAACTATTTCATGTAAAAATAAATTGTTTTACCAACCTCCTATGGTCAAAGGAGTTGCATTTGAAAAGAATATTTGTAAATATATGTCTATATACAAAACCAAAGCCGTAGCCTAATGAATTTCGGCTGCTCTTTTGTGTTGGGACCTGTCGGTGCCTTTAGAATATATGATAATAAAAGTACACAAAATGAGCTGTAAAATGAGTCGGGTTTTGGCTAATTGTGATCGGGAATGAGATGCTTTAATTAAAAAAAGGAGGCAGTTGATCGAGCTTTTCTTACATGAAAATTAATTAAAGTATTCTGATTTGTTCCTTTAAAGATTAGAAAATGCTGCACAAAAAATATATTGAAGATCACTTTAAAGAGGTGATCAATTAAAATATTGGGATAATGGATGCATCATTTGGAAGTCATGTATTGATTAGCCAACATTACTTAAGGAGGCTCCAAAAGTGTAATATGTGCTTGTGCGTGTGATTGTCTCTCATATATATATATATATATATATATTTATACTCTCCAACTTTTGTTCTACAAGTGGGAAATAATTACAAAGTCTTTCGAAATATTACGTCAAGATGTGGTTGAACTTGTTACTAGGAACAGACAGCGACCGATAGCGATCAACGGCGACTGACAGCTGGTCGTTGACCATGGTCGACGGCGGTCGATAGCAGTCGGGCGGGGTTCAATTGCTGTCGACGGTAGTTGGCAACAATAGACAACGGTTGATGGCGATAGGAGTGATGTCAGATTTCAGCTCATTCTCAAAGTATCAAGCTCTTCCTCAAGCTTCATGCTTTTGTCCGCTGGCTTTAAGCTATCCTTATGCTTCAAGCACTTTTTTTTTTTTCAAGAGAGGGTTAGGGTTCTATTTATAGAGTTATGGGTGTAATTAATGCAGGAATGAATCACTTTGATTGGACGAATCAGAGGACTTTTATGGATCAAATGGTATTTAAAAGACATTTGAGTGCCTTAACGATGTTAGATTTAAGTTATCTTGGACTTGTTGGATTTGTCTTGTTGAGACAGTCGATCTGACTATAAGCTCGTCAGATTTTACATTCATTTCACCTTCCAAATGTTTCCATAAAACTTTCAAAATTGGTTTAATGTCTGGATCAAGGCTTGATTTGGTTCAGATTGGATCGATTTTGGTAACATTGGGTTTGTCTCATCGAGTCAGTCAGTTTGACTGTAAATTTACTAAAATCGGGCTTCAATGCCTTTTTTTTTTTATCAAGGATTGAATATTTCTTGCTCAAAATAGAAGTGTAAATGAGTCGAACAAGAGCGAGCTTGGGCTTAGCTCGTGTTCGATTCCTTAAAAAATATCACAGTTCATGTTCGGCTCGTTTATATTTCAAATAAAAAAAAAATTGTTCGTGTTCGGCTCCTTTGCTTAAGGAGCCGAGCACGAGCTGTTCGCGAACAAAAACCTATTTTGACAACCCTAGTAATGCATGCAGCCGAGCGAGTCCAAACTTGACTTGTTACAAAAATCACTGTTCGTGTTTGGCTCGTTTATATATCAAGCTTAAAAATTTTGTTTGTATTTGGCTAGCTTACTTATCGAGCCGAACGTGTCATTCATGAAAAATGAGCTACTTTAACAACCCTAATCACACAGTCGTGGAATGTTAAGAGTAGGACTAGATTTAAATATTATTATTTCTATTAAAATATAATTTAAATAAAATTTAATATATTTTTATTCCATTTTTAATTATTAATCTTAATTGATTTTAATTCTTTCTAACATTGCAGTCAACTAAAGTATTTAAAAATTATATAT
>NW_018164863.1:1336586-1338361 GCF_001263595.1 Phalaenopsis equestris | reverse complement strand
ATTTTAAAAAATAAAATTTTATAAATTAAAACATATAATAAATTAATAATAATAATATATTAATATACTATATTAGTAATATACTAATATAGTTATTATATATTTATATAGTATAAGTTAAATAATTAATATAATATTTTATTTTTATATATTAATATTAGGAATGTCAAACTGGCTCGTCGTTCGTGAACAACTTGTGTTCAGCTCGTTCTTTAAGAAACGAACACGAACAATGACTTCACGAACAATTTCAAACACGAGCTCTGTTCGTTCATGTTCGGTTTGTTTACACCCATATATATATATGCTATTGTATGAGCCCAGGTAATCCCTAATGCGCCTAAGAATTTGAGTACCACACTCTAAACTTGGGGAATTGAACCCCAGACCAGAGGGGACATACAACTAACAAGCAGATGCCCGACCAACTGATCTGAGTACGCAACACACACACACACACAGATATATATATATATATATATGTTTGACTCGAAATTGGCTCGTTAAAATTAAACTGAAAAAATAGATGTAGAGTGTTGAATTCGAACTTTCACAAAAAGTAGATGTATCTAAAAAAAGACGCATAACCACATTACTATACAAACAATTATGATTTAAACTTAGATATAAATATATATATATTTCGAGCTAAAACGAGCCAAACGCGAACAAACAAAACTTTGTTCATGTTCGACTCATTTATATATTGAGTGAAAAAAAAATATTTGTGTTCGGATCGTTTGCTTAGCGAGCGAATCGAACACGAGCTCCTAAAAGAGCCTAACAAGAGCTATTCACTAACAAAGAGCTGTTTTGACAGCCCTGGCTCAAAAGATTGCCTTGTGATCCTTATTATGCTCAAGATTTGTGTCTAATGAATTAATTTGTTAATAGCCTATCAGTTGCCCCACTATTTATAGGCAGTACCAACTCCGCCGTCTGATTAATATTAAAGTCCGAATCTATTTATATTTTAATGATATGCAAATTCTAGTGCTAGAAATGTAAATATACAAGAATTCATTATATATATATATATATCGGCCTGCGTTTAGTGTAGAAACTCAAACGCAGTTTCAGATAAGCTGGCGAAAAGCGTGAAATAAACGGTACGATGACATTTTGAAAACACCGCCCGCAATTATAAACTGCCCCAAATGGACTCTTAGTTGATTAGTGAGGCTGTTACTCTACTGCAAGGAACATTTTTATTTTCTGTATATGAAATCATTAAATGGGAAGTCGGAACATTTGAAACCATTTAATGCCATGGGAATCGAATTATATGCTTCATATAATTAAGTGACGTGGGAATTCCAAGCACAAGGGAATTCGGCAGGCCAGGGGCGGAAATTCAGTATGCGAACAACGAGAATATTAAATAATGATTTCTTCGGGAATATGGAATCATATATTTTTTTTCTTTTAGATTTGGGAGATGGATGACCATATAAGCAGGCCCCAGCTCACTTCGGCTCATTTATATTTCGAGCTTAAAAATTGTGCTTTTATTCGACTCGTTTGCTTAATGAGCCGAACGTGAGTTGTTCACGAACGAAAAGTCATTTTGACAACCCTCATGACGTCGCCATAAGATGTTAAGGGTTGAGACAAGATTTAAAAATTACTGTTTATATAAACACATAATTTGGATCTAATTTAATAATTTCTGTTTTATTTTCTTAATTGATTTTTTTAATTGATTATAAATCTTTGTAGCCTTGTAGTCAATTAATTTTTTTAAAAGTACTACTCATCAGTATATATATATATAT
>NW_018164863.1:1325438-1336378 GCF_001263595.1 Phalaenopsis equestris | reverse complement strand
TTTGGATATATATAATTGATGTATAGTATTTAGAGCGAAAATGAACCAAACAAAAGCCATTTTGACAACCCTAGAAGCAGAAGGCTAGAAAATCAAAGGTGCAATGAAAAGAAAATTATGACAAATATTAAATTTCTTTTTTTTTTTCTTATTTTATTTGAAAGGTGGAAGGTCAAAGGTCAAGAAAGGCGAAAAGACAAATGATAAGAGAACTTATGATGATTTCAATTTTTTTTAACTACTATTTTAATGGATTGCAATAATTTTTCAGTCATCAATATTAGTGATTTTTTAAGTCTGTAAATAAATGAAAAAGATGGGGATGGAGGTGGAATACCTGACTCTCCCTATTCGGAATTTCTCAGAAAAAGAAAGTCGTCTCCGACATACGTAGCAGGGGATCAACAACATACTTTTTCATATTACAGAGCAAAAGAAAGTCGTCCTCATCTTGCGTAGCGGGTGATCAAAGTGATCCTCTTTCATATCGCAACACAGAAAAAAGTCGTCTCCGTTGAGACTCGCCTCTTAGGCTCGTATTCCAGGGGCATGGTAGCTTCCTAAGGAGTTTTGCCTTTTGGGCTTGACTTTCAGATATATCGGTTCATCCCATTGAGTCTTGCCTCTTGGTCAACCTGCAGGGGCATGGTAGCTTCCCATCTACTTTTTCCTCTTTGGCTCAACTTCCATGGGTACTGTATCATCCCATTGAGTCTTGCCTCTTGAGCTCAAGTCCTAGGGGCATGATAGATTCCCATCGAGTTTTGCCTCTTGGGCTCGACTTCTAGGGGTACCGTATCATTTCACAATCTCTTGCCTCTTGGGTTCTACCTCGAGAGGCATGGTAGCTCTCAATCGAGTTTGGCCTCTTTGGCTCAACCTGTAGGAGTACTGTATTTTCACATCGAGTATTGCCACTTGGACTCGACTTCTAGGGGTAAGGATAGGGACCTTGTCTTCTTCTTGACCTCAAGGGGACTTACTACATAAAAAAAAAACCTTTCATGAGAAAAAAATTCATTGAAATGACAGTTTAAAGTAACATGAAAACTTTGTTGGAATAAAATTAAGAGTTTATAGGTTAGTCATGTACTCAAATAAGATAATTTGGAGTTGTACTTTTCATTCTCCTCAACCTTATTCTTGTAAGTGGCGTCCCAGATGATCTTAGCGTATCAAACGTTCAAGTAATTTATTTAATTGAAAACATCTTTTTTGTCGAATGTCATTTTACACGATGGAGTTGACAATATTGAGACTATTTTCCACTATTTGGATTTTTTACGGCCTTGGCCAAATGGAAATAGGATTTTGGCACGTGACATGTGGAGTGTCGTGTATTCTTTTTCTGATTGTGGCTCATGATTCCTCTGTGGTTTGAATTATTGTGAGATTTTATTGGTATCTCCAATGATATTCTTGTGCTTTACCCCCAATCGCTTGAATTGCTCTTTGTGTGCACTGATGGCTTCATCCGCAAAGATTTGAGCTTCAACACGATGGACAAGATCAACATATGAGCCAATCGTCTCCCATAACAGTGATGAACGGAAAGGTCCTAAGTTGATGGCTTCATCCGCAAAGATTTGAGCTTCGACACGATGGACAAGATCAACATATGAGCCAATTGTCTCCCATAACAGTGATGAACGGAAAGGTCCTAAGCTAAGCCCTCCAAGAGAAACTTCTATCAGTATCTTTGGATCCACTCCCGAAATTAGACGAGCTTCAGCGGAGAACCTGTGGAAGTATTACTTGAGGGATTCCCTCTTATTTTGACAGACTCTCTATAAGTGGGATGAATCTTTAAGGATTCTTCTATTTACAATGAACTGTTTTAAGAATAGTTAAACAAGCTCATTGAAGCTTTTGATGGTGCCCCTGAGGGGGAGTAAAATCATATGCAAGATTGTTGCAGGCAATACTCGACAGAGAAGCAAATCAGAGACACGGTGAATATTAATGATGGTTTTATAATGATAGACGTGCTTGTATTTTTCAATTACCCCTTCGTAGGAATTGATGTTCAAGATTTTGAAGCCCGCTGGGATAGGGTGTTGCCAAAAGAGAGGATTCTTGCAGTTGCAGAGAGCAGGAAAACAAACCCTTTTATATAGAGGGAACTTTTAAGGATCATGAATATCGTAGGTCAGAAGTGACAGTAAGGCAGGGCGGTGCTAGGTGACTTGCATGAGATGATTGAATGAAACTTTTAATGTTGAGAAGTTCAACGTCCTATCTCGGCAGAAGAATGGTTTCATCATTAGGAGAGAACATGGTGAGTGGGCTATTTTTTGTTGAATGTTGAACTGGTGGTAAGTATATTCAAATTGTTTTCGGTTATCGCTCTGCGCGTAAGAGATGAAGGATATAGTGTTGAGACTTTTCTATCCTACGAACCTGGTCTTCCAGAGAATAACCCAAGATAACTTTGTTAACGGGGTAGTGCCTTTCAGAGCAGGAGGATACGAAGGCCTATTTCCTTTGGCTCCATGATGACTTTTGGAATGATGGGTGTTGGGGTGGGATGCTCCATTGTTGCGGGCTTTGCGACTTGTGGCCTTGCATTGTGGCCTTGCAACAATTCTTGCAAGTATTTTAGTGGTGGGAATGTTATTTTCCCACAGATGGCACCAAACAGATCTGTGCTAGAAGATTCGTGGAGGTAGAGTAATATATTATTGTCTTAGCATTGCACGAAGTTTTATCACATACTCAGATAACATAAAACAACCAATCGAGACACCAGAAGTTTTTATGTGAAAAACACATCATGGCAAAAAATCACAGGATCTGACTCAGTTATGAAATCCACTATAAGTTGATGACTACAGAGAACCCTTGTCCTACAGGTGGGAAATGTTAGAAAGTCTTTTGAAATACAACGTCCACGTACTAATGAACTTGTTACAAAAACGGGCGACATTCGATAGCTATCAACAACAACTGTCAAGTGGCAGTTGACGATGGTCGACGATAATCGACGGTGTTCAACGTTGGTTGACAATGGTCGACTGTTCTAAGGTAGTTGACGGCAGTTGACAGTGGTCAAAGACGACAGGAGTGATGATGAATTTTAGCTCTTTCTCAATGCTTCAAACTCTTCCTCAAGCCCCAAGCTCTTCTCCTAAGGCTTCAAGCTCTTCTCAGGGTTTAAGCTATCCTTCTTATTCAAGAGAGGGTTAAGGCTTTATTTATAGAGTTTTAGGTGCAATTAATGTAAGAATACAAATCACTTTGATTGGACGACGAAAAGGAATTCACTCGATCATATGATGTTTACCGAATTTGAGTGCCTTAACGATGTCAGATTTGAGCTATCTTGGTCTCGTTGGATTCATCTTATCGAGACGCTCGATTTGACTATAAGCTTATCCGATTTTACATTCATTTGATCTTCCAAACGTGCCCGAAAAGCTTACAAAAATGGTCAATTGTCTTGAGATTCATCTTATCGATACGCTCGATTTGACTATAAGCTCATCCGATTTTACATTCATTTGATCTTCCAAACATGCCCGAAAAGCTTACAAAAATGGTCAATTGTCTTGATCGAGGATTGATTTGGTTCAGATTGCATCAATTTTGGTCCCCTTGAGTTTGTCTCATTGAGTCGGTCAGTCTAAGTGTAACTGCTGAAATTGAAACATTGAATGACTTTTTATGGATGTTTGAATATTCCTAGCTCAAAAAGTTGCATCGAGATTCGTACTATACCTTGAGATTCGTACCAAATGAAGAAATTTGTTGATGAGATATCACTTTCATTGATCAAAATTTCTCTAACATTTCTATGTTATATCATGTTGACATACTTTTTAGTTTTGTTGTAACCTTTTCATGACTTTTAAAAAATTTTGCGATGCCAATGAGCTTTTATAGTTATTTTTTTATATGGTGTATATTTCAATAGGACATTTTTATATTATTTTCTTTTATTTTCAACCAATGTACTTACACATTCTAGCTCTTTTTTTAATTCTATATTTTAAATTATGATAGTTAAAAATATTAATATTTTTATAATTCATCAACGATCATTTTAAAACATATTTTTTCATTGCAAATATCCAACTCTAATTATGTACAGTTGTCGCAAACGAGAAAATATTACGTCTCGACATTGCATATTGGGATGACCAACTAGTGGTCATCATGTTGTCATACACCTCATCAATGGGTGATGTAGTGACCAATGATTACCATGTGAACGCCGAGATGTCATCATGTTGTCATACACCTCATCAATGAGTGATGTAATGACCAATGATTAGCATGTGAACGCTGAGATACAATATACTTGTAAGCTGAAACTTCGGGAGATGCTTTGTTGTTGGGGACGGTGATGAATAAACGTGGGAAGCAATTCATAAGAAGGTATCCATGACTGAATAAATTAACATACATATATATCTTGACATTCATTTGAATAAAAAAATGGGGCATTTATGTAGATACCACCCAATTCTTGTATATTAATATATCCAACACTAATTGATTTATATTTATATACATAGAACTCACATCTCTAAAATTACATTAAAAAATTTATTTATTTATTAACTAATTAAAGTTGAATAAAAAAGTAATAATTTTTTTTTTAATAAAATTATCATAAATATTTAAAGTTGAACCACAACATTTCATGCATAATTTTTAACATAAAAATATTATACATGTAAATATCAAATTTTAGGTGTTAGGTATGCAAATCTAAAAAAACTTGTGGTATGTATTTGTAAATTTCCCAAAAAAGAGTGGAGGAAGTGTAATGACATGGGAACCATTACTTTAGTTGTGTATTAGTTGTGTTTGGATTTACGTTAAATAGGATCTAGTAAATCCGATAAATTCAAATTTATCAAATTATTATCGACGGAGATGCGCAAATCATGGAATGAAACCATTAAATTTATTATTTAATAAATTTAGATTTTCATTAAAAAAAGATGAAACGAGTGAATATTCTATTTAACAGAGCATAAGATTTAATTTTCTTTTAGTGGGATTTACAATAATTTATATGTAAATTCTAAAATTGTGATATCAAACCCTCCATAAGAGTAAGTAAGAGCTTATGAGGGAAGGGTTAGCTGGAGCCCGATCTAGCCTCCTGATCTCGCTCTCGCTCTCGCCTCCCCGTGCCCGATCTCGAAAGGTCGCAACTACGACATTACAGTTTCGTGAACTGCTCCCGCCTGCGATTCGCGAAACGACTCCCTCTGCTTCTTTAAGTTACGTACAAGACCCTCCTTCGAATCATCTTCTGCGATCAACTGCTACAAACAAGAGATTCGAGAGGACTTTGGCGTGTTTTGCAGAAGAGGAAGAAAGGAAACGATACGGCCTTTTTGTGTTCTTCTTCAGGCTTCCTCGGGACAGAGGAAGAGAAGTGCAAACAGTAGTTTCTTGCAGCAGAAGGAAGAAGAAAGAAGAAGAAGATTGTTCTCCCTTGACTTTCTCTTAGTGGCTTATGGTATAAGAGAAATTGAGTTTATTTCTCTTATAAGTTTATCTTATTCGGTGTATCTCGGTGTAGAGAGAAGAAGAGAGAGCAAGGAAGTGAGAGATCCCTCTTGTAAGTTGAGACGATAGATTTGTGTAAATTTCTTAAGTTGTAAAATCCTCTGCAACTCCGTGGACGTAAGCAATTTGGCGAACCACGTAAATCTTTGTATTCCACTCTGTTACTGTTTTCATTTTCTTGTGTGAATTTTCTCGTTCTAATTTTTCACTTTATCAAAGATCGTTGTTCTATTTTATATGTGATATATACTACAACAGGTAGGAAAATATTAGTTCTCTTATATTCAGGGAAAGATAAAAAGAAAGCTCGTGACGGTTCTTTCTGCCCATTCGACGCGCATCCAACGTCTGAAGTGGAACAAGTGATCTCGCCAGAGATCTGCTAAAGAAAGATTCCGTCAATCGGGGCCAGCTTTATGTTTGAAATTTGTATCTGAATCCAGCTTTTGACTCATTTGTTTGTCATGGCTTTTAAGGGGCATTTACATATATACCACTCAATTCCTATGTATTTACATGTCCAATCCCTGAGATTTGCTTTTAACATTTCTATCATTCAAAATTTTCATATCACATTAAAAAATATCACTTGTTTAACTTTTAAAACGTGCAGAGGACTTTTTCATGCTTAGTTTACGTGTTAGATAAGAAAATACATGGAAATTGAGTGGTGTGAATATAAATTTTCTTTATTTATCAATGTTAGTGTTGAATCAGAGATTATCATGTGAATCACATCTAAGAAATAGATTATAGGATATGAGAGATAGAAATAAAGAGAAATGAACTGTAATTTAGATGGAGGGTGACCTAATACTCACGAAATCATTCTCTATTTAAGAGAAAAAAGAGGTGTCTTGTATTAATTTATACCTGTCGTTGCTTTTATTGAGGGTTGTATAGGTTATTACATGTATTTTTATATATGTGGGGCCAATGTTTGGTGGCTTTAAGGCTCGATTGGTTAGATTTGTGAGTCCTTCTTAAGGTTGTCGGTCAACAATGTTAGAAAAGCCCGTCCGTCCACTTGGTCTGATGAGACAATTGATCGACTTGATTTGAAGCTGACGGATTGGTCAGATTCTTATTGGCAAAAAACAGACAAGGTAAACTTGAGCTGTTGAGTATAGTCAAACGATCGATCAGATATAGTCTTCAGCCCTCAATCGTTGACAAGAAGCTTCTATCAGCTGCACGGGGCTAGGCTATCAGATAGAGGGTGAATCATTGTAATATGACAGATAGCTGCCTTGAGATGAAGATATCTTTTGGGATGATTGAGATTCACCTTGCTGACTATAAGTAATGTCCGAGGAGGCTATTGAATACCTCCGAAAGAATTGTATGACCCAAGGGGTTAATTGTTCCTCTTGGGTTTGTTTTATGGCGGGGATGCCTTAGATTCCCCCTTTACTTAGTGGCCAATTGAACTACTCAGTTTGAGCCTCTTGGCTGCCCTGGTTAACCTTAATCTTTATGCTTCTGATCAGATGCATGGACCACATACTGTCTTATTGGTAGACCCTCTTTTGTTATGTTTTGTCCAATCTATGTCGTTAGATCACCTCAAGATAAATACTGGAACTTTTTCCGCATACAATCAGAGTATAATATTTCTAGTTGTCACAAATATATACTACAATTACTTGATGGCTTCATGGTCACAAGGTTACCGTTGCAAAAATTCTAAGGGAAATAAAACGGCTATATTTTTATAACAGGCTTGCTGCTAGTTTTGTCAGGTAATTGGAGTGCAGCTTAATAATTGCGATCATAATCGGTCCCAATTTCCTATATAGAAAAATAATTTCATTTGGCTGCATTAATTCTGGTTCATACAGCTAGCAGTTACATAATGCATACAACATACAATGTCATCACAAAACAATGATTCTAACCAAACATAAATTTTGCGCAATTCTTTAATAAATTTACCAGCAATTATATATGCAAATATATTTTATTGGACAAGCTCGTCCAACCTCCATCATAGAAGTCATCATTCATAATTGATGTTTACTATATTTATATGTTGTCATTTTCTCTCCAATTATTGAGAAGTTTATCGTTTTAATACTATTAGAATCATCTTAACAATATATTTTGATTTTTCTATCTCTTTCTTGACCTTAAAATAAAAAAAAAATCATATTTTTGTGAGCCATAAATAAAAACTTTCTTGACACTATTAAAATAATGAACTCATTGTAGTAACATAAACATTCCTCAATAGGCGCATAAATCAACCATAATTTTTTCCAATAATAGTATGAATTTGATTTAGAAGAACAATAAATGCTCTACAAACCATCATAAGAAAAAAAAGAATCCAACAAAAAAGAATAATTACATGGATATCACCCGAATCTTAAAATTTACAAATGAACCACTCTCTTCCATCCATTCTTCAAACTCTCACACATACATCAAAATTTGTGATAAAACCCCAACTCATATTTTTCATTTTTGGCACACCTTAATATATCGGTTTAATAGTTTAAAAAAAAATCACGTGCATGTCTAATCTGTAAATAACAATATTTTGAATGACCTCCATGTAATTATCTCAGGAAAAAAGCCATATTTGTCAATACGCGCTGTTCATTACAAGTCAAATGAAAGAAAATGGTGAGCTGACGGTCTAACGCCACCTTTGACAAAAGGCCTGACTTCCACAGAGCTAGAAGACAATTACAGTTCCCCACTTCCGCCTCGCTTTTCTCACCCAGGAACCACAGTCATTTTCTATGGTGGAGACAACATTTAATAAAGCAGACAATGCACAGAATTCGAGGCCACCTGTAGCTTTGGTGGAGCCAAATTGAGTCAAGAGTAATCCAGTTTGAGGCCGAACCCAGCCGCCGGCATATGGTGCCACGTACAGATTGTTTGTTATGTCAATAATTTTGTTTTAAATGAAATATACTTTACAGAAAACACGTTTTGCTCTTCAGTTCTGTAATTATTTTGAATATAATAGCTGTGCTGTTAAATGTGGTATTTAGTGTTTGATACACCACCAACAAAATTTCATCATCCAACACGAATCTCGAGACGTAATACGAATCTTGAGATGATATTTTAAACAAGAAATATTCAAATCTTGATTAAAAGTAATCCAGAGCTCCGATTTCAGCAAAATTATAGTCAAACTGTCCGGTTCGATGAGACGGACCTAATGATATGAAAACTAGCCCAATCCAAGTCAAATCAAGCACAGATCAAGTCATTAAACCACAGTTAGAAGATTTATGAATATATTTGAAAAGTAAAACAACTGTCAAATATGACAAGTTTACACTCAAATCGAGCGGCTCTACAAGAAAAATCCCTACAAGAAAAATCCAACGAGCCTAAGATCACTCAATTCTGACATCATTAAGGCACTCAAATGTCTATTAAACGTCGTATGATTGAGGAAAGCTCTCTGGACCGTCCGATCAAAATGGTTCATATTCCTGCATTAATTGCACCCAGAACACTGTAAATAGAGTTTCATCCCTCTCATGAAGGGGAAGGAAGTCTATAGAGAGCTTGAGGTCTTGAGAAGAAGCTGTAGCTCAACATCACCATCAATCGTCGTCGACCACCGCCGACCTCCGTCGTCGACCATCAACGACTCCCGTCGATCACCGACGACCACCTCCAACCTCAAAAGACCACCGCCGACCGTCGCCAACTTCCACCTACCGTCATCGATCACCACGATAAGGAAGTCTAGATAGAGCTTGTAGTCTTGAGGAGAAGCTGCAGCTCAACATCACCACCAATCGTCGTCGAACAACCGACCACCGCCGACCTCCGTCGTCGACCACTTCCGACCTCCGTCGTCGACAACCGCCGACTGTCGTCGATCGCCGACAACCACACTAACCTCAGACGAGCACCGCCAACCGTCGTCGACCACCGCCGACCGCCGTCGACCTCCACCGACCGCCGTCGATCACCACCAAACAGACGCCGTCAGTCCACATTGTACCTTGAAAAATATAATTATTATTTTCTGTCTGTGGAACAATGAATTTCTGTAGTCATCAATCAATAGTGGATTTCAACAACTGGGCCAGACCCCGTGGTTTTTTTCTTACTGGTTTTTCATGTAAAAAACTTCTGGAGTCGTCACCGTTTTTTTCTATTTCATCTGTGTGTGTGCTGAACTTTCGTACAACGTTAAGATGATAATTTATTACTCTATCGTCACAAATTTTTTAGCATACACCGATGTTTATTTATCATAGGTTTCAGTAAAGAAGTTAAATATAGAGTTTGGTGCCGTTATTTTATTTAGATTTTAGAGAAACTGCTGACAACATTTTTGTTGCAAGTTTGATATATTTGTATTATTGAAAGTGATAATTTGTCCATGACTAAAATTTTGTCGATATTGATGGGTTGATAAGTCTGATGTAAATTTCTGACATAAAATTTAATGATAATGTTGTGAAGAAAAATATGACAATTACAAGAGTAAAAATCAGCGTAAAATTATGCAACTTTGTATTTACCGATGGATATTTCAATGTTACTGGCAGTAATATCGATTGATAATATGACATTTTTCATTATAATATTATAGAAGAGAGTGTGATTGTATGTTTAGTCAATGATCTCAAAAATGCTGATTTGAGTGAGAGATAACGACTTACAATAGAAGAAAGGCAGGGAGGTGGCCAATTGGCTAGAACTAGAGTTAGGATGAACTATTAGAGATTTTATGGGTTCGATAATTGTTAGGTATGGCTCATATATCAGATAAGGGATAGATGTTGGAGTAGAGTGAAATGTTATTAGTTGAATTTTGGCAATTAGCTGAATATTGGCAATAAGTTTGATTTGATTTCATAATTCTACTCTTTTATTTCGATCCAGTTTGAATGAGAGCAAAAAATTGGATAAATTTTTGAACTACCGAAGATCTCTAAGGTAAACTTTCAGCACTAACAATAAGGCGGCTTGGAAAAGCAGAGGATACATATATTTTTTTAGTCAAATAACTGCAATTAAATGTACTGCTTTTAATCACTACTATTGTTGTGAGATATGTACTTTCTGACATAGAAATGAGACAAAAAAGAACATAAGCAAACACAGATCGTTTACGTGGTTCGATCCAACTGGATCTACGTCCACGGGAGGGAATCAATCAAATATTTCACTAAGGCAAAAGAAATGGAGAATACATAGCTTATACATAGAGATGAGCCATCATCTTCCTTCTATGGCCTCCCTCTCAAGCGGCACCTTGATACAAGGCCTCAAGATGCTCTCCTCCTCTAACTCTATAGCTATTCTCTCCTCCTTTGTGGTAGCTCAAGATATCTTCTCCATTTATCTCCTAGGCCTCACACCCTCTCTATTTATAGAGATAGAGATGTGGTAGGTGAGCGGTAGGTGAGATGTGGTAGGTGGCGGTG
>NW_018164863.1:1323735-1324833 GCF_001263595.1 Phalaenopsis equestris | reverse complement strand
CATCATTTTCCTGTTGCAGTGTCTCGAACCAGTCTTTGTGAGGACACATGTGGAAAGAACACCCTGAGTCGAGGATCCACTCTTTACTGGATTCAGATTCTGTGATCACGAGGGCCTCAGCAGAATCGTAGTCATCAGAAGTTACGCTTGCTTCTCCTGATTCTTCTGGCTCTTCTTGATACTTATTCTTTCTGTCTGGCAGTTCCTCTTGAAATGACCGTCTTTGTGACAATGATAGCACTTAAAAGATCCCCTTGATGAATGATTCCCGCCATCCATGCTTGACCTTGATTTGTGCTGACCATTTCTTGAATCTTTCTTGTCCGATCTTCCTCTGACAATAAGACTGTCTCCGCTGACTTCCTTGTCCCTATCATGCTTCCTCTGAAGTTCTTTGGCTCTAATCAGAGATTGAACCTCCTCCAGAGTAATAGTTTGCACCCTTCCATAGAGCATCGCATCCTTGAAATGCTCGTAGCTCTTAGGAATAGAGTTTAGCAACAACAGTGCTTTGTCCTCATCGTCCATCTTGACATCGATGTTCTCGAGGTCGTCGATGATCTTGTTGAACTCGTCGATCTGCTCTGAGACGGATTTGTCATCATGCATTTTGAAGGAGTATAGGCGCTGCTCTGCAACACCCTGTTGAACCAATAGAGCTCTCATCTTTACTCTCCATAGGCCGAAGTCGTTCTTCCCATTGAATTTCTCAATGTCGAATTTGACGGAACTCATTGTCGTGGCTAGGATCTCTTTCAAATGAATTTTACCTGCTGCCCTTCCAAGAACTTCTCCCCGTGAACTTCACTGCCTTCGTCAACCGAACCGGAGAGCTCTGATCCCTTCTGGCAAAGATCACACCTGTTCACCGGAGAAAACTTCCTGTTCTGTGCTCGCGCCTCCTTTCCGCAGGCACTCCTCTGCGTCTCGCATGAGAATAACTGTCTCTCCAGAGCCGTCGCGCCTCGCCAAACTGCTCAAGTCCTCCCGCTTTGCGAACTCCCGAACAGGGAACTCCCCGAACCCTCCTTTGCGCGATCTCCACCTCTTCCCTCTAGCCGAGCTGCTCGTAAGACCGAAATCCTCTGCTGGCAGCCC
>NW_018164863.1:1277743-1322508 GCF_001263595.1 Phalaenopsis equestris | reverse complement strand
ACATTTTTTGTTGGTTTTAGGTCTGGGGACGGTTAAAAAAAAAAACCCACATGTATTTCTTCCACTCCCGATCCCGACTCCCGTCTTTGCGATCTCCCGCTCCTGTTGGTTCGCGATCTCTCGCTTCTGTCTCCTTCATGCGAAAATAGAAACTCTCGCCTCCTTCATTTCGCGGAAGCAGGAAAGGAGACTTCATGCTTGGATTGCTTGGATTCTTGTTGAGGCTTACGAGAAGCAGAAGACAGAAAAAAAGTGTTTTCGCAAGGTACTCTTTCTTAGTTGTTTTTGCGTGCTTAGAAGGAAGAGGAATGTATTCTTGACTTCTTCTTAGTGGCTTGCGCAAGAAGAGAAACTTATTTTCTCTTGTACGTATTTCTTCTTCTTCGATTTATCTCGGTGTAGAGAGAGAATAGTGAAGAAGTGAAAGGAAGAGTTCGCTCTTATAATTGGAGATGATCTGGTGTAAATTCCTCAATTAATAAAATCGTTTGCATCCGTGGATGTAGGTAATTTGTCGAACCACGTAAATTGGTGTAAATTCCTCAATTAGTAAAATCGTTTGCATCCGTGGATGTAGATAATTTGTCGAACCACGTAAATCTGTGTATTCTTTTATGGTGTGATTTTTCTCTTTCTATTTTTCACTTCGTCGTCGATCGTTTTAAATGATTTATATATATACCACATCATAATGAAGAGGTGAAATTGAAAAACAAAATCAAACACGTAGGATTTCTATTTTAAACTTAAAAGTAGATGATATGAGTTACTTGTTTTAAATAATTTATTAATTTAAGATTTATAAATGATATCAAGAATATTTGAAAATTCTCCATTTGAATTTGTTTTTGCTACTCTAGTTAGTGGGAAAACTGGTTAAGGCTAATTTATCTTTCAAATTATCTATGTGCAGGATGGGATTAGTTTGACAGCTTGTTTTGAATTTTGCCAAAAAGCTGTGTACATATAAATATTGTAGGCACGAATCTTAAGAAGATCTAAAGGGTAAGGAGAAAGAGCCTAATATGCTTAGGGTCCACCGAAAGACGGATTAGCGAACCAAATATCCGATCATATATGAAAAACTCTCTGGTAGAGATCGAGGGTCGCCCAGATTATTCCACCAAATGATAGTACTCAACAGATCAGATCAATTCAACCGACCTACAGTCTGAGAGCTGACCAAGAGTGTTACGCGGCCGACCGACAAAATCGTCGAAGTTGTATTCAGTCTAGACGGCCAAGCTAGAAAATAATAAGGCCTTGGGCCCACAGAGTAAAATGCCTAGAATAATATGTAAAGCTCCTACTTAAGTAGGGGTATAAATATAACTTTATGTGTTTTCCCCATTTTTCTATAAATAGGGGAGGTTTCATGAATAAAAGTTTACAAAACCCTTTCACTCTACTGTTCAATTATGTGTTTTGTTAGTTTCTCTCTCTAATTCTCTATGTTTTATTCCTTGCATGTGATTCATAGAACAATGTTGGCTTCAACGCTATGTATGTTGTTTATTATGATCATGAATTTTTTAAGGATTGTCATACATGCATGATGCAATTTAAAGGTGTAAGTGAGCCAAGTCGACTCATGAACCGACTCGTGCTCATCTCAATTATTGGCTTGTGAGCTAAGCTCAATGAGCTAACAAACCAAGCTCAAGCCGACCCCAACTCTACTCGTTAGCTTGTGAGTTAGCTCATTTAAAATAATATAATAAAATATAGATTTAAATTTAAGGCTTTTTCTCTAAACTATTAAATTTTTTTTAATAATATTTATAGTTTGTTGCAAGTGATTTCTTTTTATTTATCTCATAATTGTTCATCATATTTCACTCTATTATAACACCAACTTCAATTAAATTTTCTTATCTATATTAAATAAGTTGGGTTGCAAGCTTACTTGTACTCGTAGACTTAGGCCCCGTTTGGGGCAGCTTATTGGGAGCGGCGGCGTTTTTGAAAAACCGCTGGTTCGGTTTGATATGTGGGTCGGTGGGGCGGGTTGGTTAAATTCCTTTACTCCTTCGACGTTGTCTGAGCTCTGCGTTCCGCGTTAGCCATCCACGTTGCCCTAGGAATTCCGTAGGTGCCCTCGATCTCCCTTGCCTCCCCCCTCGCTAGTTTCATTTCTAGTTCGTGGCCCTATAGGAGATTGAACCTTCTTCCTTTCGAAATTTTCGTTCCTGATCATCAGGTATCCTTTTGATTACCCTAGCTGTGAGTCGTGGGATGCTTTCTTCTCTTATCTTCTCTCTGAGCAGTGTTGATGCATGAAATAGGATCGACGTAGCCATAGTCTTAAGTTAAATATTTTAATATTTCTCCTTGTTGTTTTACTTGTATTTGTACTTTTTTTAGTTCTCCTAGTACTCGTTAGGATGTGAGAACTGTATGATATCTTTTAGAACATCTCTGTTATTATTGTATGTGTCTGCACTATATGTTTCTTTTCTACCAATAAGCTATTCTGAATAAGCTGCCCATTTTGGGTTTAGCAGAAAGGGACAAGAATGTCATTTAACCACCAATAAGCTAATATGAATAAGCTGCACCAAACAACAAGCCAGATTATTCTGATAATCTGCAGATTATCAGATTATCACCAGATTATCAGAACAATCTGCTTATCAGCAAATTATAAATAATCAACAGCTGCGCCAAACATACCCTTAATCTGAGTTCAAGTTTGAGCTCGAACTCGAATAATTAATCGAGCTCAAGTTCAAGTTGATGATGATAGCTTGAGCTCAACTTGATTTGCTTACTCCCATATAACATGATATTAGTGAATACTGAATAGTGATAATCATTTGTTAATAATCCTGAATATAAATTGATTTGTCACCTCGTCACCATGTACCACAAGCTTTTTATTATAATATTATAGTTTAACAAATCAAGCTGAATTAAATGTATTAACTTTTTTTATGAGTTGCTTGCTTTAAATTTTTTGTTGATAAATCGGTGACAAATTTAATGGGACTTCTTGTCAATTAAACTTTGGGAAAATTATAAAAAATATATTAATTGTTCAATATATTCAAGAAATAATGCATAAAAAATTCGGTTGTAAATTTTATGGACACTAATTAAGAGGACAAATAAGCTTTGAATCACATGCGATTATAGTAAAGTCAATGGTCTCAATAGAAAAGAAAGAAGGCATTTACATTCATACAACAAAATTCTAATATATTTACATATATACTATCTAAACTTTCATAATTGCATATATAATATTAAAAATTCTAACATTAAATTAAAAATATCATTATTACTCACTTCATAAAAGTGATATACCCATGTTCATACATAAGTGGGTTTATGACACCAAACTGTCATAAATATAAATATGAAACTCTAAAAGTTTGATCGTAGAAAGATACATAAGAATTGTATGGTACTTTCATAAATTTCCCCCAAAAAAATTCAACAAGCCCAAGGATATATACTAAATTGTAAGGTCATTAAAGTACTCAAATACTTAATAAATGAGTCATAATCAAAGAAATTAGTATGAGCCCTTTGATATATTATTTTGATATTTTGGCCATAGTAATCAAAACACCACTCTAAAATACCATAGCTACAATATTATTCTCTATTTGAAGGGGACCTAAACTTCAGTTTAGAGATAGTTTGGAGATATAAAATTTTTTAGAGTTCTACCTAACTTTTGACACAAATTACCTTTGTTGAAACGCCATCATTTGACTACCAATAAATTGTCATTAATTGTCAGATCACATTTATTTAACATTAACATCGTTCCACTGTCGCTACTGTCTTATTGTCGTCGCCTAACTATCATCACTCGAATATCATTGCTTGATTGTCATCACCCTGCTAACATTTTCTGATAACCATTATTATCACCTCACTTTTATTAGCTAAACTATAATTACAGAAGATCAAATTGATTGCATTAATTTATATTCCTCTCTTTTTTATCTAGTGAAATAAAAAATGAAACTTTATATTTAATTTGAGCACTATTCACATAATAGACCTTGGAAATAATTTCCAAAATTGATCGCACCCATACAAATACTATTTTCCTAAACTGATAAGAATTTTGTTAAGATATGTGCATGATTCATTATTTGAAAAATTAATAAGATTAAAGGCCATGATAATGACGCTCGATCATCCTTGATTAGTGTTTGCTTATGTTAATACAATATTGATTAAAATTGGGAGTCAACTTGCAAGGACAACACGCAATATTAGCAGAGAATCTCACTTAACACTTGCTTTCGGCGGCTACATAGGCGTTCTTTATTGGACATATATTATTTAGACTTTTTTTTTGCAATTTTTTTAATTAGTTGTTATCCCATTCGTCACAATTTTAATTTATATGAAAGCTTATAATCTATATATATATATATATATATATATATATATTATAAAGAATGGTCAGAGGCTATTACACGAGTCTTCGTCTACCCCTAATGTGTCTAACAATTCGAGTAACACCTTCTTAAGGTCAACTGTGCCAGAGGGGATTTCAACTCCTGACCTGAGGGTTCTTATACCGTGGATGTCAACCCACAGACCGGGGTATACGACACGAAACTTATAATCTATATATTTGTTCAAGCATGTAAATTATGCAGATGAAAAAATATGTTTACGAAATCATAGACAAATTGCAGGAACAAAATATGAATTTCTTAATTATATATTTTTATGTAAATTATGTTTGGTAATATCAAAGAAAAATTTCAAATAAGAATTAAAGTTGAGTCAAATACATCATATTATTTAATTTCAAATTAAAATTACATTAGTCTCTAGTGAAGCAAAGTAGCATATATTAGAGAAAATGGTAGGCTTGCAACATTATCATATCATTATTTTTTTCTCCTACACATATACAGAATAAATGCTATAAAAAACTAGGTTCCAGGTTACTGGTAGTGATTACTGATTAGAGCTAAGTTTGTTTCTTTACATTATTACCACCCAGGTGAAGCAAAATAGCATATATTAGAGAAAATGGGAGGCTTGCAACAGTATCATATCATTATTTTTTTCCTCCTACACATATACAGAATAAATGCTATAAAAAACTAGGTTCCAGGTTACTGGTAGTGATTAGAGCTAAGTTTTTCTTTACATTATTACCACCCAATTCCTAGGTATTTGCATATCTAACACCTAAACTTTGCTTTTTACAGTATTATCAGCAGAATTTTTTGTCACATATAAAGTAACGCCTTTTCTATACACTTTTTCATGCGTAGTAAGATGGCATGTATGTAAAATTTGAAGCTTAGGTCGGATATGTAAATACATATAATTGCGTGGAATGTATGTATATCTTCTTACATTTCTTAGGATTTTATCAGTTCTTCATGGGAAATTGGCATACATGCCACAAATTCTTAGGTATCTCCCTATTTAACACCTAAAATTTGATATTTACGCTTATCACACCTTAGTGTCATAAGCATACTCATTAAAAGGTGTATTTTGCTTCTAAAAAATTGTAATGGTGGTTTATTTTCATATGTAACGTTAAAGATTCGAGTGGTGTGCACGTAAATACGAATATTAGCGTGTTAGATATGCAAACGCATGAGAACTGTCTATTAATAGAAATGTTTAAATATAATAGACATTTAGCTTCAACCATTTTCAAATAAAAAGAATATGAAGGCCTTATCAACGAAGTTCATAATGCCAAAGAATGTGCTTTCTGATCATATAATCCTCAGTCAACTGATCACTTGCAAAGACTATTAATCCCTTCTGTAAACAAGTTATTCTGATTCGGGCATCTATGTTTTAAGATTAAAAAATTTTGCTGGTTAGTAGATGCCATCGAGTTCGGTGTGGGTGTCGGCTAATTATTTAATACAAATTTATAGACTAGGATTAAAGATTTTAGAATAGTTTTCATATAAAGTATGCATTTATGTTGACCCCTTAACATTCTAAAATAAAAGATAACAAAAAACTGTTTAAATGCTTAAATTTTGGCTTTATTTCTCATTTTATTGGGAACAACTAAACTGTTTGAATTCAATTTTTACCCAAAATTTGGTTTGTATGCCTCAATAATAGCACTTTCAAATAGTTTAATTTCAGTGGAAAAATTCTGAGGTCTATCTCGGGCAAAAGAAATAAGAAGTATTCAGACTCGAAACAATTTCCAATTTGAATCAGCTTTATACCTTGGTGCATAATTTAATTTTAAAAAGGAAGAATTACACACATATCACTAATCAATTCCTATTACACTCTTTTGGTAATTTTCTCTCAACATTTAGTTTTTAGCTTTTCTTAACCTTTTCATTGTATGTTCTTATCACTTATTTTCTCTCAACAATTAGTCTAGGTGTTACATATATAATATAAATATATAAGAATTGGTTTGTATGTATTTGTGGTTTATATCCAGTTTAGCGTATGTTAACATTTTTATTTTATGTTCTGATAAATTTTTTTTTATATATCTTTTGTTCCAGCAAAAATTAATGGAAGAAGAACACCTTCAGGTGACTTTACCTAAGTAGATTGATGGAGGAACAACTTCAAGACACATCTTCTAGTTGAGCTTTGGGCAAGCTGAACTTTATGTTTTGTTGATGGAATTATACTTTATGCTTTGTTGATGAAATTATACTTTATGCTTACTGTGAGCTTTGGGCAAGATGATATTCTTTGTCATGGGTTCTAAGATATAATGCTAATCTAGCATAGGGTGTTGACATCTTGTTTGAATATGCATATAATTTTCATATTTTCCTCAAGCTGATTGTATATTCTAACCATTTTTATCTTCTAATAATATATTTAGTCTATTTTTTTGCATCATTTTTAATCGTGGTTTGCCAAAAAAAATTGTTCTTTTGAGGCATTTTAGAGGCATCTGAATCTGGCAGGGGAAGGGGCATTTCAGAAGGTATATAGCTATACCTCTATTATCTCTAGATTATTATAATTGTCATTCTTTCATGGAAGCTGCATTTTATTTTAGTGAGAATTTGGAAAATGGAGGGTGGCTGATTTGTAAATAGTAGGTTTCAGGAAAATGGAGGGTGACTGATTTGTAAATATTATGTTTCAAGTTGATTGCATTTTTTCATGGAGAAAATAATTCAAAATATTTCAGTTATTAGAGATCTAAAAGTGAATATATTCTTTGTCATGACTTCTAAGATATAATGCTAATCTAGCATAGGGTGTTGACATCTTGTTTGAATAGACCAACAATTTTCATATTTTCATCAAGCTGATTGTATATTCTAACCATTTTAGCTTCTAACAATATATTTAGTCTTTTTTTTGCATCATTTTTAATCATGGTTTGCCAAAAAAAAAATTGTTCTTTTGGGCATTTCAGAGGCAGTTATCTGAATCTGGCAGGTGAAGGGGCATTTCTGAAGGTATATAACTATACCTCTATTAACTCTAGATTATTATAATTGTCATTCTTTCACGGAAGCTGCATTTTATTTTAGTGAGAATTTGGAAAATGGAGGGTGGCTGATTCGTAAATAGTAGGTTTCGGGAAAATGGAGGGTGACTGGTTATTATAATTGTCATTTTTTTCCATGGAAGCTGCATTCTTTCATGGAGGGTGGTTGATTTGTAAATAGTAGGTTTCAAGTTGATTGCATCCTTTCATGAAGAAAATGATCCAAAATATTTCAGTTATTGGAGATCTAAAAGTGAAGTTTACTTTCTTTATTACAGATAATTAATGCTCTTGTCTGGAAAAACAACTCTTCTGTGCAGATTTCAATTTTCGCATCCCTTCTTGCTCGCCTTGTATTGCTGACTGTTATTATATGAACAAAATGATCCAAAGTATTTCAGTTATTGGAGCTTTTAGTTTTCAAAGCTAATTGTTAATATACCATGTAAAAGAAGTTCGAAATTTAGCTTGTTATAATGTTGTTTTCTCTTAACAAAAGGATGGAATTGGCAGCTCCATCTCTTTTGGAGTGGAATGCGAGATTCATGGTTCTAAGAACTTTTCTTTACTTCGACTGTTGAGTTGAGGGAATTCCTATTTTCTATAAAGTTCTTGTTTTCTACGCAATCTTGATGGATTTCATGTTTTAAGGTGACCTGCCCTTCATCTGGGATTATATGTTGAGAGGGTTTTGTTGCTGTTTTGTATTAATATTATCATATTTTTTTAATAGCAAGCAATATCGCCAACTTGATTTTTGAATTTTATTGATAAGGAATAATTCATGCACCTATTTGGGGCTGAATTTTGCTGATTCTACTTAATTGAAGTTCTTATTTAAAGCAAACAAAAACTCTTATATGACTAAGCTTGATCGTTACACTGATGCAATATTGCAGGTTAGGAAAAAAGTCAAATTGAATGGTTTGATTGTCTCTGTAAAAGCTATCATCAAACTCATAGAGGAAGATGCTGACTCCTTTGCAAGTAGGGCCGAGATGTACTACAAGAAACGACCTGAGCTTATGAAGTTTGTGAAGGATTTCTACTGAGCATACCGTGCCTTGGCTGAAAGATATGAACTGAGCTTATGTTATTGTAATATCCACATGTCAATATTGGCTATAGACCTGAGAACTTGAGCTGTTTTCCAACACAGTGTCTTCCTTGTTTACAGAAATTAGGTTTAATAGTTTGAGTTGTATGTAAATCATAAGAAGAATAAAATGTTCAATACAATTATTCAATACAATTATTTCTCAATACAATTATTTCTTAGATTTTGATTTATATTTTGAGATTTTATTTTTTTTTGTACTCTTGTTTAGTTTGTACATTATAAAAATTGTAATAAATCGGTTTTTATTTTGTAAGTTTTTGCTCTTGTAAAATTTTTTTATGTTATCAATTTTTAGTTAATAATCTCTTAAACTTTTGAAGGAAATTTGTTCTTGAAAATTTTAAACTAAAATTATTATTTAATTTTTTTTATTATAATAATTTTATATTATAACAAGCCAATTTCGAGCCGAACACGAACAGAAAAATGTAATTCGAGCCGAACACGAACACGCTGTTCACGAGCTATTTCGAACACGAGCCAATTTCGAACACGAGCCAGTTTCGATCGAGCCGAACACGAGCCGAGCCTGACATCGGCTCGTTTACAGCCCTAACTGTATATTTCACTTTTACTGTGTATAAAAGAAAAAAAAAAGTAAAGCTTAGGTGTTAGATATGTAAATATATAAGAATTGGTGGTAGTTATGTTAATTAAAAAAACTAGTGTTATTTTACCATGAATTAATTAAAGCTTATCCTAGTAGGGCCCTACAAGAACAGCTTTATATTTATCAATACAAAAATAAAATATATTCTAGTCCATGAATCTCGATTTCTACTTCCAAACGAACTTAGCTTATTAATTTACATACCAATAATTCAACTTATTTTTAGTTAAATCCTTTGTAAAACAACATACACTTGATTTCTAGGACTGCATTTTGTACAATTGGTGTCGTCAATGCAACTTGCAAATTCATTATAAAAGAAAAATCTATTTAAAATTAGCAAAGTTGAATACACTATGTTAAAGTTGGGTTTCCTTTGGATTTATCTCAAAATTTTTTGCTATTGCTTCCCAATGATGCTTGATTGGATTGTATATAGTCATATATGACGAGATAAATAAAGCCGCCAATGAAGCTTCTGAAAGACTTGTACATACCTTTTCTTGTCCATATGTAACTATAAGCTTTTTATCAATTGGCATACTACATTTATTTAACAATTATAAAACATACCTCTTTTATTAATAAATAAAGATACTTCAAGAATATATGACATGACTATCAATCAAGTAATTGGACAAGCACAAATCTAACATTTCAAAAGTATTCTTTATGCTTTTCCAACGTCATTCACCATTCTTAAGATAGTTCTTATTATGCATCATGTCATCCACGTATAACCAAACAAATAAGGTATATTCATCACGCTTTTTAGCATAAATAGAGTTGGCTCATTGGCACTTTTTTTAAGCAACTGTCTGCAAAAAATGTCAATAAACACTACACCATGCTTTAGAAACCTATTTAAGCATATAAAATGCCTCTTTTAGGCTGCAGACTTTGTGCTGTATACCTTTCACAACAAAGTGCAGTGTTTGTTCAATAAACTCTTCTTCAAATTCATTGTTAAGAAAAGTTAACCTAATACATGTAAGCAACAAAACTGTCGGCACGAAGCTAAAAGAGTTCGTACGACCAGGGATGACGATGGCCAATCAGAACATCGGACTAGATGAACACGATCCGAGCCGACCATTTGACGAACAGACCACTCAGTTGACCGATCTCAAACACGTCGACCAACTAATAATCGTCATATTCAAATTCAAGTTGTAATGCAAATCTCAAATTAAATCACACTAATCTTGTATTAAATTAGTGCATTAACCGAATTAAGGCCAGTTTCCATAATCACTATCTCTTTTCGGTAATTAAGAACGATTTTCATAATCACTCCCCCATTTCTGTAATTGTAAAAAAAGACCTCATATAAAAAAGAGGGCCAACGATAAATACTCATCACTCGTCTCTCTCGAGAATTCTTTATCAGTCTCTCTCTCCCTCTTTTACTCTCCTTTTCTCTTCTCCAACTCTTGAGGCATGTTTTGTCCCAAAGTCAATCTAGGATTCAACAATACGAATAGAAAATAATTTCTAATATTTTCTTAGAAGCTAATGTCATAATATTTCTATCATTACTAATTTTAAAATCTAGAGCAGAAATTCGAGAGCTATCAATATATTCTCATTGTGCATATCTTATTACATCATATAGACTTTTCGCCTTTTAATTTGAAACTCATAAAATATCTAAAATTTGACTTGTATATTCATTTCAAATCAATAGCTTCTCATCATGGGCGGTTACATATTTCAAGTTTTTTTAAATTGGGTGAATCTCTTCATTCATTGAATCACACAATTCTTATTTTCCATGCTAAGTTAAACAAGGAGTCTTTCTCATGTCGCTCTTGTTAGAAAATGGTTGATAAGAAGTAATTTTGCAGCCTTTTCGAAGCCCCTCATCTTTGAGCGCTTATTGCGTACAGACACTGAAATACATTTTTCTGAAATATAAATTTGCTTATGGTGTTCGATCTGGACCACTGAAATATTTTTTTTTTGTTTTTTTTTATTGTTAGAATGTGATCCACTCTAAATTTTTGACGGTTCAGATCGGTCTCCGCGCGTAATAATTTTCCCTCATCTTTAAGCATTTTTCTTGCAATATATTACACTCCACAATCTTGGTTGATACTTGTGGCTAATTCTCAATTGAAGTATGAATCCAAAAGATCTTGATCTTTAAGCATGTAAACTCAACACATACATATCACGGGTGAGCAATTGTTCCTCCACAAATTTATAATTTTTTTTTTAACGTAAATAATAAAATTAATAATTCTGCACTCCCCATTCGCTATATTTTTTTACCCAATACTTCATAAAATTATAAATTTGCTGATTTTTCCATCCTAAAAAATAATATCGGTTCTGCCCCTGACACCATCAATGTACAATTTAAATGTAATTTTCATTTTTAATGGTTAAAATGGAGCCCACTCTAAATTTTTGACGGTTCAGATCGGACGCCGCACGTAATAATTTTCTCTCATCTTTAAGCATTTTTCTTGCAATATATATTACACTCCACAATCTTGGTTGATACTTGTGGCTAATTCTCAATTGAAGTATGAATCCAAAAGATCTTGATCTTTAAGCATGTAAACTCAACACATACATATCACGGGTGAGCAATTGTTCCTCCACAAATTTATAATTTTTTTTTTAACGTAAATAATAAAATTAATAATTTTGCACTCCCCATTCGCTATATTTTTCTACCCAATACTTCATAAAATTATAAATTTGCTGATTTTTCCATCCTAAAAAATAATATCGGTTCTGCCCCTGACACCATCAATGTACAATTTAAATGTAATTTTCATTTTTAATGATTTGGTTAAATTATTAACAAAAAAAGATAACATTTTATTATTAGAAGGTAAACTTATACCATTCTTGCATAATCATCAACAAAAAAAGAGAAAATATTTACTATCATTAAAAAAACGTGGCTTCATGGGAACTCAATGCACAAGCATTGATTAATGGCTTATTTTCTTCTGATGATCTGTCAACAAGAAATTTCTCATCATGATGCTTTGGATTTACACATGCTTCACACTCTATTGTATTATTTTAATTGATGACAAATTCCAACTATTTTCCTATTGATCAAAGAAAGTTCAAAATTCAATTAGAAGTTATTAGAGCTCTGATTCTAACAAATTTATAGTCAAATCAATCGTAAATAAATCAAGTCTTTAAAATATTTTTGAAAACTTTTTGGAAATATTTGGAAGGTCAAATGGAGATTGAATTTGGTTATAATCGAATTGAGCGTCTCGACAAGACAAATCCAACGAGCTCAAACTCGCTTCATTTCGACATCCTGAATGAGGCGTGGTCACGTCGGATCCCACAGTACTTGGGTTTCCTGAAAAGCTCGCCAAGGAGGTCCCAGGCCTCGTGGGACCTTTGGAGGATCTAATATGAGAAGTAACGATCTTGGGACCTCCGAACGAGTCTCAAAAGAGCTCAAGAGGATGAACAGTGCACGTGTCACTGAGCATGATGGCTCTTTTCGTAAAATTCATCTGTCTGGACCTTAAGCTTAAGGAATGAACATGTATGGGGCAGTCTCGTCAACGGTCTTTGCACGGGTACATTTTTACCAGCCAGCTACAACCCCATGCCACAGGGACGAACGTCAACCAAGCAGATACCAGAGGTGATGCTAGTTTGACCACGATCGACTCTGAGCATAGCTATAATGGTGTAGAACTCAATTATAGTGTCTTGTTACTCAATGAGGATGCCTCGCGTACGCTGCATAAAAAATGGATGCCAACAACCGTCACCCGACTAACAACATTGTAGCCACTTTCAACCGTTATCTCAAAACTATTGTTGCTATTGTCAGATAATCATTGCCTAGCTATCACCACCGTTGGTGATATCAACACCCATATACAACCCCTGTCATTGGTTTTCTGCATTGTGACTGAGTTGCTCTGCTTCCCTAACAATTTCTGTCACTCTTGTGAAAGTCATGTTGACAACAACCACTCTTGTAATTTTTACTTATGCTATTTAAGGGTAAGTCAAATCTTGCAGCCTACATATATATGGAGAATCATTTCATTTAGGATGAATTTTGTGATTTTTCCCTTTTTTTTTTTGGATTTTCCACAGAAAAATCTCCTGCGTTTATGTCAGCTCTTTCGTTTATCTCTGCATTTATGCTTTATCTTTATAGAATACTAAGATGTTAATGTATCACTCTATCACAATAAATTTTCTCGCACAAACGAACCCATACAATTCTTATTTTTTTACATACTTAACACCTAAAGTTTGATATGTGTATTTATATCAATTTGGTGTTACAAGCCAACGCATGAAAAATGTGTACTTAGTATAGAAAGGAGTAACAGTAGTATTTCTAATGTGAGCTTAAATATTAAAGTGCTTTCATAAATGAAAGTTTAGATGCTAGATATGTAAATATACATATTTGTGTGGAATGCATGTAAATGGCCCTATATTGCATCAAAAGTTTCATCTCAAACAATGAACACATACAATGTTAGTTTTTATACTAATCTCGACTATATAAAATGGAATGATAAACTTGCAATATTCTGAATCACTTGGGTGTCTTTCTCATTAAACTTTAGTGGTATATACATACACACCACTTAATTTCTTTGTATTTACTTATCTAACATCTAAATTCTATTTTATATATTAATATGACTTAAATCTTTCGTATCACTTTAAAAATATTACTATTTTAATTTTTTTCTAAAGTAAAATATGTATTTTTATGCAAAGATAAGATGATATAAATGTAGAAAATAAAGTTTAATATTAAATATTAAAATACTTAAAAATTTAATCCTATGTGTGTAACTCTTCTACACTTCATCCTCACTCATCAAACCACTTTTCCGGCCAAGCCTTGGAATAAGAGTGAATATTATGCGTGGAATTTGCACACACAAATTGATAGTCACTGAGCATGATGGCTCTTTTCGTAAAATTCATCTGTGTGGACCTTAAGCTTAAGGAATGAACATGTATGGGGCAGTCTCGTCAACGGTCTTTGCACGGGTACATTTTTACCAGCCAGCTACAACCCCATGCCACAGGGACGAACGTCAACCAAGCAGATACCAGAGGTGATGCTAGTTTGACCACGATCGACTCTGAGCATAGCTATAATGGTGTAGAACTCAATTATAGTGTCTTGTTACTCAATGAGGATGCCTCGCGTACGCTGCATAAAAAATGGATGCCAACAACCGTCACCCGACTAACAACATTGTAGCCACTTTCAACCGTTATCTCAAAACTATTGTTGCTATTGTCAGATAATCATTGCCTAGCTATCACCACCGTTGGTGATATCAACACCCATATACAACCCCTGTCATTGGTTTTCTGCATTGTGACTGAGTTGCTCTGCTTCCCTAACAATTTCTGTCACTCTTGTGAAAGTCATGTTGACAACAACCACTCTTGTAATTTTTACTTATGCTATTTAAGGGTAAGTCAAATCTTGCAGCCTACATATATTTGGTAGAATCATTTCATTTAGGATGAATTTTGTGATTTTTCCCTTTTTTTTTTTGGATTTTCCACAGAAAAATCTCCTGCGTTTATGTCAGCTCTTTCGTTTATCTCTGCATTTATGCTTTATCTTTATAGAATACTAAGATGTTAATGTATCACTCTATCACAATAAATTTTCTCGCACAAACGAACCCATACAATTCTTATTTTTTTACATACTTAACACCTAAAGTTTGATATGTGTATTTATATCAATTTGGTGTTACAAGCCAACGCATGAAAAATGTGTACTTAGTATAGAAAGGAGTAACAGTAGTATTTCTAATGTGAGCTTAAATATTAAAGTGCTTTCATAAATGAAAGTTTAGATGCTAGATATGTAAATATACATATTTGTGTGGAATGCATGTAAATGGCCCTATATTGCATCAAAAGTTTCATCTCAAACAATGAACACATACAATGTTAGTTTTTATACTAATCTCGACTATATAAAATGGAATGATAAACTTGCAATATTCTGAATCACTTGGGTGTCTTTCTCATTAAACTTTAGTGGTATATACATACACACCACTTAATTTCTTTGTATTTACTTATCTAACATCTAAATTCTATTTTATATATTAATATGACTTAAATCTTTCGTATCACTTTAAAAATATTACTATTTTAATTTTTTTCTAAAGTAAAATATGTATTTTTATGCAAAGATAAGATGATATAAATGTAGAAAATAAAGTTTAATATTAAATATTAAAATACTTAAAAATTTAATCCTATGTGTGTAACTCTTCTACACTTCATCCTCACTCATCAAACCACTTTTCCGGCCAAGCCTTGGAATAAGAGTGAATATTATGCGTGGAATTTGCACACACAAATTGATAGTATTCGCCATCACACCATTCGATATCACCTCAATACCACTAAATACTCACATAATTTAGCTACATTTAGTATTTTTTTTCCCAAATCTGTAACTATTTGACTAGCATATATCTCCACAAAAATCCCAACGTTGGCTTTGCTTCGGATAGGGATGTCAAAAGGGCTCGTTTTTCATGAACAACTTGTGTTATGCTCGTTAATAAGCTTGCGTTTGATTTATTCGCTAAGTTAACAAACCGAACACAATCATTTTTTGTGCTCTATATATACAAATCAAACACGAATAAAGATTTATTCATCTGTGTTCGGCTCATTTTAACTCGAAATACGCAATAAGAACATATTTTTGTGTTCGAATTATAAATGAGATGAATAAGACCGATATTTTTTTATTGAGCCAAATCAATGGTAATGGTAAGTTATTTGCCTCGCGGCACACCACAACAGTACTTTCCGTCCTGAATGAGTTTCCTTCGTTCCCTCTCGCTTCCCAAAGCAAGCGCTGTGATTGCCGCCGGCGAATTCTTCTGCAGGCCCTTCACCATCTCTCACCGCCTGAACATTTCTAATCTCGTTGTCACTCCCCGGAAGCCTTCTCCCTTTGCGCGCATCTTCCACTGGATGGCTCAAATGGAGACCGAGCAATTCACATTTGGGCCGTACAAGATAAACCCTAGCGAGGTCTTCTACTCTACGAAACTGTCATACGCGCTGGTCAATCTAAGGCCTCTGCTACCTGGTATACCTGTGTTTCATCCTATATTTTTTCACTGTGGATAATTTTATTTCTAACATTGCTCCTGCTTTGAAGATTTGAATTGGCATGGGAAATATGTAAAAGTCTGTGCCTTTATAGGACCTTCTTTATCTGATCGCAGAAGTGCTATTCTTCAATTTTGCTGGTCATTTGACATAATTTCAGCTTTTGTAATCAAAATCTACTAGAGTGATATTGGTACATAAAAAGTATGTAAATGCACTAAGATTTGAGTTGATCAGGATGTAGAAGGGGTACCTAAATGCTGATACGATGACATTGATGATCGGGCTGGGGAAAAGAACCGAGTAGAGCCCAGCAGTAACCTATTCAAAGTTGAGCACGTTTATTAAAAACCTCTTTAAGCTCGGCCTAAGCTTGGTTCGAGCTTCTGGGATACCGTTTAGGTTTGGTTCATTTAAATTTGTTATTATTCAAGTTAGATTTGAAGATTGTAAGGTCATTTTAATTGAAAATTTTAGTACTCAACATGAATTATTTGTTTTGAATTTTAAGAAGTGGAGTTAGAAGATAAAAAATACAATGAACATTGTCATATAATTGGATGAGGGAACTTAAAAGAGAAATAAAAATATTTTTGTGAGTGCACTTTAAGATTTCAAGATTTGGGATATTCATGAAGAAGCTAATTCTATGTGGGAGGATAAATTAAAATTAACAAACACTATTAAACAAGTGGTTGTAGATAAAACTACTAATTTAACCTTTTAACTTCTACATCAATATGCTTAACCATAAGAAAAAATGGTCATGACACTCATATCAAAATGTGGTTGTGTATAAATCTACTAATTTAACTTTATCTTCATCAACTAATGTTCAAATTGATAACTAGCTTAAGTTTGATTCATTTATTTTTCTTAACTTTATCCTTTACACCATTATTTATCGAGAAACTAGAGAAATAATTGATAGTTATTCCAAGTAAAATGCATGGAATGACTGCAAAGGAAGCTATTCCAATGTTGTAAAAGTGCTGGGAGTTCTCATGCCATTATGACTTACATTCGAAAGCGCTACGTGCCACTTTAAAAGCTTTCTCAAGAGGAACGGGATGTTAAACAAAATAGTCATATCAATCATCATATTAAACCGATGGCAAAAAAGCTTTTAATTTTCATGCTTCATTTTATTTCAAGTTCAAACCTTCAGTAAATATATATTTTTTAAACAAGTTAACTCCTAAACTTTGTGATATATCTAATCTAGGATAATCTAATCTTTGCTGTTATGCATTCCATCTTTGTGATAATTTATACCGTTTTTCCATCAATGGATTTGCAATGATGCTCCATCCTTTTCTCTATATCCTCATACTCATCCTCTTTATTTTTAATATTTAATACTAAAAACTTGAAACTTTCGGGTTAACATATTTTCTGGTGCTCATCCTTATTTCTCCAACTCTTGACTCTCTTTACTTATAACCTCACGTCCAATAATCATCATAAAAAATTAGCTCATCTTTTGAGTTTGTTGAACTTGCACTGTCCCTTTAATCATGGCAATATGCTTGTCTCATTGTTTGGTGCCTTAAGGTAAGGTGCTCACCTAACTAGCCTTTGTAATGTAGCTCGTCTGAGAGGTACCTGAGATGTTATGGCAGCCTTGTCTTGCATTCTTCGAAGCCCTATGTGAGCCCCTGGCTCAACTTCAGAATCATTACACTAATTAGATCTCAGAATTTAAGTTAAGGATGGGTCTCTTTGTTCTCCCTCTATTATAGGGCCCTATCAGTAGATTGCTCAATTATTCAATCCTGAAAGCTTGTATACATCTTTGTAAATACTTTTTTGTAGAATTTTCTTATGACAATTCGGTAAAAATAGTTTGTGGCTTTTCTCTGCTTCACTTTAATTCCAGATGTTCAGCGACAATATTATGCTCAGTCATATTTCCTGTAAGAGTGTCTCACCGAACTTAAGGATTTCTTATCCAATTTTTTGCCATTGTAATTTCTATTTTCTAGTGATAAATTCTTTATTATGCTAAGCGGTTTTATACATTATTCCGTCACTATAAGTTTGAGTACATTTTGTTAAGCAGGCTTCATGGATACTATTTGACCTTTCTATTATTGTTTTAATTTTAGCCTTTATAGAATATTAATGTTAAAAGTCTTACTTACTATTTCTCCTCTAATAGCGCTTTTTGGAACTTTTGCAGGTCATATCCTTTTCCAATGAAACTCTCTTCTTTGGAACTTAGTGATTAAATCAGCCCTTCACTTTACTTATAAACTCGCTTAGAAACACAAACACACATTCATGTATATATATATATATATATATATATGTTTAATATTTGGTTATAATTTGGTAAATTCTCTCAGAAAGGTAAATAAACCGTGCCCATTGCTCTAGTTTCCAGTGGTAAAGAGTTATATCTATGATAACCCATCCTTAGATTTTATGCAACCAGGAAGCATTGAAAATTTTCTTCTGGCTAGCTGGACAGCCTTGCTTGTGCCAAAAAGACGAAATTTTTACTTCTGCTATTTTATTTCCTTTAAGACTATTTTTATTACAAAATTTCCTTATCACAATCCCTAGCTGAGCTTATTGGAATGTGAATTTATTTATTTTTGCTTATGTTGATGTTGTCTGAGTTGTTTTAGAGCAAGCATAGGATTCATTTGTGCTCTATGCCAGCCTTAATAATGTTTACATGTACTTGTATGTCCAAGGCGTGGAGTTAAACGCTTTGCAGATCTCACCGCTGACGAAACAGCTGATCTATGGCTTGTTGCAAAGGAAGTGGGAGGTAAATTGGAGCGCCATCATAAAGCATCCTCTTTGACATTTGCAATTCAGGTATTTAACCATTCTGTTTGTAACAGTTTAATGTTAACATTTCAACTCCTTGTAACCGTAAGGTAAATATTGTTTTTATTTACCTTCTCTTTTTATTTAAGAAAATAGTCAAAATAGCTCCTAACTTTTTGCAGGGGGTTATTTTAGTCCTAGAGTCTACAAAAGTATCAATTTAGTCTTTAAACTATTTTAATATGAGTTAAAATAGTCGTTACTGTTGGCATCAATTTTTGATGTCGCATGTGTGAGATGTCCACTTGAGCATGTTAGGGCCGCACTCTGTGCAAATGAGTTACCTGTAACTCGAGACATCCGTTCGAGACCCATCGGCACGTTTTGAGGGGCACGTAGCCGGGGTCGTTTTGTTGGGCTTTGGCATTCGCTTGAGCGAAGGCTGGTCGGCGCTTTGTTCATTAGACGACCCCGATCGATTCAACGAATGGTATTCGTCGCACTGCTCCCGAAACTGACTCAATTTGACCCGGATGTCAGTGAAATCATCGAGATGACCCCGAACGACAAAACGGAGCGCGTGAGCGTGTCCGAAATGTCGATTTCACTTGGAAAGGACATTCATTTCGTTATGGTTTTGCGGGCAAACTAAAATGCATGGAATTATCGTGTTTTGGCTCAACTGATAAAAAGTGGCCTGAACGACCTCGATCGACGAAACAGACCGCACCGATGCGTCTGAAACGTCGACTTTAGTCAAGAATGACGCCCACTTCGCTTTGAGGGCATATCGGGGTTAAAATACGGGAGATATATTATAATTATTATATTATAATTCTATAATATATTTAAAAAAAATCATTTTCTTCCCCCACATGGCAGCTCACCCTCTCTCTCCCCCTATTTTTTCACTTTCTTCTCACCCACGCAAAAAAAAAAAGAGCTGATCCCATGCAATTTAAGGAAAAAAAAGGATAGTAAAAAAACAAAAGTATTATCCTATCTCTATCCTATTTACAGAAAGAACACTCCTCTCTCCCCAAGGATTGCATCTTATCGTAGGCCTCCCCCTTCTTGCTCCTATGCGCGATAAAAAGAGACCTCTAGCTCCTACACGGGCGGAAAAAAAAACTCCCGCTCCGCTCCTCCTTGCCGACTCGCAAAAAGAAACCCCCGCTCCTCCCTGCCCGATTCGCGAACTCTCGAACTGATGCCTCTTCACCGACGACAGCACTGACGCCGTAGCCGCCGACCAACACCGCTCCTCCTGCCGCCGGCCAGCCCTTCTATTTTTCATTTTTTTTTGTTCTTTTCTGCTTCGTTTCTGGTCGGCCAAGTTTATCCCGTCGCAGGTTCTCCTCGCCGGCGTCATTTCCGCTCGCTGAAACTCCTCCCTAGTCGAATGGCACCTCCAGCCGAGCTTCCTCGCTAGAACCGCCGACCACCACTGCCGCTTACTTCCTTTTTTCTTTTAGCCGGTCAACCTTGCCAGATCTCCTTCATTCCACCAGATTTTGCCTCGTCGGCGTCATGTTTTTGCTGGAGTAAAATAGTGGGGAAAAACTTCAATTTTTTTGGGCTTTCCCTCAATAATTTCCTTCACTCTTGGCGCTCACCACCGACAAGCTAACATCCGTCATCTCTCCGCCTAATTTTTCCGGCGACCACACACCTCGCCGGTCCACCACGAAGTTGCTGGGCAGCAAGCATCAACGTCATTCGGGAGGATACGAGACACTTTTACCTCACGTGCAAGCTCCCGACGGACTTTTTTAGGCTTCGTGCAAACCACGCAACGGTATAACCCTTCTTCCCTTTCGCATTTTACTTCCTAGTCGGCCTTAGGTTGTAGGTTTGATCGCGCACACTGGGTGTGTGCGCCGGCGTAAGTCGGCGTGGCGATGCGCGTATGTGATGGATCGATTGTTTTCCTAGAGGTGATCTATCAGATAGGATTCCCTCACGCAACTAATTTTCCTACGATAGCCAAGTGAATCCTATTTGACTGTGAGCCATAACACAAAAATCCTAGAGGTTGGAGCTCCCTTCGCTTCCCTTTGTTTTGGTTGTCCCGATCTTTTAGAAAGATCGAAAAGTAGATCTTTGCAAAATGAGAAAATGCGAGTCATTAGCTCATTTTGCAAAGCTCGGAGGCGTCGTGAAATCGGGAAGAGCATTGTCGCTAGCCGATTTCATGAGGAGAACTTTCCCCTTTGGAGATCTAGGGAGAAGTTCCCCACTTGTCTCGCCAAAGAAAAGACGACAATCGTCATCTTTTTATGTATTGACCCTAGGTTCCCCGGTAAGGTCGTTAGCAGGGGAGTGACTCCCTATATGTTTGCATATTGCATTTTGTATGTCACATAGCATGTCACTTCACCTCGTCCGGTCGCCCCGACCCGGAGAGTATTTCACTTCGCTCCGTCTAGTCGTTCCGGCCCGGTGAGTATTTCACTTCGCTTCGTCCGGTCGTCCCGAATCGACGAGCATTTCAATTCGCTCCGTTTAGCCGCCTCGACCCGGCGAGCACTTCACTTCGCTTCGACCGGCCGCCCCGACCCGGTAAGTATTTCACTTCGCTTCGACTGACCGCCCCGACCCGATAAGTATTTCACTTCGCTTCGTCCGAACCCCCCGGTCCGGCGAGCATTTCACTTCATTTCGCTCGGCCACCTCGGCCCAACGAGCGCTTCACTTCGCTCTGAATGGCCGCCCTGACTCGATGAGCACTTCACTTCACTTCATCCGGCCGCCCCGCCCTGGCCCGGTGAGTACTTCACTTCACTTCGTCCGGTCGCCCCAGCCCAACGAGCACTTCACTTCGCTTCGTCCGGCCGCCTCGACCCAACGAGCACTTCACTTCGCTCCAACCGGCCGCCCCGTTCCAGTGAGTATTTCACTTCACTTCGTCCGGCCCAGCGAGACATGGTGGCAAGAATTTGACTAACCCCCATCGATTTTTACCTTATTTGAGGGCAGACGGTGATTGCCCTACTTCGGCGAATACCTTGTGGGTTAGGCAAATTCTTGCCACCATTTCTCTTGATATCTCGACGCTGCACATTCGACGGTGAGGGGTTTACTTGTCTTTGCTTTGAAGAGTGTATAGTGTCTCTTTTTGATTAATAAGCAAGGCTACAATAGATGCTTTATATTCCAATTGGGAACACCCCTAAAAGTCTCTCGTTGATAACATGTTTTATCGAATAGACCACTTTGTCAGTCTCGATTGATCTATGTTTAGCGGGATACGCATGTCCCAAACTTTTTGAGAGTGCCTCATTCGATTTGAGTCAGTTTGACTTTTGGCTAAGCTCTTGATGAGAGTATTTCATTGCTAAGACCATTATACATGTCTAAGCATTTGATTTAGTCAGTTACTGTGAACCTGAGTAGGATTTGGTACCTCACCTATCAAGAGCCTTATTGACCTTTTAGTCTGTTCTTGGTGATAGAGCATCACTGTGAGATTGATCCTCTCCCATATCCATCCTGATGTATATGTTTTGTTTGACTTGGTTGATTTTTATCACATTATCGATAGTCATGTTGAACTGATCAGAGCATTCTGCCCCTATAAGTCAGTCCATGGCTCGTCGAGATACCTCGATATCCGACGTTACTGATTTGACCCTACTTATGTGACCGAGATATTTTCGCGTCTCTTGATACTCCGACTCCAATTTTTGGAGGTTGTTGAGATGGTTCCAAAAGGAATCACGCCCCTCAGTCGAACTTATCTTAGGTTTGCCTTTGATGATTTTTTAGGTTGAATCTAAGATAGATCCCGAGGATAAACTTGGACCAAACCATGTATGCACATTCTTTGGATTTGCAAATCCTCATAGTTTGGTGGATTCAAACTAAGTCATGATGTCCGAATCCCTTTCTTTAATGAACTTTCATCTAAGTCCTGAGAATATCTCAGAATGACTATATGGATGTCATTGAGATGCTAGTAGTTTCATAGACTATTTAGATTTCTTACTTTTCCATTCAATTAGACCGATGAAAGCTTAATAAGTAATGAATCATGAAATTCTAAGAATCTTTATTTGGGTGAATTTTGAGTCAAAAAAATTACTTTATTACAAAGAAGCTCTACTAGATATAGTAATTCCCAGGAAAAAAATAAAAAAAAAGTGTAAAAGGCTTCAGAAAAATAAAAAATGTCCAACACTTCTGAGAATAAGCTTGAGGTGAGCGGGAAATCAAAAGTTTCGCTATAAATAACTTTTTGATTTCAAAATTCTTCTGATAGGGTCCTTTGAATATTAAGGTTCAGAGAATTGTTAATGATATTGGGATGACTGATAAATTATTAATGGATTTAAAGATATCTCCAAAATGAAAATATTTTTTTAACACCTGGATACGAATGACGATGCCTATTTAGGCTAAGGGTGAAAATAATTAAAGGAAAGGGGCTAGGGAAGAGTACTTAGGGAAAATCTCACCTGGACTTGAATTTTGCAAACATTATGTTTTGCATGGTATAACTGGTCATGAATATGAGATGTCTGCATGAGAGCTTCTCATACCAGTTCGATTTGGTATATCACGGCAGATCCCTCCTGATAACGGCTTATGCCGGGGATAATATATATATATATATATATATATATAGATCCCAACAAAAAATATATGAATGGCATGAAAGACTCTTAGTAGTTCCGTGGGCATGTTGTACAACATAGCATACACCCACATTTTTCTACGCTTTATGCATTGACCCTCTGGGTCCGACAGTCCTTCCTTAGAAGTTGACTTGCCTTTGTGTGTGGGATTCTGCCCACCACCTTTCATGCTTAATGCATCGGCCCTCGAGTCATGACAAGTTTCCTTTAGAAGCTGACATGTCTTTGTTGTGGGATTTCACCCACTACCTCATTACACTTTATGCATCGACTTTCAGGTCGTGACGACCCTTCCTTCGTGGGTGGTAACTCACTTGTGTTACGCCTTGTGCGTCGGCCCTCTGGGTTCGACAGTCATTCATTCGGAAGTTGACTTGTCTTTTAGTGTGGAATTCTGCTCATAACCTCTTACGCTTTATGCGTTGACCATCGGGTCCCGGTAGTCTTTTCTTTGGAAGTTGATTAGCCTTCTTTGTGGGCATGTGGTATGACATATCGTACACCCATTTTTTTCTGTGCTTCATTACACGTAAGAGAGGTCTTCAACATCTCTTAAAACTGATTTCTTAATTGCCAAACAGAAAAAGTGGAAGCCTTACAGATGACTTATACCTGGCGCAACCAATAATCAATGTAAGAGGAGTAAAGTACTTCTCTTATCTTTTCTCTTCAGTTCCTCGCTTCGAGCGGGCTTGAATGATCGTGTCCCACCCATCATAAATGAGCGTGGTAGATACTTTTGTCTCACTCGTCATAAATGAGAGTGGAAGATACCCTCTTTTTAGAGAATTTAAGCTTAGAATCTGAGCTTAGTTTCATGACTAAGCATTCCCTGGTTAGCATATCTTGCCTAGCTAACCTTTTGCAATATCTCGATTGACGGAAGTCAATTTCGATTGATATTTGCCTTATGCGAGAAAGTCATGCCCTTTCCTAGCATTCTGGTTCTGTTACCCATCCTACATAGGGTTCGAACTGAGCTCATTTCTACGGATATGCTCGTCCCGCTCACTTAAGATGAGTGTGGTGTATTCTCTCTTATGTGATATTTTTTGGGTTGTGCCTTATAACTAAACATCATTTGGTTGGTACACTCTATTTTGTCCAACCCTTCTCAGGTGTCTTGACTGACCGATGTCAAGTTCGATTGATTCCTCTTTTGTGCAGGAAAGCTATGCTCCATTCCTCGCCACCTCTATTCGGTTAAGCACCCCATGTGGGTCCTAATTAGAGGTTCTCACTTACTTCAAATGAGTGTGGTGTTTTCTCCTTTGAGGGATGTTCTTGGGTCAGCCTGAGAGCAATATACCTTTGTGGTTGAAAACTTATGTTTTGACCAACCATTCTTGGATACTGCAGCAATTCCTCAGCGGAATTCATTCTACCAAATCTCCGATAGCATTATCACATATAGGGTTGGTATGTTTTAATCGTCCACCCTCTTTGATATTCATGACTTGGTCAATTTTCATTGTCTTGTCAAGACGACATGTCGTATCGGTTCTAGACTTTGTCTATTATCTGTCTGATCCATGTCCTTCATCAGAGCCATTTTTGATGCCTGAAGTTTGCCCTGACATTTTCCCGACGAGAATTGCCTTAACCAGTTCTTGCAGGAAACATCCGTCGAGCTCTCCCCAACGATAGCTACTTCGTTAGTTCTGAGGGACATTTTAGCAAGAATTACTTCGCTAGTGCTTGCTTAAAGCACCCTACATTTGGATTTGTAAGTCCACCTAGATGATAATTTCGATCGGTTTGTCCGCCCCATCGAATGACATGTTGTATCAGTCGCTCAGCTGGTCCATGTCCAAACCGGGATATTTAATGTCTCCCCAGCAAAACTATTTTGCTAAGTGATGAGAGAATCCCCAACGAGAATTTCCTCGCTAGCTCACTTGAAGGACCCTTTGGGGCTAAATCGTGCTTGGTCACGTAACCCCATTGATATACTCGATTGATCTGCTTGGTTTTGTCCGCCATGTCGAGTACCATGTTACCTTCTGCATTATTTTATATTCTCGATCAGGATACATACCTCCTGCCTTATTTGATGTACAGTCAGGATACATACCTCCTAGACTATTTCGATCGGGATACATACCTCCCTGATCATTTGATATTCCGATCAATGGAACTATTACCTTTACTTGATCGACACTTGATGATAAGACCTCGTTTTGAGGCACGTCGGGTTTTGTAACCATTTTGGCTTTGCAACCTCTCGAACCATATGCTCGCTTCGGTCGGTTCTTTTATGAGAGCGTCTTCGGCTTCACATAGTCATATGTTCGATGTCACTCGAGCTCGATGATACACCAAAAATATATGCTTTTTTAGACCCATATTTTATACTCATTTTTTTGTGATATTGCACATATTTCACTTTAATGGAAGATATTTTTATATTTTTTTGCAGGTTGTTGATTTTTAAAACTTGAAACAAAAAAGAAGCAAAAAGAATGAAATTTAGAGTCAAAATGACGTTTTTAAAGAAATGCTCAGCGCCGAAAGTGCTAAGAGCAGCGCCGATGGCGCAAACCAAAATAACAAATGGTGAATTTTACTCAGTTCCGACGACGCCGTTTCACAGAGAACAACGAATTAAATTGCGGAACACTGGCGCCGACAGCGCTAGAATGGGCGCCAACGGCGCCAATGTTGGTTCAGCCCCTGTTTCTAGAATATTCAACAAATTTGGATGTTTTTTGAAGAGTTTTTTAAGGCATCTATCGGAGAATCGACTTTAGGCTTTATTTGGAGCCAAAATTAATCAGAAATGTGACTATTCCTAAAATCTCATCGTCCAAATTCAACATTCTACGCATCACACATTTTTACATTTTTCATTCCACAACCATTTAGAGTCCATTGTTCTTATAATTTATAGTTTTGTGGTGAGATTAAGTGTGATTTTTTTCTAAGAGTGTTGGAGAAGAAGAAAAGTGAGAGATTTCTTCTTCCTAAATTTCTTAGAGGAGGCTACAAGGGATTTGCTCTGAGAAAGAGTTTCAGATAAGTATTATTTGTTTATTAGTGTTGTATGAACTTTCTTTTATATATGAAATTTGTGTTTTGTTGTATTTTTCTCATGAAGTCTGAGTAGTTTACTTTATCTTTCTCCTTACTCTGAGATATGGTGAAATAAAGAGATAATATGAATGTGCTAATATTAAAATATAAAATAAATTGTGATGATTTTTCAACTTCGAGCTTAATTTACTTTTCGATCTGACCAATTGACTTGTTAAAATATGTTGTGAAACATATGATCCGGGAAATGGAGTATGAGTTCTACAATAGAGTGAAGATCATATTTGATTCCATGAATTAAAATTGCTTTCATGAAATTAAGTGCAAATAAATAGGGAAATATACTTTGTTGGGTGTAGAATTGGAGAATCTTTAAGGTGACGTATTAAAATCTCCAATTCGGTCTTAGTGTTAAAAACTAAAGCAAGAGTTAACCTTCAGGTGAAGGGAAGTAGAAGCTCTGGAGTGAGAGCTAGTATCCTCCTATAGCCTAGCCACAGATTTAGGGACTAAACCTGAGATTAGCCAATGATTTTCTATAACACTGTATCAGGGTAGAAAATTAATACTGTTCTTTTTTGACACACTGCATATTTGAATCATTCATCTTATCTCATTTTACCAAAACCTCATTGCATTGGGAAATATGTTTTTTCACATAGTTTAATAGTTTAGTAGTTATTGTCTAAACTTTGTATTTCAGTTTTGTTATTAGTTAAATAATTTAATTTTGATAATATCTTAACATTTGAAATTAGTGACAGTAATTTCGTTTTGACATTCTGTGAATTTTCTAGTAAATTTATTATTTCAAATTTAAACATTACCTGTGGGATCGATATTTAGGGCTTAAATAGAAAGTCTTTTATTACTTGATAACGATACGTATATTTGCGTAGAATCGCAACATTATTTGCTTAAATTTCTTATAAATAAAATATTGCATCAAGCTTTTGGCACCGTTGCATAGCGGAGTTAACTTTCTAATTTTTACACAACTATATCTCGGGATCAAGTTTTAGGTGTCGTTGCCTGGAAGGTAACGGTAAATTAAATAGATTTGGTAAATTATGAAATTTAGAGATAATTATATAAAAAATTAAAAAAAAATTAAATTAAAAAAAATAAAAAATCCAAAAAGAAAATATATTTTTATTTAAGAGTATTTTTAAAAAAAAATTTCTTTGCTTATTATATTTGTTTATGCGAAATATTGGATATGAAGGTTTAGTACCTTACAATTCAGAATTAGAGCGTATTATTAGAAAAATTTGAAAACAACAAAAAGGAATGATGAATAACTTAAATAATCAAATAAACGAAAATCGAAATGTTGAAATTGATCAAGAATTTAGACCTTTATGAAATTATGTCAACGCTACGGTAGATGAACTTCACGAAAATCCTGATGTTGCTGCTAATTAATTTGAACTTAAACATGCTATTATCCAAATGGTACAAAATAATCAGTTTGATGGAACACCTACTGAAGATCCAAACTTACGTCTTGTTTGTTTTCTCAAAATTTGTGCTACTTTTAAATATGACGGAGTGTCTAATGATGTTGTTAGAATTAGACTTTTTTCTTTTTTATTAAGAGATAAAGCTAATGTTTTGTTAAATTCATTAGCACCTAGATCTATCAGAACTTTGGAGAACTATCACAAAAATTCTTTGCTAAATATTTTTTATCCTCGAAAACTGCTAAGCTTAAAAATGATATTACATCTTTTTGTCAGTTTGAAGGAGAATCAATATATGAAGCTTGGAAAACATTTAAAGATCTTTTTAAAAAATATTCACACCATGCTTTACCAGGTTGGTTAATAATTTAAATTTTTTATAATGGATTAGTAGGATCACTTAGATCAATTATAGATGCTGTTGTGGGTGGATGGGTGGATCACTAATGTCATGTCAAAACCTTTTGATGAAACATATTTTTTAATTGAAGAAATGACTACTAACAATTTTTAATAGCCCTCTGAAAGGGTAAATCTTAAGAGAGTAATTAGTATTCATGATTCTGATACAATGTCTATTTTAGCATCTCAAATTGATGTTATTTCGTAAAAGATTGATCAAATTGGAGTGAACTATTCTCAAGAATATGAGTGAACTATTCTCAAATACCCCCAGTATTAGAGGAAAATTAACTAGAGCAGATCATTAATGCTCAATCATCTTATGAAGCTTTAAATGCTATAAATAATCGAAAAAACAATCTCTATTCTAACTTTTATAATCCTAGATGGAAAAATCACCCTAATTTTTGTTGGAATAATTATAACAATTCGGTGAATCCCTTAGAAAATTTGAACAACCAAGGAAATCCTAGTTATCGACCTTATTATCATCCTAGATTTAACTTTAATCCTAACCCACAAGTTAAGGAAAAAAGTTGGCGATAGAAGACGTAATGTTAAACATGAGAAATCAAATACATAATCGAGGGGCTACTATCAGAAATATTGAAAATCAATTATGACATATTGTTACTGCACTTAATAACAGACCTTTTGGAATTCTTTCGAGTACGGTGGAAGTTAATCCAAAAGATCAAAATAAGGAGCAAATTAAAACTATTCAATTATGAAGTCAAAAAGAAGTTGAAAACATGATCCAAAGAGAAACTGAATTTGATGAAGAGAATGAAGAAATGGAAAGTGACGAAAACGAAAATGAGCAAACACAATGTCTTTTAGAAAAATCATTATCTCCGTTTCCTCAAAGACTGAAGCAGAAGAACAAAGATAAACAATTTACAAAATTTTTGGAAATATTTAAGAAATTAATGATAAATATTTATTTTATTGATGCTTTGAAACAAATGTCAAGTTATGTGAAATTTATGGATGATATACTAAACAAGAAAAAAAAGTTTACAGAAAAAGCTTCCTGAAAAATTAAAAGATCCTAGTAGTTTTACTATACCTTGTGCTATTGATGAAAATTTTTTTGGAAAAGCTTTATGTGATTTAGGAGCGAGTATCAATCTTATGCCTTTATCGATCTTTAAATGTTTAGATTTAGGAGATATTTCCCCTATTACTGTAATTCTTCAGTTAGCTGATCGATCAATAACTTATCCAAAATGAGTTATAGAAGATATATTAGTAAAAATTAATAAATTTATTTTCTCTGTAGACTTTATAGTATTAGATACGAAGGAAGATAAATAAATTCCTATTATTTTGGGGAGACCATTTCTTGCAACATGGAGAGCTGTGATAGATGTGCAAAAACGAGAAATAATAATGAGAGTTAATTATCAAGAAGTAACATTTAATATTGCAAAAGCTATGAAATATCCAGAAATAGAAAAAGATAATGAATGTTTTAGGATGAAAGTAACTGATTATCTGAGTAATGAGCAATTTAAGGAAGAGTTTGAAGACAAATTAAGACAATGAGAATTTTTTAAAAATAAGGTTAAAATAAAAGAAGATGATTTGGATTATATTCAGGGCAAATTTGATAATTCAGACTTGTTGGAAAATGATAATAAAAATCTTATTCCTTCAAGTATTAAACCACCTGAACTTGAACTGAAAATATTACCTGCTCATTTAAAATGTGCTTTTAGGAGAGTCATCTACATTATTTGTTATTGTATCTTCTGAATTAACTGAAATTCAAGGACAAAAATTAATAGAGATGTTGAAAAGATATAAAAAGGCTTTTGGATGAATTTTAACTGATATTAAAGGAATTAGCCATTCTATTTGTATGCACAGAATTCTATTAGATAAACAATACGAACCTAAAGTTGATCATCATAGGAGATTAAACCTAATAATGAAAGAAGTTGTTAAAAAAAAAAATTTTGAATTGGCTAGATGTTGAAATTATATATCCTATTTCAGACAGTGCTTGGGTAAGTCCAATGCATTGTGTTCCGAAGAAAGGAGTAGTGCGTTGAAGAAAATGAGAAAAATGAATTAATAACAATAAGACAAGTTGCTGATTGACGAATTTGCACCGTAAACTATCATTTTTACCCTTGAATCACCTTCAACCTCCGGTGTTTGCACCTAGGACTCGCATTTGCTTGGGTTTTAGGCAATTTTAAGGCAAAGGAACTTTGGATTTCATCTTCTCTAGGTAAGAGCTACAGTTTGAACTAAAAATTTTTGATTTTCACCTAGGATTTATCTCACATTGCCGAGATCCAAAAATTTTGGAATCTTTTTAAGAAATTTTGAGAAAATCCTTTAGTGAAGAACTCTTACTTAGTAGATTTAAGTTTAAAGTGTTTTACCTTATGATTTTCAGAATTTTTGGAATTTATTCGGATTTTTTTGAATTTTCTCTAGATTTCCGATGACACAAAGAATGAGCAAAGGAAAAAGAAAAGTAGATTATGATGAACAAAAATTTGTTAGCTTCAGGGCTAGTGCTCGATTCAATAGTCTACTTGAGCATAAAAAAGTAATTCTGGATCGTGTTTTAAAAATCCGGGTGGAGAAGTTGAGCGATTAATCAATGCTCGGCAGTGGAAAATTTTTTGTTATTTTACTGTTGATGCGATTATTGGTGTAGTGATGAAATTCTATGTCAACTTTACGGAGGCTTGTGATGATGTTGATTTTGTTCGTGGAAGAATGGTGGAGTTTTCTCCAAGAAGAATTAATGAGTTTTATTAGTTGGAAGATGTTTACAGTTGCCAGTATAAATCATTTTCTGCTACAAATGAGGCTTTAGATGAGGTTATTTCTTTTCTTACTGATGAAAGAGGGACCTGGAAAGTAAAAAGTAGAGTTAAGGTAAACTTTTCTCTTTCTATGCTTAATGTAGTATCTAAAGGTTTGACACTACTTTATTTCTGGAAGAATGATTATGACAAATCATCATAGTGAGGTGACCAAGGATATAACCATCCTGAATTTTTGTATTCAGCATGTGATGGAGATAAATGTAGGTTCTGTTATTTATATGAACACTAGATCTATTGCTTTGGGAGAGACCACTGGTGGTTTGACACAATTTGCACTTATTTTCACACTCTATGAACAGACAAGAGTTGATTTTAGACCTGAGGAAGAGAGGATTGAGCCTCTAAAACATTTTGTGTCTGCCAATATAAAAACATATGAATCTCATGTTGATTGGAGATCTGGAAGTAAGACCAGAGATATTCCTTCTACTTTAAGGACCCTTACTTCTAGTGACCCTACTAACCGAGAACTTTTAGACCAGATGATGGTCCAGCAGGGAGATATCTTAAGAATGGATCATAGATTGCAAAACATGGATGCCAGAAATGCTCACACGGATGATTTGATACGACAAAAGTTCGAATAGCTTATGATGAGTTGGTGAGATACATGAAGGGTGATCATTCAGTTCAGTTTCCTGCTCATCCTGTTTTGCTCCATATCAGCGGCAAAATTTGAATGTGGAAGAAGAAGAAGATGATGATGATTGATGATCTTTCTTTTAGTGCATGTTTGATTGTACTTTGTTATTGTGTTGTTTGTTTTTGTTATATTGTTGAGACTGTTTGTTACATTGTGAGATTCTGTTTTATTTTTATGTTATGAAACTGTAGTTTGTAAAACTATTTTCATTTCTGGAATTTAGTTCAGTTATCTTGTTAATTTTAGTATTCTGTTAAATGTATTGTAATTAACCTTTTCTCAGCAAATTTTATATGTATTATGTGCAATTTAATGTTTTAAGTCTTGTATCTTCTTATATTAGCACCTGCAGTATTTCAGAATTAAGTTTCAAAATCAGAACCTTCAACAGATATGTATTTTCTTTATGTATTTAATGTCTTCTTTCACCCTTTATTTTTTAGTTCTTCATGCTAAATCTTTTATAAATTTAAGTTTGGGTGGGGGGGGTTCTAAATATATAGTAAACTTAAGTAAAAATTTTCAATAATAAAGGTTAATTTTAGATATTAAGATATTTGGTATAAAAGAGAAATAAGACTATATTTTTTTATTTTACGTAAAAAAAATTGTATTTTTGAAATATTAAAAATCTTAAAGGTTCATGTAGAAGAAAAGAATTAAACTTTATGAAATCTTTAAACTAATATAAATTTGTTAAGTGAAAAAATGTGACAAGTTTTTTACTTTAATAAGAGAATAGTGAAGTTCAAAATCATTAAAATATATCCAAAAATAATAATGCTCACATAAAAAAAAGAAAAGAAAAGAAAAGAAAAGATGTAGAGAGAAGCTTGAAGAGATGCCTAATTAAAAATTGGTTTCACTTGAATTAATTTTAAAAATAAGGATTTGCTACATTTTCTAAACTGTTATTTGAGTATTAGTTTATTTACTAGTAAAGTTTAATAAATTTCTTTTTCGTATGAATACTTTAAGTGACTTTAATATGACAATTTGTAATTTTTCTTGAAAAGAATAGAGAATCAGAAATCTTAGACTTGATTACTAAATATTCTTATACCTTTAGTATTAACTGGAGTTGTTTTGAATTTTTCTTAAGTTATGCTATTGTATTTAGTAGACTAAGATATGGAAATCTAGGAGTTAAATTATTTACCATAAGTCATATTTTTATATAGTAGAGGAGTTACTTGAGGACAAGTAACATCAAAACAAAAAATATATGCATTTTTAGACTCATATTTTATACTTATTTTTGGTGATATTGCACTTTAATGATATATATTTTTATGTTTTCTTGCAGGTTCATTTTTAAGACTTGAAGCAAAAAAGGAAGCAAAAATGATGGAATTTAGAGTCAAAATGACGTTTTTGAAGAAATGCTCAGCGCCGACAGCTCCAAGAGCAGCGCCGACGGCGCAGACTAACAAAACAGATGGTGAATTTTACTCACTGTGTCGTTTGACAGAGAGCAGCGAATTAAATTGCGGAACACTGGCGCCGACAGCGCTAATGTCGGTTCAACCCCTGTTTTTAAAAGATTCGACGAATTTGGACATATGATCCGGGAAATAGAGTATGAGTTTTACAATAGAGTGAGGATCACATTTGATTCCATGAAGTAGAATTTCGTTCATAGAATTAAGTGCAAATAAATAGGAAAATATACTTTGTTGGGTGTAGAATTGAAGAATTTTTAGGGTGACATATTAAAATCCCCTATTCGGTCTTAGTATTAAAAATTAAAACAAAATTTAGCCTTCAGGTGAAGGGAAGTGGAAGCTCTGGAGTAGGAGCCAATATCATCTTAGCCTTGTCACGGATTTAACGACTAAACCTAGGATTAGCCAATGATTTTCTATAACACTCAATCAGCGTAGAGAATTAAAACTGCTCATATTTGACACAATACATATTTGAACCATTTATCTCATCTCATTTTACCAAAACTTCATTGTAGTGAGAAAGATGTTTTTTCACATAAGAAATCTTAATCACATAAACATAGTTTAATAGTTTAGTAGTTTAGTAGTTATTGTTTAAACTTTGTATTTTAATTTTGTTATTAGTTAAATAATTTAGTTATGATAATATCTCAACATTCGAAATTAGTGACAATAAATTTATCATTTTAAATTTTGTTTTGACCTTCTGTGAATTTCCTAGTAAATTTATTATTTCTAATTTAAACATTCCTGTGGGATCAATATTTGGGGTTTAAATAGAAGGTCATTTATTACTTGATAACAATACGTATATTTGCGTAGAATCCCAACATTATTTGCTTTTATTTGCTTAAATTTCCATTATTTGCTTAAATTTCTTATTAATAAAATATTGCATTAAGTTTTTGACACCGTTGCATAGCGAAGTCAACTTTATAATTTTTACACAACTATATTCTCGGGATCACTCGACTACTTGTAGTCGGTTCAATATGAGTGTGTTTTGTCTTCGGACACTTTTGGCCTTCTAGCCATGTTCCTCGAGCTATGTGACCTTAGGGTCGGCTCTGTTATGAGGATATTTTGTCTTTTTACACCTTTGGCTTCATATAGCTTTATACTTTGATGCTTCTCGAACCACATGCATTTTTGGGCCGGTTCATTTACGAGAGTATTCCGTCTTCAAACATTCCTTAGGTCATGCTTCTACGGCTTCTGAACCCACCCCTAGGTTATGCCTCTACGATCTCTGAACCTATTTTCGTGGTCATGCCTTTATGACCCCTGAACCACTATTTTGGGTCACGTCTCTACAGCCTTTGAACCTATTTTTGTGGTCATGCCTTTATAGCCTCTGAACCACTGTGTTTAGTCATGCCTTCACGGCCTCTAAACTATGCTTCTTGGTCGGCCATACTATATAATCACTGGTTTGATCGCCACCTCTGATCAGAATATGTTGTGCTTTATAGTCGTCTGATTGCAGTGCTGGGTGTTTTGTCTCAAGGAGATCAGTTAGACTCGCAATCGGGGTCTCTTTCAGGGGCAGGGGAATTCAGGGGAAACATAACAGGAGACTTGGTCACACGAGATGATTGAGCCTTCTCTCCTACCGTTTCGAATGAGGCCAGGTACGGGATTTTCATCGATAATGTGGTCAGACAGATCGATGTGTCGTTTCAAATAAGGTCAGGCAAACTTTCTCTCAGCCATACCATGTCCAGTTTATTTGGCCTTGGTGGGATCCATTGGGTTATGTCTCTGCAGCCTTTGAACTCATTCCTAGGTCGTGCATTTTCGGCCTCTGAACTTATGTTCGTGGTTATGCCTTTACTACCCCTGAACCACTATATTGGGTCATGCCTCTACGGCCTCTGAATCTATTTTCGTGGTCATGCCTCTATGGCCCGTAAACCACTATTTTGGGTCATGCCTATATGGTTTCTGAACTTATTTTCGTGGTCATGCCTTTATGGCCCCTGAACCACTGTGTTTGGTCATGCCTTCACGGTCTCTAAACCATCCTTCTCGGTCGTCCATACTATATAATCAGTGGTTCGATCGCCAACTCTGATAAGGATATGTTGTGTTTTATAGCCGCCTGATTAAAGTGCTGATTGTTTCATCTCAAGGAAATCAGTTAGACTCGCAATCGGGGTCTCTTTCTGAGGAAACCTAGTAGGAGACTTGGTCACACAAGATGATTGAGCCTTCTCCCCTACCGTTTCGAATGAGGTCAGGTACGGGGTTTCCATCGATTTTGTTGTTTCGAATGTGGTCAGACAGATCGATGTACCGTTTCGAATAAGGTCGGACAAACTTTCTCTCAGTCATACCATGTTCAGTTTATCTGGCCTGGTTGGGATCCATTGGGTCATGCCTCTGCTGCCCCTGAACTTATTTTCGTGGTTATGCTTTTACGACCCCTGAACATATTTTCGTGATTATGCTTTTACGGCCCCTGCCACTATATTGGGTCATGTTTCTACGGTCTCTGAACCAATTCCTAGGTTATGACTCTACGGCGTCTGAACCTATTTTCTGTGGTTATGCCTCTATGTTTTCTGAACCACCCTTCTAGGTTATGTCTTTACGGTTTTTGAGCCTATTTCTGTGGTTGGTCGGTTTCGGCTAGCTAGCCACACCCTCGACCATACTCTGTTCAGTTTACCTGGCCTGGTTGAGGTTCTTTTTTTGTCTCCTCTTAGGATGTCACCTCGACTACCTGGAAGGACTTTCTCTTAGGATGCTGCCAACAAGTGCACTGTGCCTGAGTGACGCAACACACTTGTTGGGGGTCTTGTGTTGGCATCGATTTTTAATGTCGCATGTGTGGGATGTCCACTTGAGCATGTCAGGGCCGCACTCTGTACAAATGAGTTACCTGTAACTCAAAACATCCGTTCGAGACCCACCGACAAGTATTGAGGGGCACGTAGCCGGGGTCGCTTTGCTAAGCTTTGACATTCGCTTGAGCGAAGGTCAGTCGACGTTCTGTTCATCGGACGACCCCGATCGAATCAACGAATGGTATTCGTCGCACTGCGCGCGAAACTGACTCAATTTAACCCAGACGTCAGTGGAATCATTGAGATAACCCCAAACAACAAAAAGGAGCGCGCAAACGTGTCCGAAATGTCAAATTTACCCGGGAAGGACGTTCATTTTGCTACGGTTTTGCGGGCAAACTAAAATGCATGAAATTATCATTTTTTGGCCCAATTGATAAAAAGTGGTCTATTTTTTGGCCCAATTGATAAAAGGTGGTCTGAACGACCCCGACCGATGAAACAGACTGCGTCGTTGCGTCCGAAACGTCAACTTTAGTCAAGAATGACTCCCACTTCGCTGCAAAGACATATCCGGGTTAAAATGCGGGAGAGAGATTATAATTATTATATTATAATACTATAATATATTTAAAAAAATCATTTTCTTCCCACGCATGGCAGCTCACCCTCTCTCTCCCCTTATTCTTTCCCTTTCTTCTCACCCACGCACAAAAAAAGAGAGATGATCCCATTCAGTTTAAGGAAAAAAAGGATAATAAAAAAAGCAAAAATATTATCCTATCTCTATCCTATTTACAGAAAGAACACGCCTCTCTCCCCAAGGATCGCATCTTATCGCAGGCCTCCCCCTTCCCGCTTCTATGAGCGACAAAAAGAGACCCCTGACTCCTATACAGGCGGAAAAAAAAACTCCCGCTCCGCTCCTCCCTGCCAAAGTCGCCGTCGCCGCCGACCAGCGCCGACGCCGTCGCCGCCGGCCAACCCTTCCATTTTCCATATTTTTTTTGTTTTTTTTTGCTTCGTTTCTGGTCAGCCAAGTTTGTCCCGTCGCAGGTTCTCCTCGTCGGCATCCTTTCCGCTCGCCGAAACTCCTCCCTAGCCGAGTAGCTCCTCCAGCCGAGCTTCCTCTCCGGAACCGCCGTCCACCACCGCCATCTACTTCCTTTTTTATTTTAGTCGGTCAACCTTGCCGAATCTCCTTCATCCCACAAGATTTTGCCTCGTCGGTGTTGTGTTTTTGTGGAGTAAAATAGTGGGGAAATGCTTTAATTTTTTTGGTTTTTCCCTCCACAATTTCCTTCACTCTTGGCGCTCACCACCGACAAGCTAACATCCGCCATCTCTCTGCCTCACTTTTCCGGCGATCATACATCTCGTCGACCCACCACGACATTGCTGGACAATAAGCATCGACGTGTTTTGGGAGGATACGAAGCACTTTTACCTCACGTGCAAGCTCCCGCCGGACTTCTTTAGGCTTCGTGCAAACCACGCGACAATATAATTCTTCTTCCACTTCACATTTTACTTCCTAGCTGGCCTTTCGTTGTATGTGTGATAGGCGTGTGGGTTCGATCGCCCACACGGGTGTGTGCGCCGCCGTAGCCGACGTAAGTCGGCGCGGCTGCGCGCTTATGTGACGTATCAATTGTTTTCCTAGAGGTGACCTGTAGGATAGGATCCCCTTGCGCAACTAATTTTTCTACGATAGTCGAGTGAATCTTATTTGACTGTTAGCCTTAGCACAAAAATCCTAGAGGTTGGAGCTCCCTTCGCTCCCCTTTGTTTTGGTTGTCTTGATGTTTTAGAAAGATCAAAAAATAGATCTTTGTAAAATGAGAAAACGTGAGTCATTAGCTCATTCTGCAAAGCTTGAAAACGTCGTGAAATCGGCAAGAGCGTTGCCGCTAGCCCGTTTCATGACGAGGTGGAAAACTTCCCCCTTTGGAGATCTAGGGAGAAGTTTCCCACTTGCCTCGCCAAAGCAAAGATGACAATCGCCATCTTTTTATGTATTGACCCTAAGTTCCCCGGCAACGTCGTTAGCACGGGAGTGGCTCCCTATTACATGTATATTTTTGCATGTTGCATTTTGTATGTCAAATAACACATCACTTCACCTCGTTCGGTCGCCCCAGCCCTGCGACAATTTCACTTCGCTCTGTCTAGCCATCCCGACCCAGTGAGTATTTCACTTCGCTTCGTTTGACCGGCCGCCCCGGCTCGACGAGAACTTCATTTCGCTTTGTCCGGCCGCCCCGACCCGGCGAGCACTTTACGCCCGGTGAGTATTTCACTTCGCTTCGTCCGACCGCCCCAACCTGGCGAGCACTTCACTTCGCTTTGACCGACCAGACGAGCATTTCACTTGGCTCCGACCGGCCGCCCCATCCTGGCAAGCACTTCACTTTGCTCCGACCGATCTCCCCGGGTAGGTGAGTATTTCACTTCACTTTGTCCGGCCGTTCTGGCCCGACGAGCACTTCACTTCGCTCCGACCGATCGCCCCGGTCCGATGAGTATTTCACTTCGCTTCGTCCGGCAGCCCCGACCTGGTGAACATTTTATTTCGCTACGACCGGTCGCCCCGGCCCGACGAGTACTTCACTTCGCTCCGTTTAGCCGCCCCGACCCGGCGAGCATTTCACTTTGCTCCATCCGGCCGCCCTGGCCTGACGGTCATCCCACTTCATTTCAATCGGTTTTCCTGAGCCAGTTGGCGTGACACTTCAGCTCGACCAGATTCCTTAACCCAGTCGACCAACTACCTGCACCATCATATTGTCTCGCATGTGTGTTTGTATTTTCGCATATTGTGGCGCATATGTATGAATATATTATTGCATCCCATATTGTATCTGTATGTCTGCATGATTATGATCATCTGCCTGAGTTGCATATTTTCTGGGGTCGCTGCTACCACGACTTGCCCATCTTTTTCGGGCCCTTGCCTTCAGGTCACCGCCCTATCGGCATACCTTCTAGGGCCACTGCCACTACAACATGTTCATCTTCCTGGGGCCTCTGCTGTCACGACATGCCTACTCTTTATAGGTCACTGCCCCTATCGGCATACCTTCTAGGACCACTACCACTATAACATTCCCATCTTTTTCGGGCCGCTGCTACTGTGGTATGCTCATCTTCATTTGAGTCTGCCTCATGACACACTCATCATTTGTGTGTTTTGATTAATCATCTGCATTTGCATGTTCGCATGGATAAAGAGTCAGACCCGTTAGGAGAGTGATTCCCGTATTGGTCGCGATGTCTTAACGAGCATTGCTTGCCGGGTCAATTTTGATGAACAATGCGAGTTAAGTCATCGGGACTGACATGAGTATGTCTGTGCTAAGAATCCAATAGATCTAATTGGTGTCATCTCCTTTCGTGACACCATTTATATTCTTTGGATCCTTAGAATGTGGCCAGTAAAGTGACCCCGTCAAAGTCATACCATGCCCAGACTTACCCCACACTTAGATACTAGGTTGATGCACTTGTCGTTAGATGATGCGCTAGGCTAGGGTTTAGGATTCTAGGTAATATTTTTTTGACACCTCTTGCTATTGTTGTGTGTTGTGCTGTCTTGTGCTAGCCATGTGTCATATTCTGACATTTTTTCGGTGTGTTTGCATGTTTCTTGTGTGTGATAGTATATTAGGACGATCTTCTGTAGGTGTCGTGCCTATTTATACACATTCACACAGATGTTATTAGGGGGAGCATGTAATGATTTCTAATCCTTTGCTTGCAAGTGCTCTTTAGCTCCCCTCAGTTATAAGACACGGCTTGTTATTTTTGCGATGCATAGCGTACCCGCTAACACTTGTTTTATGCAGGTCGAGTCTTTATTTTCTATTTCAAATGTATTTGATAGAGTCATAGGAGAGTCTGTATATAGGAGAGTCTGTATAGAGTCTGTATCGGAAATAAGGTACGGACATGAGTTTAGAGCAGGATGACGCATCAATCATGTGAGGACCAGAAGCAGCAGCTCATGTCCCGTAACTTAAGTCCGAATTTTATATTTTTGTATAGACTTAGGACCAGGCATGTATATGCGGAGTCCAGCTGCTTTTATTATTTTTACTGGATTATGTTGTCGGTTCAACGACATTTGACCTATTTATATATTCTTTTGGGGTGCTTTCTTTCTTTTTTTCTTCTCGTATGCCTTTGCATGTTGGAGCGTTTTATATTGTTTCTTTTTGTGTATCTGGACCTCACGAAAATGCAACCTAGGCTCACTAAGGACCCTAAATTTTTAATTCTTTCTATGTAAAAAAAAATCCTAATAATAAAAGATTGAGATAATCAAAATTTTAGGATTAAAAGATTCAAGATTTTTCAAAATCAGTCTTTACTTTTTCTGCATGACTTTCAGGCCGGTTTTAAAATGGTTTGCATGCATGGTCAAGACCCAATCATATTTAATAGAGCCTCCACGCTTAGGAATGTGATAGATAACTGCATCATACTTGCATGTCCCGAGGAGTAGTCCCCGTATTTCTCCAACCTGACTGACGCAACATACCTTCATATAGGTGGTTGTATAGTGCGCATAGGGTGTAGAAGGCTCCTGGACCCAGACGGGGTATAAGTCCTTTTGTTTGGAGTGTTTCCAGCTTTGTAGCTGAACCTCTATCTTTTTTTTACTGAGGCATCCTTGCTATTTCGACAGGTATATGTCCCACCTCTTGGAGCTCCAGCTTGTATTCATAGGATAGAGTTTTTTTCCTTTGACCTTACCGTGGTTCTCGTGGATGACATAATTCACAGATTGCTGACCGAGGATCTCAAGACGTGTTGGACCGACTACCTTCACGACTAGGTAGACTTAGGGTCCTAGTAGCTGTGAATGACGGAACCATGCTACCCCGACCCAGTTACCTCTACCTTAGAGGATCACTCTACCTTTCTTTTTGTTAAGCCCCTTTAAGCTCTGTAGCTTCTTGACTTCGTCGATATCATTTTGACGGCCTGATGCCGATGAACTGTCGCTCATTTGAGATACAATGATTTGTCCTCTGCCTTTATGGGTCGGACGTGCTTTGACGTGTTGGGATATCCCCGTTAAGATGATTTAGGTTATTCCGTGGGCCCCGTGTGCTGATTAGTCGCTACTTATTTTGGATGTGAGAAACTCACTCTTTGTCTGATGACTTAGCGTGGGCTTTGATGCATCGGGACTGTCCCCACACGAAATAACCTTTCTTTGGTTACCTATACCCTAGGTTTATGATAATATGAAGCGAAACTTCTTTTATCGAGAGTATTCTTGGGTCCCCAAGATGTAATTAACCAGTAGGAATACGTTCCTCTGGGAGTGCTCTTGAAACAAAAGCTCTTGAACCAAAAATAGGTATACACACCTGACTCTCTGGTTATGGGTAGTCTACGTAGATATTTCTTTCGCGGATATTGGTTTAAGGTGCTTCCACTTGATTTTGTTTGGACAAACATTCTTGACCTTTCATTGCGAAGTTTATCGCATGTAAACCTTCCACGTTTTACTTTTTCTCTTGTTTGTCATTTTTTGTATGTCCTTTTTTATTCGGTTCCTCTCCTCTTTGAATCATTAATATGATTCGGGAGGGAGATTTATTTGAATAAGAGAAGTATACGATGATCGACAAGCTGACGACTCCTAAAATAAAAAAGAGAAAAATGAACGGAAACAGTCATCCCAGTTTAAAAAGTATTGGGACTAATTTGGCACTTCTATAGACTTTGGGATTAAAATGGTTCCATGTAAATAGTTAGGGGACTATTTTTGACACTTCATTTTATTTTTTTCGAAAACTTCTTATAGTCTTCATGTTAACATGGCTATCAATATAGGACAAATACACGATATGGTTGGGGATTGGTGACATGAATAATCTTTGGAACGAAGCAATACGGTCCTGAGCTGCAATTTGCCTTTTATATGGCCAAGTCCTTATGAGCGGATCACCATTTTATGTTCAAGCTTAAATTGCTCGATGAATAAGATAATTATTTTGTGTTCTGTTACATTCTTATAATATTTATATACATTTGAGATGTTTTTCATTTTAAATATCCTTCCCTTCTAATTTCTCATTTTATCTTTTGAGAATGCTTTAAAATGTTATACTTGAGGTCATCTAATGCCATTTAACCCCTCCCCACTCACCCAAGAACAAACCAACTTATTTTATTTTTTTGATAATTTTGTTTTTAATAGTTCAATTAAAATTGTCACTTAGATGATGATTTTATTTTTGAATTGTCATGTCTTTTGATATATTAAAAGTTTAAGCTTGTTTTTGGGTTGCAGATTTATTAAATCTTTATATTTTTGGATTTTTTTTAGTTTTTTGCTTTTTTGAGACATCATCTCTGTTAAGGCATTAAGTGTAGTTGATGTTTGAAACCTTGCCGTTAAAGTCTTCCGTTTTCTAAGTTTTCACTTTATGGGAAATCCACAGATGTTTACGGGACATTGTATAGACATATTTTTGACACACACCATTCTAAATGAGTTATAGCTCAAACCAAGTTGTATTAAAGTCATTAGATACATTGTATATTACAAAACATAGGCATTTTGATGCAAATTTGAAAACCTGTGCTCATTAGGAAATCTTTTGTGTATTAGAGGCATGCGTTAGAGGCTTAGAGGCTTAGATTTGAAATTGTAACTTGTACTTGACGCATGCGTTAGAGGCTTAGATTTGAAATTTGAAGTTGCACTTCTCTACAGACGATATTTTAAATCATAAGGTTGTTTTGAAATTCGTTGTACTTGAATATATCTTGATAGATTTTGAGAAACCATTTTATCCATCAAATATTACAACAATGTGAAAAAAGTTCTTATTTTTCTATTACATTCAGGATGGACCTCAGGCCGGACAGACAGTTGCTCATGTGCACATCCACATTATCCCCAGGAAAAGCGGCGACTTTGAGAAAAATGATGAAATTTACGATGCTGTAAGAAGCCAATTTTCTTTCTTTTTTTTCCTACCACTTTTCTGTTTAATTTGCGTTCAAGTTCTTCAGCTTCTACACAATCACTGAACAGATTGATATGAAGGAGAAGCAGCTGAAGGAGTCGCTGGATCTGGACCTTGATAGGAAAGATAGAACATTTGAAGAAATGGCTCGCGAGGCTGAAGAATATCGATTCCTTTTCACATAATATGATTGGGCCATTTGCATGCAAAGCACACAATTCTTATGTGTTTTCACAACTCTCACCTGAACTTTTGTATTTACTCGCATAGCTTTTGAATCTTTAATATCACTTAAAAAATAGCACTATTATTGTTTTTTAATAGTCAAATACACATTTTAATACATAAATTTAAAGAACGTGTGTAAATATTGAAGTGTAGGTGTGAGATATGTAAATACATCAGAATTGTGTGCTATGCATGTAAATTTCCCATATTTGCCACTAGTAAGTATCATTTTCTTCAGTGTGTTCAACCTTACAGACTGCAGAATAGTACTTTTTAGCAGCTGGCTTATGGTCATGTGGTTATCATCCAGGCTAATTAATGTCTCTGCTCATACTTCATGTTATTTAGCTGCCTCTCTTCTGGGATTATTAAGTAGCTGTTTAAATCATCTTTGTATGGCATGGGATAAAACATTATTTTTAATCTTTGGTGATAATTTAATGACTTTAGAAATCTTGATTAACAACAAATTATTTAAGCTTGATTGAATCTTCGCATCTGTACACATATCCAAATTCCGAACACATCAGTGGCACTTCAACGACACATCGTCTTGAAATTAAAAGGCAGCTTCTTGCAGATCCTATCCATCACGACTATGAACGCCATTATCAAATCGCACTCAGTTCCAGATACAACAAAAACTCTGAAAATGTCTTCCTCCAGAATCACCAACGGACTAACCATCTTCCTACACATCCAAGCCACCAGCTTCCCCGACCTTCCCCATATTCTGCAGCTTCTCTTCCTAAAACATCCTTCTATTTGGTACTCTGCTTCTTCTTCCACTGATTTGCTTCCATGCATAAAAATTTCAACATCGTCGTGGCTGTTTTTTAGGATCGATCGTCGTTTCATGGTAAAAATAAGTGTTTTGAAGCTGGATGTTATGCTGTCAACATGATCTTCTGATCTGTATCCATTCCACTGGTCATGGATGCTTAGAATCTGTACATGTTCGGAGAAAGCGCAGAGCTAGCTAGCTTTTATGATTCAGTATTAAACAGTTGGTTCGTCATGTAGTTGAGGCGAATATTAAAGAGTTTTTTTGGAAATTTGCATGCGTAGCATGCACAATTCTTATGTGCTTATAAATACCAATGTTTTGGATGGTCCGTATGTAATTATCCTTAAATATTTTTATTATATTAACATTTCAAAATAACTTTTATGCTATATATATATATATATATATATATAT
>NW_018164863.1:1268812-1277733 GCF_001263595.1 Phalaenopsis equestris | reverse complement strand
TATATATATATATATATATATATATATATTCAAAAACGAATGGCCTGAGGCTATTTTACGAGCCCTGACCTTCCCTCATGTGCCTAAGAATTCGAGTACCACACCCTACAGTCACGGGAAATTGAATCTCTAACTAGAGGGGAATTACAAATGATAAACAGATACCCGACCAATTGATCTGAGTACGCGGTGCGCGTGTATACATATATATATAATCTAAAAAGAATGAAAAATCGAACATCAATAAATAAATGAGTATAAACTTATTTTTTATGTATATGATACGTTTTTAAAATTTAATTCTTTTTTATGTAATAAACAGATTTAAATAAGTCATACAAATTGAGTAATGATGAAGAGTAGTTGATGTTGATGAACGTACCTGAGGCTTGGGAGCAAGAAGCGGCCTTCCAACCGCATCCGTGAGAAGGAGCTCTCCAAGAGAATATTTATTTCCCCTAGAATAGTTATCAACCCTGAAGGCAAGCTTCCTCTGACTGTCAAATATTGAGAAGCCAACGGTACCTACAAAAGCCATGCTGGACTTCTTCCAAACTGTCCATGATTCTGCTGTGCTTATCGTCGGCTTGGCAGCCATGGTTTTGTCTGGGTGGATCTTTGATATGTTCTGATAAACAGAAGAAGAAGAAGACAGGAGGAGGAAGAAGTTGAGTAGAATTTGATTTGGGTTTGGAATTCTGTGATGTTAGGCTGCGGATGTGTTTTGGGAGTCTTTTCGTATGGTGAATGAATAGGATTTCTATCTAGATAGGAAAAATTCATTATGTGGGGAGTTGTTATGCTTGTAAACTTCATGTAAGATAATATTGATATCATTATATACATGTTGTATAAAAGTGCATAATAATATTGTAAAAGAAATCTGCATCATACGAACTCCGTACGTAATTGAAACGAGCTAGAAAATTTGCGGCAATGGAGTTGCACATTATCATCTTAATGTGATACAAAGATTCAACACACACTTAGAAAAAATAAAGCAACTAATAATGACACTAGGAGTTTTTACTTGGAAAATTCTAGAAGGGAAAAACCACAGGGTTTGACCCAGCGGAAAAGTTTCAATATAAAAAGATGATTACAATTGCAACAACTTGTCCTACAAATAGGAAATGATTATTTGGTTTCCCGAGTTACAACGTCGACAGGTAGCATCCGATACAGATTGGCAACGTCCGGTTGGTGGTGATCGACAGTAGTTGGCGATGATCGACAATAGTGGACGATGGTCGGCGGAGATTGGTGGTGGTCGACAGCAATTGGCAGTTGGCAGTGGTTGGCGGTGGTCGGCGGTTTTTTATGGTTATCGACAGCGGTCGGTGGTGGTCGTCGACTTTTGATGGTTATCGAAGACAGTCAGCAGAGGTCGGCGGCGGTCGGCAGATGTCGACGGTGGTCAACATTGGTTAAAGGCGGTTGGCGGTGGTTGAAGTCGGTTGATGGTGGTCGGCGGCTTTTGATGGTTATCGACGACGGTCGGTGGAGGTCGATGGCGGTCAGCAGAGGTCGGCAGTGGTTAAAGGCGGTCGGTGGTGGTTGAAGTCAGTTGATGGTGGTCGACGTCAATCGGCCGTGGTCGGTGATAGTCAAAGACGGTTGGAGGTGTTTGACGGCGGCAAGAGTTGTGCTAGACTTCAGTTTCTTCTCACAGTTTTAATTTTTTTTCTCAAGCCTCAAACTCTCCTCCCCTACTAATGAGAGGGGTGGGGCTCTATTTGTTTAATTATGGGCGCAATTAATGCAGAAATATGAATTTCTCTGATCGGATGATTTAAAGTGTTTCATTCGATCGAACGACATTTGATGAACATTTGAGTGTCTTAATGATGTCAAAATTGAGTGATCTTGACCTTGTTGGATTTTTCTTGTCAAGACGCTCGATTTGTCTATAGACTCATCAAAATCGACATTCGTCAGATCTTTCAAATGTGTCCAGAAAACTGTCAAAGTGGTTTAATGGCTTGATTTGGGCTTGATTTGCTTCGAATTTGACCAATTTTGGTAACATTGAGTTCTTCTCATCAAGTCGGTTAGTTTGATTGTAAGTTTGCTGAAATCGGAGTTCTAGTTGACTTTTGAGCGATGTTTGAATATTTCTTTCTCAAAAAGTTATCTCAAAATCCGGGTTATGCCTCAAGATTCGTGTTGGATAATTGAGATTTGTTGGAGGTGTGCCGGTAATATTTTTTAATACTTAGGACAGAGACTTATGAGATTTTTTTTTTCCGTTTTGAAGGAATAAAATAAATTATTAATGGAATTAAAATTGAAACAAAAATGATGTTGGAATTGGATTGAAATTCAATTTTATTTTTGTGGTTGGAATGAAAGTTAATGAAATAAAGAAAGACATTTTCTTACAAAGATATATATATATATATATATATATATATATTAATTTTTGTTTGGTAATGAGAAATTAACCTTTTATTTTGTGAGGAGATGATAATGTTAATTTTTTAAAACTTTTATTTGAATTAAATAGTGTAAATGACATTGAATAATGTACTATAATTTTATGAGAATTTAAAAGCTCATTAATTATATTTGAATCAAACGCTTCATGAATATATTTTATCTGTATCAGTTTAATTAAAGGTAAGAAAATACCATAAAAAATATGCATAAATTCATTTTTATTTGTTATATTTTATTCAGTTATAATGAAAAAAACTATAAAAATAAAATTAAATGGTAATTATCATGACTCACATATTTCTAATTTTTCACAAAAAAAAAAATATAAATTTAAATTCTCGTTAATTAATTTAAAATTTTTTAAATAATATCTTTTCTTATCAATAAAAAATGTGGGTGAAAAAATGCCTCAATTCCTTACTTTCTATTTGTAGTCTTAATTTATTAAAACCAAAGAGATTGTCATAACTAATTCTTCTTGGTTATAGCTTTTATATATCTTTTTACTTTATAAGAATAAAATTATTTATTAAAATTAAATACATGATAATTATAAGAAAATATAACTTCTTCAAAATTAAAGTTCTATGTTCTCATACCTTTATAGTAGCATCACATACATTTTATAAATAACTGCAATTGCTCCAATGGATTCTTAATTCCTTTCAATTTATGTCCATTTTTAGATGGTTATAAATTTTTGAAAAAAAAAGGTTATAAAATAAATATAAGAAATGTAATTTTTTAAAAAATTACTTCGATATTATAAATTAATCTTCTTTTAAAAATGTAAAACAATAGAATGACCCCCGATTTATTTTTGAGTTCTAGAAATGACTCCCTATTTATATTTGAATTCACCAACATGTAAGAATTTATACATATTAAGTACTTGCTAATCAACTAGTTTTCATTTGAACAACTTTCCAGCATAATATGACTTGCTTACTACAACACCAGTCATAATGGGTTCAACTTAATTACCATATCTGTAATTGTACAAAATTGTCCCTCTAGCCTCTATTAGGTCTTCTTGTACAAAGAGGGAGATCAACATTCAAGTGCAAGTGGTGAATTTCGATATAATCATTCAAAGAAAGTATTGACTTGAATGAAAATCAATCATAATTTCTTGATATATAATAACCACATAGAACTAGTGATCGATCTCTTAAAATTGTACCCTTATAGATTAGATACAAAAGATAATAAAAGGGAAGATTTGAATACACACCACTCAATTCTTATGTATTTGCATATATGTCTAACACATAAACTTCAATTCATACATATCACCTTACCTATGCATGAAAAGGTGTACTTCACATTTTATAAATTGGATGGCCAGGCTTACGTCATGTGAAAGATTTTACTTCGTATATGACTTTGAGGCATATAAATTTAAAAATAATAATACCTTTAAAACCTGTGAAAATTGCATGGGTTAATTCACGCACAAGAGTCACAGTAGCAAGACAAAGGCATGAAGGAGCAATACCCAAAAGGTTTGCCGGGCAAGTTGCAGACTATGCCGAAGCAGCATTTCATGTAGGAGCAGGTCTTGGGGTCGTCACGTAAACAGCAGTAGCACTTATCAGCGCACGTGCGATAAGCAGCTTTGGTGTCATAGTGGCCGAGCGCTGCAATGGCGCTGGATTCCACTCGTGGGTATTCGGTGGTCGTCGGAGCTGGAAGAAAGTAGTCGTTAGGGTTAGAGGTTGGATATGTATCCATGATTTTGGAGAGGTTAGCTTTGATGGGAAGGGAGAAGAAGAGAAGAAGAAGATGAAGAGGAAGTTTGTGGATGGTTGAGATGGGAAGAGTGGCCATGTTTGAAGGAATAGAAAGGGAGTGAGTCTGAGATGGAGGGTGTGGTATGATTATTTAAGAAGGTTTAAATCTTCTTGTAATACAATATTATTTTTGATAATTCAATAATTTATTGGGTTTTGTGGAAGTACTAACTGTGAATCGAAGCTTAACTGAAAGAATGGAAAGAAGACAGCAGAGAATCAAGTATATAGAATATATCTAAGAATGCATTACACTTGCTAATTACGGAACATGTACTATTTATATATTGGACAGGTGTTGGTGTTCCAGCTTATAAATAGTAGGGTTTGAATGAATTTGTTTACTGGATGATAGAATTTAGTTGATAATTTGTGACAGCCTATGCATATGAACAAATTCCTATCATTAGCAGGGACTTAAACACCAAAAACAACATTTTATTCAAGAGTTAATTAGATGATTAAATAGAAAAAAAAAGTCTATAATATGTTTTTAAAATCCTCCAAACAGAAGTTATATTTAGTAAAGTGTAGTTTGCATGTAAAATATGTTGCTGCAATTTGAAAAAGAAGAAAAAATGCAATGAATGTCCTGATATAATTTCTAAAAAGAATGAGCCATAAGATTATTGATCTACTATGTCCAATATAAATTTAATATATACACCCTGAATCATTTTTTTACTTACAAAAATGCAATAGAAAGTAATGTCATTCTTCTAATGACATTATGAGTGAATGATGAAGATAAAGAATGTAATTAATGCGTAATTGTAAAGGAATGTTAATGTTGAAGAATTAGGAAAATAAAAACTATAAATCGAGTAAGTGGTTAATGCTCTTCCTTTAAAATGATTATTTAGAAGCAAAATTGATGGTTTCAATTAATCCATGCTTTCCTTTTCTTTTTGAAGAGGAGAAGCTGAAAAAGAAGTTGCAGATAGGGGTGTAAACGAACCGAACACGAACGAACAAAGCTTGTGTTCGTGTTCGGTTCGTTTAAAATTTAGTTTGTTTGAAATAAGCTCGTGTTCGTTTCTTAACGAACGAGCCGAATACGAATAATATATAAAAATAATATTATATATTAATTATATAACTTATACTATATAAATATTCAATATCTATATTAGTATATTACTACTATAGTATATTAATATATTATTATTATTATTTTATTATATATTATAATTTATAAAATTTAATGTTTTAAAATATAATAAATTTTTTATATATAATTATTTTATATTATTTTATATTTCAAACAATAACGATTCGAACACGAACGAACGCATCACTGTTCGTGTTTGGTTCGTTTAACTAACCGAACGAAAAAAATTTGTTCACGTTTGTCTCGTTTACTTATCGAACGAATCGAACACGAACTCATTGACGAACCGAACACGAACTGTTCGCGAACAACGAGCTTTTTTGACAGCCCTAGTTGCAGAAAGTGTCGGCTTGTACATATAAGGCCTGCGGAGGTGACGAGAAAATATTATATATTTTGTAAGTACGTGAGGACAATCATGTTCATACTACATCTAAGTGAAATTATAATGAAATAACCATCTCGCTCACTGTTATCCGCAAATTTTTTGATACTTAACAAAATAAACAAAATTATAGTGACATAACCATCACCATCTCATTCACTGATAGGTGCCAAATTTAAGTGGGTTAGTGAGATGAAAATAGTTCTGGATTAATTTCAGATAATTCAGCCTGGTAAAGCAGTCAAAAGGCTTCTTAATTAATTATTTGATTAGACTCTTCTATATTTTAATCACAGGCTTGATTCCAGCAGTTTATATGGAAATTAATGAATCAATTAATTTAAATTTTATTATTTTTCTTACATAAATATTAGGTCCAACGGCTACAACATTTAACATTTTTATCAGTATATCACCCAACTCCTATGTATTTACATATCTAACACCTAAATTTTATTTTTTACATACATAACGCCTTATCTAGACACGAAAAAGTGTATTTTATTTATTTTTTAAAAATTGAAATGGTGGTATTTTTAATGTGATATCAAAATTTGGGTGGTATAAACGTAAAGAACAAAGTTTGTGTGTTAGATACGTAAATAGATAGGAATTGGGTGGTACATATATATCTAAATGCCCCTTTCATGCCATTTATGTCCTAATGTACATTAATTTAAACAGGAACAGAAAGTTAGGAAAATATTTATATAGAGCTTCTTAAAAATTTGTCTTATCTGAATATATGGGAAAAACAACTAATAAAAGAGAGACACAGCGATTCAAAAATGGAGGTTTAATGAAAAAAAAAAAAATCAAATATGATGTCAAACGTCAATGTTTGAGCATTTATAAACTAAGTGTGAAGTTCTTGTCAAATAAAATTTTAATTGCAACAATCAAGCGAAAGATCTGCATCATTATAGATTAGGCAGATAATGTCATTGGTAATTGTTCGTTCATAGAATAAAGAGGCTAAGACTCTTTCACTTTGAACTTAGAAACTGAAGCTATTCTGACTCTTCTAAATAGTAATTCTTCGAAATGGAAATTCTTCTTACTATCCCTATCTATTTCATTCTTGACTCTTTCATTTTTCATTGGTGAATTGGAATGAAGAGATTCTCATGAGATTTCCTATTTTTTCTTCTTCTTTTTTCTATTGAGTCTTTTGAAGATTTGCAAAAAGAAAAACAAAAAGAGATCGTTGGAACAATCCATATTCGTGATGCAACTGTTGTGACATTAGATCCTCCCAAGAGTTCTTTCATTATTTCACTACAATACAAAACAAATAGATTTTGTTCAGACTTTTAGATCTCAAAATCAAGTATTTTGGCTATAGAAGGATTAAGTTTGATTTTAGTGTGTGGAGTTACAAGCTTATTTTAACCGTATTTTGTTCCCCACTTGTTGATTGTGGAGTGACCTGTCCTCATGAACGTAGGGGATTTGCGTTGAACCATGTAAATCATAGCATATTTGATTTTTTTTTTTCTTTGTGTGATTTTATTTTCGTATTGTTTTGCATAATAATTGTTATCAGAGCTCGGCCGATCCAATTCCGGCGACATGCTGCTGCAATTTGATGTGTATCAAATGTGCATGTTATTTCAATATAATTTTTTTATATTATTTGTGTCATTTTTATGCTTCTCCATGGAATTTTATGCTTTTTCTCATTGGTTGATACTATAATAATCCCTCCTTATGAATAGGTGGATTTGCGCCGAATCATGTAAATCACACCGTGTTTGACTAGTATGATTTGTTTTCCTCATTGTTTTGCACTACATTATGTAAATTTAAATTTTTTATATGTCAACCTATAAGGAGTGTAAGGGTGGCAATTTTGCACAAAAACTCCAAACTCGGTCAGCTTTTGAGTTAATTTGAAATGATTCTACGAGGTTTTCTAGTTGAGTCATGAGACGTATATCGACTTAATTTTATTTTTCTCCCCGAGCATATTTTGAGCAAGCTACATGCTCGTAATATTTAGTATAATTCATTCAATACATAAGCAAAAAAAAATGTAAATATATACGCTCACTGAGAATAGGGCAAAAGATTGAATCTCTCCCATCACTTCAATGTAGCAATACTTAGAGAATCACTGCATATTTTCTTTCACTCTTTCAATAAAAAGCAGAAATAATGTTGCCCCCAAATACAAATCACATCATTTATTTATTCCCCCAAAGCATAACTTTTTCATACATGATACCGCATGCATGATTCATGGCCGAAATTAATGATGGAAATCAGTGACAGGAGTTACAGTTGCAAGAAATAGGCTTGACCGAGCACATGTCGGGCGGATCATTTGGCGAATTGCAGGCTACTTCATAACAGCACTGTAAGATATAGCAATGCTTGGGGTCATCTATTTCGCAGCATTTGCACTGTCTACAAGTGTGGTAGGAAGCCGATTGGCCGCTGAGAGCTTTTGTAGCATTGGCTTCCATTTGTCGATATTCGATGGTGGTCGAAGATGGGATGAGGCGGTCGGCGGCGGTGGGGGACGAAGAGTTAGGATTAGTGGTTAGAGAGTGAAGAGGGGAAAGTGGAGGAGAGCTGGAGAGGGAAGTTTTGATGAGAAGGGAGAAGAAGAAGAAGACGAGAGGTTGTTTGAGACTGGTTGAGATGGAGGAAGTCGTCATGGTTGGAGGAAGGGGGAGATGTGGAGGGGAAGAAGAGGGTTTAGTTATTATAGGATTTAAATTAGTATGGAGCTAATTAGAGGTGGTCGTAGTTGTGGTTGTGGTTGTTGTTGTGATTGTTTTCTCTATTTTTAGTCAGATTTACACATGGATTTAAATGTAAATTCAACTAAAAACTAAAAATGGGTTTTGTTGAGTGGAATATTTTTCTGTTCTGTGAATTTGTTCTCGTGAAACCGGAATTACAGACGATTTTAAAGGATTTGACTTGCGAGTGATTTTTTTGTTGAATATGAATTTGTTAAATCTAAATTTATGGGATTCACTAAATTCTGCTTAACGTAAATCCGAGACTCGTTATATATAGCTAATATATTTCTTTTAAATTTTATTAAAATATTATTTATTATAGAAATTTTATTTCCTTTGAAATTTGGACACATTATTTTTTATCTTCTCGTATTTGAAATCTTACAGTGATTAAATCAAAGTAGGACTTTTTTATCTTCATTTATACATATATATATATA
>NW_018164863.1:1260685-1268763 GCF_001263595.1 Phalaenopsis equestris | reverse complement strand
TATATATATATATATATATATATATTATAACCTGTTAAATGTCTGTATTTCAATTTATGTCAACCCGAATTAACATACTTCTAAGACTAGATGATTGACGTTATATGCAAAACAGGTTTTACTCAACCAAATTTTCAGGAAAAAAATAAATTAATTAATTAAGATGTCTTGAAGCGATTTTGATGAAGACGAGTTAATTTGAGAATTGACATGTGGATGTGATATTGCTATTATTTTAATAAAATAAATTTTTTTGTTTTTAATTTAGAGACAAATTGAAAAAATGAAGTTATTTACTATAAAGTATATAATAAAATAGTAAAATATTGAGACATTTGTAGGTAATCAATGGAATAAATGTTTATGCCTTACTTTCAGGTAGATTATCATTTCATAATATTAAATATTTTTCAAATTTAATCATTTATTCTAACACATTTTATGTAAAAAAAAGGATTGCATTGATGTAATAGATGGAATACATATTCAAGCTAGAGTTCCTAAAGAGCATGTCACTGCATTTAGAGGTAGAAAACCATATCTAACCCAGCATGTTTTGGCAACAGCTGACTTTGAATTGATATTCACTTATATTCCTTACAAGCATGACAATTCGTTTACTACAAAATCAAGTCGACGTCGTCTTAATTTGTTGTGTTCTATGAGGGCTATTAACAATATTTTTTTTGTTGTTCTATATATGTATGTATATATGTATGTATGTATATATTCTTATGGTTGTTTATGGAAGAGATTTCCATAAAATTGTTCTATTCATTTTGTCAAGTTACTGCCTTTAGGGAAAATTCTGACTTAATATTAGTCTTACATGTTTGGATGCTAAGCAAAGAGGAATAGTTATATTGTTGTACAAATAACAATTGATATGCAAATTACAACATTCATATTTATTTTTCCTGTTTAATATTCTTTGTAGTGACATCGTTATGCGGCATATTCCAGATTGTATTTAAAAAGAAAGAAAAATATTGATTTCCAGGTACTATCTCATGCCAATGTAATCACTGTGGGGCATTTACATACATACCACCCATTCATTTGTATTAATATTCTAACTTTGTAGTGACATCGTTATGCAGCAGATTCCAAATTGTATTTAAAAAGATTGATTTCCAGGTACTATCTCATGCCAATGTCATCACTCTGGGGCATTTACATACATACCACCCATTCATTTGTACATATGCAACATTTAAACTTAATTTTTACATCTATACAGCTCGTATCTTTCATATCACATAAGAAAATACCAGTATCTTGGCTTTTAAAAAGTTAAATACAGCTTTTCATTCATAGATAAGGTGACATATATATGTAAAAATTGAAGTACTGGAATCTTTCATATCACCTAAGAAAATACCAGTATATTGACTTTTAAAAAGTTAAATACAGCTTTCCTTTCAAAGATAAGCTGACATATATGTAAAAATTGAAGTTTAGGTGTTAGATATGTGAATACATAGAAATTTAGTGGTATGCATGTAAATCTTCCGGTCATTATTCATCTTGCCCCTCTCTATTCAATTATTAAAAAGCACATTTTCATTCCCATGCTTAACTTGAGCCTGCCCATTCTCCCCAACCACAAAAAAAAAAGGAAGATTAACACAATTATATCTCTACCACCAAATGAAGAGAAGGAAGTCCAATGGAAAGGGAAAAGAAGCCATTATTTTTTTCCATTATATTGTTGTCACGCTAAAGAATATATTTTTTAATCTCGTATATACAAACAAATATGGTGATATTTGGTATTATCCTGCACATACTAGTTATAGTTTTGGCTGCTTGTAGAGGTTAAAAATTGATTTCATCTGAGCCAGTGCTTCTTGATAGATGAAATATCATGGGAAATTTATTTTTTCAAATCTTCTTTATTGTTGCCGTGATTTTTTTTTTTATATTTTTTTTAGTCTGATGTAACATGTAAGTGTGAAAAGTTTATGTAGGTGTTTTCACACGAAGTCCCTACAACCAACTAATGTTTCTTCTAAGAGTAATAAGAAGAGGAAGCATTTTTATTGGAGCTTGAAGCCATAATGGATAGCAGGTTTGCTTCATATTCTATTAGAATATGTGGATGCTAATATGAGAAGTGCGTAAGGTTTTAAAGATGTTATATACCAACATGTTGCAGAAAATGTTAAAAAGAGCAATTTGGAATAGATGTAAAGGCCGAAAAGTGTAAAAACCAACTCCGACATTAGAGGAGTATATGGGGTCATATTTAACAACTTAGAAAAACTTAGGTGTGTCGTGGGATGAGGATAAGAAAATGATTTTGATGGGTCATGAGGAGTATGTATCACATATTCAGATATTTCATTAGGCAGTTATCATGTTCTTAATATTCATTTTTTAAAAAATGATATTTTTTTTCAGGACTTACCAAAAGATGTTGCTTATTTGATTGTATCAATTGCAAATTATTTAGAGTTGGAGAAAGTTTCTAGTGAAGGACATGCAACTAAACTAGTCTAAATCTGAGAATTCTAACATTTCAAATGAGACACAAAAAATTAACTTGGAAGAAGATGCCTTCTTATGTTTTGTTGAGGCTGATGTTGATGTAACACAAGTAAATCTTATTGGAAGATGGATTAAATGACATTTAAGAAATGAAGCATGGGAATGTTGTCGGATGGAGGGTTGAGAAGGTAAAGGCTTACCTTTAGTTTGACGTCATTGAGAGAGGAAGATCTAAGTTGTCAGCATTGAAGAGTCGTCGATGAAAGAGAGACAACCGCATTAGGTGGTTTTGAGTAAGTTGTGAATCAACTGAAAAATCCATTGATTTTTCAATTGTTTTACCTAATCGGGAAATACCCTATTATATTTTTTTCTAATCTTATTCATCAACAGTTGAAAATAACTAAATTATTGGAAAGAAGAGTCCAAAGAGATGTGATCAGGGCATTCTGCTAGAGATTAGGTGCACATTAGGGTATTTAAGTCTCTTGTTTACTATCATGTGCAAAAATGATAAATTGGAACCATAGGCAAAGAAGACTACCTTCATCAGCTTCAAGCCTAAAGTTAAGGGCTTTTAAACTTTATAATTAGATAGAGAGAAAGATTAGCATTATCAAAGATAATATATTTTTGTCCGCCAAGCTTATTGAAGCATCAAGACTCGAAGCAGATAGAGAGTTTTATTGGGACCACACTTCATTTTGATCCATAGTGCTCATCCAGTTATATCTAGTTTTTTGATCCAGCTGTGGCTAAGGAGGTACATATTGATAGTGCTCAGAAGTAGGTGGAAGAAGCTGTTGAGGATAAGGTCCTAGCTCAGGAATTTATTACCAGAAGTAGGGCAAGGCATGAGCATATCACAAAAATAGTTTGGTTAAGGATCACATTGCATTTACACTTTACAAAGGCTAACAATACTTGTCACTATAAAGAAGTTGTGGAGAGCTCATATGGTGATTTTTGGAGAGGGGTAATAGATAAAGAGATGGAGTCTCTATGGAAGAATGCTACTTTAAGGTTGGTGAAGGTTCTATTGGAAAGGAAAGTTAATGGATGCAAATGAGTGTAAGCAAAGAAGAAAGGATCTCGTGGAGCTCATGATGTGCAGTACAAGGCAAGTTTAATGGTAAAAGCTTTGTCGCAACGAGAAGGATTTGAATATGATGAGATGTTCTCCGCAGTGGTAAAGTATCACTCAATTTATATTTTCTCATCACATGTAGCACAACAAAGTTTGATTTTTGAGTAACTTGATGTAAGAACTGCATTCTTACATGGGGAATTACAAGAAGAGATTAGTATGTTGTAATTGTCTAAATATGAAGCCTCTAAATACTTGATTTGTGAACTAGATAAGTTTTTAAATGGGTTAGAGCAGTCACCACAGTAGTGGTATGGAAATTTTGATCAGTTCATGATGAGATAGAAGTATAAGAGGAGCCAATATGATCATTATGCATATTGTAATAAGTTGGCCAATGGTGAGTTTATCTCTTTGCTTCTATATATTGATGACCTATTGATTTCATTTGTTAGTCAAATTGAGGTTGATAAAATGAAAAATAATTGTTCAAATGTTTCGAGATGAAAGATTTGGGTGAAGCTCAAATAATTATTTACACGAAGATTCTCTTGGATAAGTCAACTTAAAAAAAATTGCCCTCACAAGGAGTATATGCTAAGAAGGCACTAAAGAAGTTTGAGTTAATGACTCAAGCAAGGTGGTGAGTCTACACATTGTATTTTACTCGTAGTTAGGTTCAGATAAATGTCCTACAAATGTTTAGGAGAAGAAATATATGTGATTGGTTTATTATGTTAGAGCAGTTGACAGTTTAACGTATTTTATGTTGGATCAGATATTACACAAGTGGTTGGTGTTGTGAGCAGGTTCAAACATGATCAAGGAAAAATTCATTAGCAGGCTGTAAAGAATATTATGAGGTATATGAAGGCTACAATTGAGGTTGACTTGGTGTTTTGAGAGTGAATCTCTTATTATCAAATTGTGTGCAGGTTATATTGATTCAACTATGCAAGTGAATGGATAGATGTATGCCTAAAACTGATTTTTCATCACTTTGATAGAAGCTCAAATCAGTTGAAGTTTAGTTCTTCAGTCAATTGTTAATTTATCTACTACAGAGGCTGAGTACATGACAAAGGCGATGAAGGAAGCGATGTCAAACCAGAGTATATTGCATGCTTGGGAGTTGATCAGAAGTTTTTGATTGTGTTATATGATAATCAAATTCTGATGTTCTTGGCCATGAATCCAATTCATGATGTTCATACCAAGCACACTTATGTGATCTACCACTTGTATGTTCTTTTTTTTCCGCATTGTTTTGCACTATATTATGTAATTTAAATTTTTATATGTCAACTTATAAGGAGTGTAATGGTGGCAATTTTGCACAAAACTCCAAACTCTCTCAACTTTTGAGTTAATTTAAAATGACTCTATCAAGTTTTTTAGTCTGAGTCATGAGACAACATATTGACTTAATTTTATTTTTCTCCCTGAGCATTTTTTGAGCAGGCTACATGCCCGAAATATTTAGTATAATTCATTTAACACATAACTCAAGTAAGAAAATATAAGCTCTCTCATAAGTAATGTGTTTCTTTTTTTATTTTAATTCGAACAGATTTAATGAGTCGACTTGAAACTTATTTAGAGTTCGACTTTAAACCAATTTATTTTTTTTCTTCTCTATATGAAATGCAAACCTTTGTAATGCCATTTTAACAAAAGATATGTGATGATAATTTGCATGAGATTGAATGGCATGTACGTACAAACAATTTAAGAAAAATAAAACTTTATTAAAAAGAGATTCACACATCATTTACAACGTAGCAACACTTAGAGAATCACTGTACATTTTCTTTCACTCTTTCAAACAAAAAGCAGAAATAACGTTGAACTGAATCTCATACCCATATGCCCCCTCCCCCCCCCAATACATATCACATCATTTAGTTATTTCCCCAAAAACTTAACTTTTTCATATATGATACCGCATGCATCATTCATGGCCGGAAGTAATGATCGAAATCAGTAACAGGAGTTACAGCTGCAAACAAAAGGCTTGAGCGCGCACACCTCCGGAGGCTTATTGGGCAAATTGCAGAATACCCCATAACAACACGGAAAGATAAAGCATAAGTTTTGGTCATGTCGTGAGCAGCACCTGCACCGATCGCAAAAGCGGAAGGAAGGCCATGCGCCACTGAGAGCTTTTGTGCCATTGGCTTTCATTTGTCGGTATTCAACGGTGGTCGAAGATGGGATGAAGCTATCGGCCGTGGCGGGGGACGCGGGGTTGGGGTTAGTGGTTAGAGAGTGGAGGGGGGAGAGTGGAGGAGCGCCGGAGAAGGAAGTTTTGATGAGAAGGAAGAAGAAGAAGATGATGAGAGGTTGGTTGAGGTTGGTTGAGATGGAGGGAGTGGTCATGGTTGGAGGAGGAGGGAGATGTGGAGGGGAGGAGTGCTTTATAGGATTTAAATGTGGTGATGGAACTATTTAAGGGTGGTTGTGGTTGCGGTTGTTATGTTTTTGAGATTCAAGAAAATTTTGTGTTTGTTTGAACGGTATATTTTTCAGTTATGTGAAATTTTTTTCGTAAATCTGGATTTATATTATCCGAGTCTCAGACGGTTTTAAAGGATTTAGCTAGCGAGCGTTTTTTTTGTTTAATATGAATTTGTTAAATTTGAATTTATGGGATTTACTAAATCATCTTTAACGTAATTCCGTGACTCACTATGTATAGTAAATATATAGTTAATATATTGTGATTAAATTTTGATAAAATCATATTGATTAAATATGAGTCTCACTGAATAATTTTGTTGTCGGTGTTGTTCGTCATTTTGTTGCTCGCACAATTCACGCTCACTGCATCTTTTAGGATATTGAATCCGAACTATCTTATCATGCTCAAAGAATAGAGCCTAAAGTCTGAGAGAAAGAAAGAGAAAGAAAGAAAGAAAGAGGAAGAGAGGAGGAAGACTTGTCAATATATAATATGAGTTTTGAATTTTCATTATTCCTTAGCTATTAAATTTTTCCAAGATAAGGACAAATTCCTTTCAATAACATGATGGTTGATTAAATGAGTTGGTGGAAGGTGAAACAAATGATTGACGGCCTGTAATTATTATATGTTAAATAATAGATATCATGAATATTTCTTTAATCAACTTGACGGGCTTAGTTTAAGATTCAAACTCAAATAAAAAACCCAACAAAATTATGAGGCCTAACCTAACGGAAATAATGTGCTATATAAATAGAGATTATAATAGCATGCTCTTTCTCTCAATTAGATAAGAGTTGGTTATATAATGTGAAATGCATTTGAGATCTCTTAAGTTGTTAGCTTAGCATATTAAAGAAGTATAGAACGATGAGAACGAACATTGGCCTACTACTGACAAATATGGTCAGAAAATGAAGATTCGGTGAAGTTACTTGGATGGTGGTAGTCGGGGAACAATGTTTAAACGACGACAGATGTACGAAAATAATCTAGTATTGAAAATAAAATGATAATGATTGCTGATGGTAATTAATCGTCTGCATCGAATGTCAGGCAAAGCTCAAAATTTTTTGATTTGTATGCTCTCTAAATTCAACTCAAGTTCCCCACAACCCCTTCATTTGAAAATTGGGGATCTATCTATATTTTTTATATTGATATTTTCATTATGTAAGCAAAAATTTCAAAGCACTCAATGGGATGACCGAATCTGATTTTCTTAAAAATATATCATTCATTCAATATTTAAATGTCCTAAAATTCTCAAAATTAAATAATATTGAGTTTGCTTGTTTTTATTTTTTCAAAACACTCAATTTGATTATGAGCATATAAAGCTCACATATTATCTAACCTCTAAATTAATATATTGAGTTTTCGTTACTACATTTTAAATGCTTAATTAATATGGACTCATGTGAACATGAATTGAGTCACTTTTAGTCTAGTTGGGTCCATCTTCTCAAATTCTTAGTTTGAGTATGTGTTTATCGAAATTAAGGTACATATAAGCTTCAATGTGATTATAGAAGTCCTCAAATCAATTATCACAATGTGATTGTGCTTAATCAAATGATTTTTTTTTGTGACATATCAAAATTCAATTAAAACTTTATAAAATCATCTTATAATCATTAGAGCATTCAAAATAAGAAAAGAAATACAATAAAAATAAAATGCAATATTTTATGACTTTCATAGCACACCTTAATATCAATAAAATAGATATTAAAAACTGTCAATAAAATGGCCAAGTATACAATTAAATTGTTAATTAACTAAAAATCTATAAAAAAATATAAAGAGAATTTGGTATGGTTTTAAACCCTTTGAACTAATCAAATTCCTTTAAGAAAATAAATAAATAAATAAAAAGATTTATCGGTTATTGAATTCAATACCTGAGCTGTTTTAAACCGATATTATAACGTATGAAGCATTTATCCGATACCCGTTAAAGATACTATTGACTTTTGACAAATGTCTGACGGCGTCGGCCCGCCGCGGGTGTTTCCCCTGGGCAAACTTTCCCCC
>NW_018164863.1:1230374-1250426 GCF_001263595.1 Phalaenopsis equestris | reverse complement strand
AGCAGGAATCCTTGTTGGCTATGCTTATTTTCTATTTACTTCGAAGGATCCAACATATCAGGACCTGATGAAGAGGCTGTTTCTGTCAAGACAAAGAAAGCTGTTTCAGAAGAAAAATTTTGATATGGAAAGATTTATGGAACTGCAAAGGCACTTCGGTTCCCCGTTGGAACATCACACTGTAATGATGGGTGCATCCAAACTTCAGAGGGATTAACATTTCTTTGATCTGGAACTTATGCCCCAGATCCATTTAATTGCTCTTCTAGGGCTGTTCTAAACAGAACAAAGAACAGATTCATTAATTTTTGTTGTTGTAGAGAAGCTAATAGGTTTTTATTTACTGTTTCAACTTTGAAATTGATGTGATTTTGAGCGCAGAAGAGCAAATTTTCACTTGATACTTGAAACTTTATTTGGCAAATGCTAATCTTACCTAGAAAGGAAATGTTAAGTTGTGGAACCTGTAACCTTTATTGCTCTATGAAGAAAATATGTTACACAGACTTAATCATAGTCTGATTGGGTAAAATTAGACTTTTCTTTATAAGTTGGGCTGAATTTATGTTTGTAGGACAGAGATTAGGTTGCAATTCTTCACAATCTATAGTGAAATATGCAGTCGCTGCAACAAGATATAGGCATCAATCTAGTGAACCAATATTAAATTCTTGTGTTTTTTGCAGGGTTGTTTGTTTTTTTCTTTTTCTTCTTTTTTGTTAACTGTGTCTGCATAGGTGTTGCTTATTTCACAATGAAAAAAATTATTCCAGATTAGATCATACAGCCAGTTTTCTAATACTTTTTGATTTTTTTTCAATTATTGATTTTTCATCCATAATCATTTCATTTGAGTAGAAGTAAAATTAAATACATGAAGTGTAGTAGTAATAGCTCTAGTGGCAGAGTTGTAATTATGATGATCAAATCATTAAATAGTTTGAACGCTTTAGATATCTCAGGTCTATTGTTCAATGTAATGGTTATATAGATGGGGATGTTATTAGTAGAATTCAAGCTCGTTGGTTGAAGTGGTGGGACTATTGTGTGATAGAAAAGTACAACTTAGACAGAAAGGAAAATTTTATAAGATCAAGATCATGGTGAGACATGTAATGCTCTATGAAGCATAATGTTTGCCTTTAAAAGAGAAGCATAAAACTAAGTTAAGTGTTGTCGAGATGAGAATCCTTAGGTGGACGAGTGACTTTACATTTAGAGATAAAATGCGAAATAATTATATCTGTGAGAGGGTTGGTGTATCTCTAACGGCGGACAAAATTAGAGAGTCATCTTAGATGGTTTGGTCACATTAAACCTCAACCATCTGATGATCCTGTCAGGAGAATAGTTGTTTTAGATTCGACTTATGTTAAGAAAGATAGAGGTAGACCTAGAATGACTTGGGCATGTTGTATAAAAAATGATCTTAATTTATTAGAATTAAATGAAAATATGGCACTCAATAGGATGCAATGGCAAAAAAGAATTCATGTACCCGACCCCACTCAATGGGATAAAGGCTTGTTGTTATTGTTGTTATTGTTGTTGCATTTCTTAGCTGAAAACATTCTCATCAATGCATAATGCTTATCAAACTTGGAAAGCCTTACCTGTGAATGGGTCTGAAAAAGTAAGGTGTCTCTTCTATCAGGTTTTTGCTGCAGATGATTTTGTTTGATGTTAATCTTCTCATTTGATAACGAAGGTATTTAATTTGTTTTATGTCATTTTGTTAATTTGTGCCCACTATAATATGATTCTGCCTCTTAAGTTTTATTTTATCCTATATTTGCTTGCATTTGTTCCAAGAATTTGATTTTTAAAATAGATGAGACCAAACGATTCTTACATTTTAGATGGTTTGAGTGACTAAGCACGATACCACAAGTAATACGCTTATCCCGAAGAATGAACATATCACTTGTAGTAGGTTCACTCACCTAAACTAAAGAATTTGTGACATCCGTTTGGTTTGCTAAATATTTTATGAGGCCAACAAGTTCCTCTACCTAATACGAGGATTAGATAGGATTTATTTTATCTGGGTTCTAAGTTCCTTATAGAGTTAAGCCCCTATAATTAATTACATCTTAAATAACCAGGATCACTTAAGAAAACTCTCGATTAAGATTAGTGGTTTTACTTTCCAGATTTCAAAGTTTATGTTTTCAAAATTGGACATGGGAAAATCAAATGGGAATGACCTAAATAGGAACAATTAGTTTTAAAGAATCCAAAGGAATGAAGAGTATGAGATATCACAAATCCAGGAAGAACCCTGGTGACCTCTCAACTATCCTATTGTTTGGCTTTATATTTTTGAAATGATGTTGTTTAATGTTTAATCCTGTAATTTATTTAGAATTTAGGACTTATATTCACACGATATTCGATTATGCAAATGACTTAAAAATATAAGAGGATTTATATCATACCGTACAGTAACCTCAGAATCTTAAAGTGTCAGGACTTATAATTGCACAACAGGGATACGCAAAAACCTAAAGATGATATGTGAGGGTTTACGCTGCGCTAGGCAAACCACCTTGATATCTTATTAAATCCTATGGGTTGTTATTTAAAACTTAAAAAAGCGCTTAGTGATGTGAATTTGTTTTGACGTTGCTCTTCTAAATGTCCTCGTCGTGCTGCCCACGGTGTTCGCTCCAAGCTCCCCATCGTAGCACATTCGGGTTTGATATTAGTTTTTTAAGGGTACATGTAATCATTAGGTTTTCCTATACTAAGGTATAGTATGTATAAGAACAATAAAACATGCAATATAAAAGAAAAAAATAGTAGAATGTGCGACATAGAAGAGAAAGGACAGTACAATATGCTGTAAAATAAAATATTATAATGTAAATCCAACCTCTATATCTAGGAGGCCTGCTGCTCCTTTAAGCAAGACAGTATACACTATATAAACAAAAGAAATATTGCCTGGAAAACTCGAGAAAATCGACAAAATGACCCACGACAGAAAACTCGAGAAAAATCGACAAATGACAATTCCAAGAAAATTATCAAAATCTCGGGAATATCCCGGAAAAATGACCACGAGTGCTTTGCCCAAAAAATTCCAATAAAACATACGAAAAATCAAAAAAGAGGGGACCGCAAGCACTCGAGTTGGGGTTAGGCTCAAATATAATAAATTTGTACTCGAGGGACGTCGAAGGCTACTATCGGTCACCCGAATGTATAGAGCCCGTCACTCCACTAGAAGGGTGGACTTAGGAGGGTACTCTTTAGTCCGGCATCGGTAATCAACAAGTGCACAACTAAGTTGTAACACATTTAAAATTTATATTTTAGCTTGCACATGGATTTCAGACATACAAAAAGGAAGTTGTATCAATTTTTTAGTGAAAATATTTTTTATAAATGTTGTATCTGTTCTTATCATGTATGTTCTTATCAATTTTGAAAAGTATAGTTGTCCACGAGTCAATCACGTAGTCGGGTGTAGGACCGCCATCAAACTAAGAAGGTACGGGTCCCCTGCTAGTCTTATATCGGTAAATGATACTATCATCTTACAGTTATCAGGTCTCAGGGTTAGGTCTTGATATCGTAGGATGAAATATCATTACGCTCTACCACCGACGTGCCTTTGTCATCATCGCCCTAAGCCCCAAAATAAAACCGACCTACTTGCGATCTTGCTTGATGATTTTCATATATAGCAAAAGACTATATATGGACACTTATGTGTCAGACATAAGCACCGAAAATCGAACCAAGAAGTAAGGAAAAAAAGAATAAAAATGGGGATGAGAGAAATGAGGAACTGATCCACCCAAAAGATCGAAAAGACGAAAAGTGAATCAATCCTCAACTTATAACGAAAAGATCTGAAAATGAGGGTCCAAGATCCTTGAATCAATCCAAGAAGGATATCATTTTCTTAACTTTTATAAATGGATCAACCAAAAAAGGGCATCCTTTCCAAACATTTAATAGATCATTCATTGCAAAAGAACATTTTGAATTCTTTTAAACATTAAGAATTGACAAATTTTATTTCACCAATCAAAATATTCCATTTCGTATTAAATTAAAAAAAATTCCCATGCCACGTAACCCCACTTCTTCCAAAGGTTTGCACATAAACAGTCATGGCCGGGGCAACAAGGAGAACCACCCAAAATAGGCTCACGGGTAGGGGTAACAGGAGAAGCCCGAGGGACCAAGATCATAGAGAGGGAATCAACCATCAAGCTCGCAGGCGAAGGCACCAAGGAGGGCCAACCGAGCCCAAATTAAAACCATAATAGGATCACAGATAGATACAACATAAAAGACTCAACTCAGCCCCAAAATAGCACATTCAGCCAAAAAGTCATCACCTAGGCAACAAAAAACATTTAAACAAAACAAAATGATACTACAAGAAATGCTCAAAGCCAGGAACATCCGGAGAAGTTATTAACTCCTATTCAAGCAGGGGTAACAACCAAAAGGGCAAACCGAGCCCAATATAAGGGAAATCACAATTAGATGCTCTTGGGTAGGTACAAACAACAGAGAATCAGAATCCAAGATATGGAGGTTCACGACCAGGGACAGCCAAGGGGAGCAACACAGAGCCCCAAAAATCAAATAAAATCACCTTCATATGTTTAAAACAGAGGCATCCATTATTGGGAGCCAAAACTGAACCACAAAATAGACTTCTTAAAGTATTAAAATGGGCTCCAACATATATTTGAATAGAGGAAATATCAAGAGATAAAACCAAACATCTGAAATTAAATTCTTAAACAGATTCCAACACTCTTTGAATGGGGGCAACAAAGAACAGCCAAACAGGACAAAAGGGAAATCAACTAGGATGCTCACGGATAAAGGCAGTAGACCAAAACCACTAAACCGGCTTCACAGCAAAGGGAAAGCCACCACAAATATCACCATTGTACTCCTTTGATTTACATAAGAGAATGAATGGACAAACTCACATAAACTATCTAGATTAAAGCTATTTTATTGAGCAAAACATGATAGTGAATTGATCCATTTATATCAAACATTTCCATATAGAAGTAGATATTGAAATCATGAATTTTGGGATGACAGACTTGATTATCAATAAAAATCTCAGAATGAACGTTATATGAAAAACTTCTGACCAAACCGAGCCCAGCAAAGAGTTAAATCGAGCCCACCAAAGCGGCTAAAACAGAAAGGAATTCCAGCCAAAACACAACCCAAAAGGAGCCAAACCGAGCACAATATAAGGGACAAATCAAGCCCAGCACAGGGGCAAACCGAGTCTAATACAAGGTCAAACCGAGCCCAACACAGGGGCAAACCGAAACACAGTTTTAGCTCAACTAAGCCCATCAAAAGAGAGCCAACAACAGATAAATTTTTGAGCCAAAATGAGTCCAATACATAAAAAAAAAATAGCACTTCCAGCTAAAATCCATCCAAAACAGATCCCACCAAATAAGGAAAATAGAACTAAATTTCCAGCTGATATTCAACCCAAAAAAATCCAAAGAAAACCGAGCCCAACAAATGGGTCAAAATAAAGCTATCAAATTCAAATCTCTTGTAGCCTTATATTTCAAAGTTTTGTACCGAACATATACTTCAAATAATAACAAGTAATAGGGAACGAGTAAACATAAATGAATTCCAACATATATTTGAACAGGGGTACCAATAATAGAGAGCTTAAGAATCAAATCTTGAACCAACATTTCATTTAGCATGTATTTCAAATAACATTATAAAGCAAAACTGAGATCTCCAAATAGGCACCTAATAAATTTGAAAGAAAAACCACCCAACATGCAATTCAAGCAAAAAAAAAAGCAGCCACATGGATTATGTTCCAGCTCATAGATCCTATAGCCATTCTCATTCTTAATGCTAAGCTCAAATAAATTTTAAAGTAGCCTTAATTTCCCAATTCCAGGTGCATTAGAAAGAACATGCATTCATGAGTAATTCCATGAGTAAGAGTAATTCCAAACGACAGAGATTAGAAATATTACTCATGCCGCTAGGTAAGAAATCATCAGAACAAAATTGCCAACATTACTCTTATGTATCAAAACCAAGGCATGAGAGTAGGGTAGTCAAATATCTCCTTTCAATGCTTGCAGAAAGAAGGAGGAAGAATAATACATTTTTAATGCAGACTTAAAGCAAAAACTGTAAGACAAATTCAAGAAAACACCTCCTACAGAAACCCTCCTCCTAAAAGCTTCGAGAAACAGCAACCAACAAACACTCCAGCACACAAGAACCTAGCCGAGAAAGAATTTCGGCAGAGCCTTCCCCTAAGAGCCTTAAACAGCAACTAGCAAAACAATCTCAGCCTTCCTTTCCCTCTCAAATTTTTCAACAACCCAAAACAATATTCTAAAAATCCCTTTTATAGGCAGAGATAAGAGGGGGACAACCATCTACCAGCCCTAAGGTGATCGAATCAAATAATGGGAGTGAATTGTCACCATAAAAGAGGAGAAAGTAAAGCCTCGAGAAGAAGAAGGGTCGGCCAGCCGAGCTCCCACGATTGGAGAGTCGAGAGGTCGAGCGGCCACGCGAGGAAGGAGAAGAGTCGAGAGAGAGGGAGGTCGCCGCGTGGAAAGTCCAAGGGAGCTTAGGGCATGAGAAGTGGGCGAGCTGAGCAGCTGGTCGATCCGTGGGATCGAATGGGGGATACGTCTGTGGGAAAGCGGGTAAATAGTGTTTAGGACTATAATTTTCATTATAAATAACAATATAAATATAAAAATATTTAATATTTTAAAAAAGAAAATTTTGATTTGTACTTTTTATTCGTGCGCTGCAGCATAACAAAATGGATATTCTTTCTAGGTAATTCTGATGTTTCAGACGCGTTGGTGTGGTCCGTTTCGTCGTCGGAGGTCATTTTGACAAATTTATTGATTTGCATGCAGCTTGCTCGTGCGTGGAATTATGACAATATGGGTGTCTTTCCTAGCTAAAATTGATGTCCTAGACGTGTTGGCGCAGTTCATTTTATCGTCGGATGTCATCCAAGGAAGTTTGTTTTTTCACCCATCCTCAAAGCTCTATTCTAGTCCGACATTGCGCAACTCAGTGAATTTTATGCATTTTATGTGTGTGTGTGTGATGATAAAGTCCTGAAGAGGTTTTCCTTGGGCTTGAGATCCTATTGGGAACTTCTCCCTGAGTCTCCACATGATAGTCCTTTACCACTCGTCCATACGAAGATGGTTTTGAGATCATCGATGCAAGACATCACAAGAGAAATAAAAAGTTGCTGGAATTTCTAAGAGAATGGATTCCAATACTAGTTTTTCTAAGATAGTCAATAGGAATCCACTTGTTGGCATCGTACCAAGCTTGACTACACCACTGCCCCTACACAAGCAATGACGACAACCTCCAAGGAATGGATTCTTGATTCAGGCGCAACGACACACTTCACGTCAAATCTAAACAATCTACAAACCACTTATCCATACATGGGCGCCGACCAAGTTCTTGTTGGCAATGGACAAGTTTTGATTCAACACAAGGGATATGGTATTCTTCTTACCCCCAAACCTAAGCTAAAACTATATCAATTACATCACACACCTTTACTCTCTCCCAACCTACCCTCAGTTCGTAAGTTCACTCAAGACAACAATATTATTGTTTCATTTGACCATTCGAGATTTTCCATTTCTGATCCACATACCCACAAGCTTCTTCTTCGGGGATCCAATTCTAATGTTCTCTACACCATTCTCTCATCCACAATTTTACCACAAGCATTTACTACTTTTATCTCCAAGGCTCACCACTCCAAGTTATGGCATAGGGGGTTGGGCCATTCTCATCCGGACATTGTCTCTACAATCTCAACTGAAAACTTCTACATTTTCCTACAACTCCAAGTTTTTTTTAGTATTTGCCAACTTACTAAAAGTCATAAGCAGTCATTTGTATGGTTTATATGACAAAAATTAGAAATTACTAGAACTCATTCATAGTTATGTATGGGGTCCTCCTATTTCTTTTTATCATGGATATATATACTACATTACCTTTGTTGATATTGGTTCTCGGTTTTGTTGGGTATTTCTGATGCATTCAAAATCCCAAACAGCTCAAATTACTAGAAATTTCATCGATTTGTTATGAAAACCAATTCAACACAACTATAAAAATTCTTAGCTCAGACGGTGGGGGAGAATATAACAACCACACTATCAATCTATTTCTTACTCAAAAGAGAATTCTTCACCAATACTCATGTCCTTGTACACCGGAACAAAATGGGGCTGGTGGAACGAAAACTTCGACATCTCATAGAAACCACTCGTGCCCTTCTTCACCAAGCCAATGCACCATATCAATTTAGAGCTGACGCTCTACTCACTGCCGCCCATCTTATTAATGGAATGCCCACCAAAACTACCAATTACATCTCTCATGAACATCTTCATAAAATCTCACCCGCATATACCCATATTCAAGTTTTCGATTGTGCTTGCTACCATGTCGAAAACCTCGAACTAGACACAAACTTGAGCAGAGATCGGTCCAATGCATTTTTCTTGGCTACGCCCTCCAATGTAAGAGCTACAAATGCTACAATCCTAATACTAAACAAACTATTATCTCAAGACACATGGTCATTGACGAAAATACATTCCCATTCAGTCTCAATCCTACTCTACATCCAAGTCAGCCACCTACTTCCACCCATATTCATTCATATTTTCTACTCCCAACATCTTCCCCATCAGCCAACTCAAATGAGCCGTATACATCAAACACACATTCTACTTCCCCCTCCATTCGCTCCACAACTGGACCAACCGAAAAAACCACTGTTCCTTCTTCCATACCAACCAAACAGAACATTATTCCTGCTTCCATATCAACCGAACATAACGTAGTACCTCCTCCCATACAACTAAACCAACCGTAATTTCTAGTTCTACTATCTCTCCACTCATCCCACAAATTGCAACGGCTCCTCCACCACTGCATCCTTTAACTACCAGCTAAAACAGGCCACCTCAAATGTTAAGTATGGCTCATATACCTTAAATGAGACAGATGTTGGAGAGGAGCGGAGCCCACGAGCGGAGTGGAGCGGAAGGATTTGTCCAATCAGGGGAGTTTTATTATGTTGGTTGGGGGTGCAGGGGTAACACCCCGCAGTTTGGTAAATGAGTAATTTAAGTAATTACATATTGTACTATTTAATTATATATATGTCCTGGTTGTAATCTTAGATGAGTCTCTGAGACTTCGAGAGCCGAATCTTGTATTTTGTACTCTTTTCTGAATATTGAAAAGAAATTCGTCACTCTGCTCCCGAAGATGTAGGCATCTTTGCTGAAACTCGTAAATCTCCGTGTGTTCTTATGGATTTGTGTCGATTCCTGTTTTTCTTCGCCCTAATTTCTCAACATCAAACCAATTCAAAAACTCAATCTATTACATAAAATTCATCATCCACCTGATCCCACTTCTTTCAACCAAGCTTCTAAATTATCCCACTGGAGAACAACCATAACCAAAGAGTTCATAGCCCTTCAGTGATAGACTGGTTCAAGGGCAGGGAAAGGGAGGGAAGAAAAGTTTTGTCGGCGCAGTAACAAGTTTAGCGACAGTTTCAATTTCGGCAGGAATATTCGCTCGGAGGTTCGCGACCAGGATCTGCGAGTTCGCGACCAGGATCTGCGAGTCACAAGTCGCGTGCGGGAAGGAATTCCCGCGGGAGTTCGGCGAAGGTTTTGCCCAACCGAGGATTCACGACGCAGAGGACGACGAAGACAAATTCGGTGGTTGTGCGGTGGTTCGCGATCGCGTGAGGGGAGGAACAGGATTGCGACAGAGGTGCGCATTCGGGCTTCTTCTGCTACAGGCAGGGGCGATCTTCTGAGACAGGCAGGGGCTTCTTCAGCGACAGGCAGAGGCGAGGGCCCTTCGATTAGGATTCGGTGAATTTGGCAGTTCGCGAACAGGAGTTCGGATAGAAGGTGGCGAACGACATTCGTGAAGGAAGTTTCACGAACAGGCGCGAGGGAGCGGCGGAGGAGACGTGGGAAAGGAAATTCACGCGGAAGAGGAAAGTTTGGAGGAAATTTAGCGCGAAGATTTTCCAGGACTCAGGAAAAACAATTGGAAAGCAAATAATTGCTGGAGGCTTAATTAAGTAAATAATTGATGGAGGCTTAATTAAGGAAGATCTATGTTGGAGGCTCAATTAAGGCTTAACTAAGGTGGAGCTTTTCTAGAAGATGGAGTTTTTTTTCTGAGAAGTAAAGCAAAGCTTTTCTGGAAGGAAAAAAAAACTTTTCTAGAAGGAAAGCGGAGGCGGAGCTTTTTTGGAAGGAAAGGGGAGCTCTTCTCGGAAGTTAAGAAAAAAGATTTCTGGGAAAGTTTAATTAAAGAAAATTTAATTAAGAGAAATTCATTTTTCTTGGAAACTTAATTAGGGAAAATTCTTTTTTCTTGGAAATTTAATTAGGGAAATTTCTTTTTTTCTTGGAAATTTAATTAATGAAAAATCTTTTTTCTTGAAAACTTAATTAAGGAATCTTAATTAAGAGATTATTTAAAAGTGTCCAACCCACATTGATGCATAAGAAACTCCATTATGTAATTTCTCCTAAGGGGCTGAATATTCTCTAAAGTGGATATTTGTCAGGCATTTGCATTTCTTCTAAAGGGTTGAATATTCACTAAGGTAGAGATTTGTTGGACATATGTATTTCTTCTAAGGGGCTGGATATTCGCTAAGGTGGACATTTGTTAAGTATGACTCATATACCTTAAATGAGAGATGCTGGAGAGGAGCGGAGCCCACGAACGGAGTGGAGCAGAACGATTTGTCCAATCGGGGGAGTTTTATTATGTCGGTTAGGGGTGCAGGGGCAACACTTCGCGGTTTGGTACATGAGTAATTCAAGTAATTACATATTATTCTATATAATTATATATATGTTCTGGTTGTAACCCTAGGTGAGTCTCTGAGACTCCGAGAGCTGAATCTTGTATTCTGTACTCTTTTCTGAATATTGAAAAGGAAGTCGCCGCTCTGCTCCCGAAGATGTAGGTATCTTTGCTGAAACTCGTAAATCTCCGTGTGTTCTTATGGATTTGTGTCGATTCCTGTTTTTCTTCGCCCCAATTTCTCAACATCAAACCAGTTCAAAAACTCAATCTATTACATAAAATTCATCATCCACCTGATCCCACTTCTTTCAACCAAGCTTCTAAATTATCCCACTGGAGAACAACCATAACCAAAGAGTTCATAGCCCTTCAATGATAAGGAACGTGGATTTTAGTTCCACTCTCAGAACATCAACCCAATCTGGGCTCACGGTGGACATATACAACTAAAACAAACTCAAGTGGTGAGATTACGCGCTACAAGGCACGCTTAGTTGCTCATGGAAACAAGCAAGTATTTGGTGTTAACTACAATGAAACATTTAGCTCGGTTGCCAAACTACCCATTATTCGCGTTCTCATTACAATGGCTCTATCTCTCTCGGCTAGAACATCTTACAATTCAACTTCTCTAAAGCTTTTCTGCATGGTAATCTAAATGAAAAAGTGTATATGAAACAACCACCGGGGTTTCAAGATCCATAATTGACGAATCATGTCGGCTTACTCAAGAAATCCATATATGGGCTTAAACAAATTCCGAGACAGTGGTTTATCACATTTTATTGTTTTTTCTTAGCTAATTGTTTTAATTTCAGCAAAGCGGATCGATCTCTCCTCATATATGATCAAATTGGTGTACAAATTTTTCTGATAATCTATGTTGATGATATTCTAATTATCGGCAACAATCCGAAGGCAATCATCAAGCTCACCAAAAGGATGGCCACCACATTCAAGCTGAACATCTTGGACATATTGGCTACTTTCTTGGCATTGAAGTTCACAAATCTGCCATCTGCTATCACCTCAGTTAAGAAAGGTATGTTATTCAACTTCTTCCTTTGGTAGGCATGCAAGAATGTACACCTCTCAACACCCCTATCCCATTACGCCCAATCGACCTCCACTATCTATACCACACCTTTCCACAATCCTGCAAGTTACCGTCAATTGACTGGATCCCCTCAATACCTTATGGTCACCCGCCCCGACATAATGTATGCAGTAAATCTTTTATGCCAACATATGCACTCTCCCACCATAACCCACTACAAACTCCTCACTCATCTACTTCTCTATATCAAAGCCACAAGTCATTATGGACTGAATTTGAGCCCAGGCGATCTCACTCTTCGCTCTTATGCCGATGCAGATTGGGCGGGAGACTAACTCGAAAGAAATTCAACCACTGGGGTGTGTTCCTTTCTTGGAGGCACTTTGATTTCTTGGATGGTCAAGAAATAATCTATTGTGGCATGGTCATCAATTGAAGCAGAGTAACGAGCACTACCTAAAACCACTACAAAGGTTATATGGCTACGTTGTCTTCTTCAAGAATTCATCCTCAGCATCCGAACTCTATATTGTGCAAAATTTTGGCTATCTCAATATCAAACAATCCGATCTTCCATGAAAGAGCAAAACACATAGAAATCGATTATTATTTCATACGAGACCACATCAACTCCAAGAAAGTGCAAATTGAGTACATTCAAACCTAAGATCAACCGGCGAACATTCTTAAAAAAGCTCTTTTGGAGCATAAATTTCAGAATCTTCGAACCAAGCTAATGGTTCTACCCAGAACCTTCAGCTTGCAGGGGAGTATTAGCAGCACTTAAACTTTATCTTATGGTATCATTACTCTTGTGTAAGGGTTCTAGACTGTTATTTTGACCCCCAATTAATGAACTAAAGTAAAAGGACGCTTTTGTAGGAAGAAATCTTAAGGGTGTGAGGCTTAGGAGAGCAAGGGAAGAGATCTTAAGCTACCACAAAGGAGGAGAGAATAGCTAGGAGAGCTAGAGAGGAGGAGAGCATCTTGAGGCCTTGTATCAAGGTGTCGCTTGAGAGGGAAGTCATAGAAAGAAGATGAGGGCTCATCTCTATGTATAAGCTATGTATTCTCCATTTATTTTGCCTTAGTGAACTATTTGATTGATTCCCTCCCGTGGACGTAGATCCAGTTGGATCGAACCACGTAAACGATCTGTGTTTGTTTGTATTCTTTGCGACTCATTTCTATGCCAGGAAGTGCATATCTCACAACATAGACCCATATGGTACTATTTTGGTTATGCCTAGACCAATCTCTAGTACTTTCTCATTTAGCTATATATAGTTAAGTATTGTATAATCCGGAGTGGAGGATAATACATCATTTTCTGAATTCCTGCCACTGTCTCTCTTCTCTTCCTCTTGCAATCTCAATAGGCACGCCTCTACTATTATTAAGCAGGCACCTTGCCAATGGTTTGATACCTTTTCTTCGCTTCTCATCTACAGGCATAATTCGATTATCATTTATCTTCTTTTCTATGTCGATGATATTTTTTGACAGGAAATAATCAAAGTGTGATACAGAAACTTCTCCACGAATTACGGAGTACCTTCTCCATGAAGCTGTGGGGACCGGTTTCTACCTTTCTCGGTATTCAAATTCAACACACCCCATATGGTTTTCATCTCTCTCAAGCCACCTATGCCATGGAGGTCTTAAATAAAGCTGGTATGGCTGATTGCAAACTTCAAAACAATCCTTTGTCAGCTCACCAAAAGCAGTCCACTGACTTGCTGCTATGCAGGAAATACAGCTCACCAAAAGCAGTCCACTGACTTGCTGCTATCATTCTCCAACCCTGCTCACTTTAAACAAATTGTTGGCTCATTACAATATCTCACAATCACGAGGCCAGACATACAGTTTTCGGTTAATACCCTTTCTCAGCATCTACATCATTCGCTACTGGCTCACTATCTACAGCTCAAGCACCTGCTCATTATATTAAAGGTACTCTTACCCTCGGCCGTCCTCTTCAGCAGGGTTCTCTTACATTACATACATACTCTGGTTCCAGCTTTGCTAGTGGCACATGGACCGCAGTTCCATCACCGGTTACTGTTCCTTTTTGGGCCCCAACCTGATTTCCTGGTGCGTCAAAAAGTAGCCCACCGCTATTCGCTCCTCCATTGAAGCCGAATACCGAAGTCACCTGGCTTCGCCGTCTTCTTCATGATCTCCAGATTCTACAACTATACCAACCATTATATTCTGTGACAACACATCTGCCATGGCTATAGCTGACAACCCTGTTTTCCATAGCATAACAAAGCACACAGAAATCAACTATCAAATTATTCGTGAACATATTCTCTCCAAGGAAATCTCGTTAGAGTGAATTTCTATTGGAGATCAACCTGTTGATATCTTCACAAAAGCCTTACTACACGAAAATTTTACAAACTTCGCGATCGCCTGACTTTATGTTAATCCGTCATAAGTTTCCGGGGACCGACCATTTTTGTTGGTTTGACTAATCGGCCACCACAAGTGCGATCAACCAGATCGATCATTTCCATCAATTTTATCAATCGACTGCCACTGGCTTGATTGACTCGATCTACCATTCCCGTCAGTTCGACAGATCGGCTGCCACCAACTTGAACGACCTTTACCGTTTGTTCGATAGAGCGATGATCATGGAATTTTTTATTTATTTGGGACCATTATAGATCTCAAAAGATTCCTATCTAAATGATTAAATTCTTTCTTCTGCTCTGTTATTACTGTTTCTCGTTTGTAGCTTGCCTTGTTGCTTCTCTGTTTCATTAGTTTGTTGACGCAAATAAAACTAATGAACATAAGATTTTATCATTTTTTTCCTTTAAATAAAATTAGTACTTTTATGAGGATAAGCAATGAATGATTCTCCACTATGCAGTGATTTTAAAATTTTAAAAATCATTTGTTTTTCGTAGAACTTGTTCTGGCATTAGAATTTACTGCTCAGTAAATTAGTTGAAAAATGTTCCATAGAATATGTCCGAATTGAATAATATCTTAAGGGAATTTATATATAACTGTCATTTGTTGGGAAAATTAGGGCGAAGAAAAATAACAATCGATGCAAATCCAGAAGAACACAGAGATTTAACGAGGTTCGGCAAAGATGCCTACATCCTCGGGAGCAGAGCGACGACCTCCTTTTCAATATTCAGAAACGATTACAGAATACAATATTCAGCTCTCTCAAAAGACCTAGGATTACAAACAGGTCTATTTATAAACTTAGAGTAAGCCCTACAGTACAATATATAATTCCCAAATTACCCCTGTACCGTATAGAGGGGCGTTGACCCAACACCCCCAACCCACATAACGTAACTTCCCGATTTGGACAGATTCTTACGCTTCGCTCCGCTCTGCTCCGCTTCGTTCCAGCGTCTGTCCCTATATGATATGTGAGCCATACCATAACACCATTGAATATCTTTACATATACAGATGTGCAGCAAAAAGTCCTTATTTACTACTTAGTTCATAATATTAGAACTTTATAACTACATTAATCTCCAAAATCCAGTGTAACCTCACTTCATCGAATCCTATGTTAAGAGGTTTTAAAGCACACATATACCCTCATTTAGAATCCTCCCATGCAAAGCCCTTCTCGTTCTACTCTAGATCTAGAACATTGACATACTAAGATTTTTTCTCCGTGATGAAGGTATTGTGCAAAACAATGCAAAAAGCAAATTCATGCAACAAACAAACAACCAAACCTAATGTGATTTACGTGATTCAGGGCAAACCGGCCTAAGTCCACGAGGAGAGGTTATTCAATTGTCATCAGGTGGAAAGGAAGTAAAAATCGGCCAAATTGGGGTTACAATTTAATACACACTTCAAAATCCTCTATAGTCCCTCCTATAAATAAGATTGGATTAGGGCCTACAAATTAGGAATATTTCAAATATAGAAAAATATCATATAATTATATCTCCTCTTAGGTTCATATTATAGAAAATATTATATGATTAGATCTCCTCAAATTAAGTTACCTAATATCAATCTTTCTAATATACACACTTTCTAGTTTATAACGATTAGATTTAATATTTTTAATAACAGAAAGTCTCCCTTTACGTTGAACAATGTACCTTTGTCTCCCTCACCTAAGATTTGTATAGAGGAAAGTGGAGAAATCCGGAAGACTAGTTTTCATCCTGAAAAAAATTAGAGCATTGACTATGTCTTTTTTTTTAAGTGGGGAAATATGTAAATAGTAGAATACATGATTTTTTCTTACAAAATTTAAGAAACCTAAGCAAATGAAGTGCACCATATTTATTTGGCAAATTCGAACAAAATCTATGAGACTGGACAAGTAATAGTTCAGAACAGCGATTATTTTGTCCAATTGTGATGTGTTACTTTACATTTTTTTATTCAATAAATTTTAATATATGAATTTGTTCATTCTCAATGCAATCTTTTAGTTATTATATAATAGTGGATATCAAGGAGTGGCTTTTAGTAACCGTTAAATTTGATTTTTATTGTACTAACATTAAAATAAAGATTAAAAGAAATACTAGGAGGGCAAACTATAACGGTTAAGCTTCAAAAGATGTGGTTTCATACGTTAATAGAAGAGATTCATGTGATCTGCCATTGGCTATGAGATCATTGCTATGAATTATACTATTATATTTATAGCAAATCCCACAAAGTGTATCAACTTATGAAAGTTGACAATTAGGTAATGATAATGGTCAAACAATATGGTGAAAGTGTTGACCTCAATTATAATAATACAAGATGCGTCAGAGATTAAAAGAATGTTAGAAATTAAAGAAATTGTAGGTGGTACTAACTTCAGTTCTGACACCCCTAATAATAGTGACAATGAGCTTTAAAAATACAGTATGGAGCCTTTAATCAGGCAAGTTGTAGAGGACAAAAATATATCGGTTGGTGCCCATTTTATTGACTCCTTGGGTTTCATGCAATGTATTTACTGTAAAGCTATTATAGAAAATTTTGGAGTAAAAATTAAAGCAGGTGATAAAGTCTAAGGTATTGCTGCTTGCAAATATTGATACCGTGTATGAAAAATAAAGCATTGTTGTGTGCAAAATGATCAAAATATTTGAGGCGAGAATGTTAGAAGCTTCACATTTTTGTCTAGGTTTTAATAGAGTTAAGAACAAATGAAGTATGTGTAATTATTTCACTAATCAGATATAAGGTATTGTAAAAAATATTGACAGCTTAAAAATTGTGTATGGGTTATACATGAAGATGTGACACTTATGAGATCAAGCTCATTATATCATTTTTTGGATCAATTGATGATAATTATAAATAAGAACTTACATTAGGGGTAGAGCATCCTAATAGAAATCCCAACTCCTATGACATACAGTTATGTTAGTGATGACAGTTCCTTTAAGAAGTTTTTTCTTATATGTTTCAAGATATGCATTAACGGTTTCCTTATTGAATGCTAGATTTTATAGGACTCAATATTTGTCTTTTTAAATTGAAGTCTTTAGGCGAGTTATTATCTGAAATTATTTAGACAATAACAACGTTCATTTTATCACAGTCTTTGCGGTGGTTGAATTTGAATAAAACATTGCAATGATTTTTAAAGGCATTGTTCAAATCCTTTGGTTTTTAGATCGATCTCTTGGATTTAATATCAGATATGAAAAGATGATTGGGATTACAAATTAAGAATTTTTTTCGAATGCAGAATATTAAATTTGTTTGCGTCGTCTATGAAAGAATATTAGGAAGTTTCAGCATTTCATATTAGTTCGTTGTTAAAAATAGAAAAAAAAACTGAAGTTTGAGCACCGTTTTTGATATTTTGTATGTTTCCTTACGTTCGAGCTCACAACTTTTAGTGAACCTCTCTTCAACTGATTTAAACTATTATTATGTACAGAACTACTCTCCTCTGCGATGACGATGTTTGTTGCTGGTTTTGTCAAATTTTGAACCATTCTGTGTCTGCATACTGCGACTAAAATTATCAAAAACTAGTTTGCATACTGTGTGCTTGAATGCGTAAGCAAATTGGTTATAAATAAAGTCAAGAATCCCGAGGTGTCCGGCATATTGGCTAGAAACAAGTGAAGAATCCCAAGCTATCAAACTCGAGAAAAAAAAAAAAAAGGTGTCGTGTGACTATTTTGCACCTGCACACTTCCAATGTAGTAATCATAAGGTTCGCAATAGATCAGCAGCTACATGAAACATTTATCTCACTAAGTGGGGCGGCTACATGAATTCTTTTAATCCATGTGTCTAATATAGCATCATATTTTCATTTTATTCTAATAAATTAAGATCATTTTTTATACAATATGCCCAAGTCATCCTAAGTCTACCTCTTCCTTTCTTAACATAAGTTGACTCTAAAACAAGTACTCTTCTGTTAGGTTTAGGTTTGATGGACCCAAGTCCACTTGTAGAAATTAAATACTTGCACGCCACCATTAAATGCTTGCAGAAGAAATTAGTTAAATAGTGACTGCTCTCCCCTGTGCAATTTTATATAAGGCGTTGGCTTACGGCGAAAAAAAAAATAGGAATTGTAAGCTTCCAAGTTCTCCCTTCGTCTCTTCTGCGACTTGCTTGCGGCGAGGACTTCCGTCTTCTCTCCAGTTCGTTCTTCTTCGGTGGCTCACGGGTAAAGGAGGAGAGAGGAGGTTGAAGGAGAAGAGAGAGAAGAGAGGGAAAGTTTTCTTGTAATCGTGGAGGTGATCGGTAGGTGTATTCCTTGAAGAAATAAAATCCTCTACAACTCCGTGGATGTAGGCAATTTGCCGAACCACGTAAATCTGTGTTCTTTTGATTAACGAATTTTTCTCGATCCGATTTTTTCACTTTATTGCTGTCATTTTTTTTTATAACAATTGATATCAGAGCCCCGGTTCGGATCTGAGGAAGAACGATGGTCGGAAAAGAAGTGAAAGTTTTGGGGATCAAGAAGTTGGTTATTGAAGGATGCAGATAGAGGACTACCTCTATGGGAAGAAACTTCATCTTTCGTTACTGGAAAAACGACCAGAGAAGATTTATGAGACTGATTGGAATCTGTTGGATCGACAGACTTTGAGGTTATTCGATTGACCTTGTTGAGATCAGTTGCACACAATATCATCAAAAAGAGGGCCACTGCGAATCTCATGGCGGCTTTGTCAGGTGTGTATGAAAAGCCGTCGGTTATTCAATTTGAAGATGACAGAGGATACATTCGTTGTACAACATCTGAATGACTTTAATACTATCACAAATCAATTGTCATTTCTCGAAATTGAATTTGATGATGAGATACGGGCGCTGATAATGTTGGTTTCATTGTCAAATAGTTGGGAAACTATGATGATGACAATTAGCAATTTTACAGATAAATTTAAGATGAAATATGATGATATTTTTTATTTGATTTTGACTGAGGAGGTGCGTAGAAAGATTCTGGAGAGACATCGGGTTCGAGTTCTGTGCTGAATGTTGTTTCCAGAGGGAGATCACAAGACAGAAACTCAAACAGAGGAAGATTAAAATCAAAGCACAAAGACAAGAGCAAGTCAAAGCCTGGTCAACAAGCAACCTGCTGTAACTGTGACAAAACTGACCACATAAAAATGAACGCAAGAGAACTACAAAAATTCTAAGAAGACAGAGAACATTAGTACTAATGTTGTAACTGAAGAAGTGCAGGATGCACTATTGTTTGCAATTCACAACTTCGTTGACGACTGTATACTGGACTCAGGGGTTTCTTTTTGTACATTTTCCCACCGGGAGTTAATACAAAACTATGTTGCAGGTGACTTTAGGAATGTGTACATGGCTGATGGAGTAGTTTTGAATGTGGTTGGGATGAGAGATGTTGAAATTGCAGCTCCTAAGAAAAACAAATGGATCTTGCAAAAGGTTAGACACATTCCTGAGTTAAAAAATAATCTAATTTCTGTTGAGCAGCTCGATGAAGGAGGACATTAAGTAGTGTTCTCAGATAGCACTTGGAGAGTCACTAAAGGAGCACTGGCACTGGCTCGGGGTAAGAAAATCGATACACTGTATAAAATTACTGGTTTAATTAGCAGTGTTGATACAACAGT
>NW_018164863.1:1208523-1230274 GCF_001263595.1 Phalaenopsis equestris | reverse complement strand
GGAAGCCGCACACCGCAGAATCGAAGTCTTAGATACAACAACAAGGAAACATTTATCTCACTAAGTGGGGCAACTACATGAATTCTTTTTCTCCATTGTGTTTAATATAGCATCATATTTTCATTTTATTCTAATAAATTAAGATCATTTTTTATACAATATGCACAAGTCATCGTAGGTCTACGTTGCCTTTCTTAACATAAGTCGAATCTGAAACATCTAATCTTTTAATTGGATCAAGTATTCTTCTGTTAGGTTTAGTGGAGCCCAAGTCCACTTGTAGAAATTAAATGCTTGCACGCCTCCATTAAATGCTTGCAGAAGAAATTAGATTAAATAGTGACTGCTCTCCCCTCCATAATTTTACGGCGAAAAAAAAAACAGGAATTGTAAGCTTCCAAGTTCTTCCTCCGTCTCTTCTGCGACTTGCTTGTGGCGAGGACTTACCTCTTCTCTCCAGTTCGTTCTTCTTCGGTGGCTCACGGGTAAAGGAGGAGAGAGGAGGTCGAAGGAGAAGAGAGAGACGAGAGGGAAAGTTTTCTTGTAATCGTCGAGGTGATCGACGGGTGTATTCCTCGAAGAAATAAAATCCTCTACAACTCCGTGAATGTAGGCAATTTGTCGAACCACGTAAATATGTGTTCTTTTGATTAACAAATTTTTCTCGATCCAATTTTTTCACTTTATTACTGTCATTTTTTTCACAACAATTGGTATCAGAGCCCCGGTTCGGATCTGAGGAAGAATGATGGTCGGAAGTGAAAGTTTCGGGGATCGAGAAGTTTGACGGCACGAATTTTGGTTACTAGAGGATACAGATAGAGGACTACCTCTATGGGAAGAAACTTCATCTTCCGTTACTGGAAAAACGACCAGAGAAGATGGATGAGACTGATTGGAATCTGTTGGATCGACAAGCTTTGAGGTTATTCGATTGACCTTGTTAAGATCAGTTGCACACAATGTCATCAAAGAGAAGACCACTGCGGATCTCATGGCGGCTTTGTCAGGTGTGTATGAAAAGCCGTCAGCAAATAATAAGGTGCATCTAATAAAAAATTTATTCAATTTGAAGATGGCGGAGGGTACGTTCGTTGTACAATATTTGAATGATTTTAATACTATCACAAATCAATTGTCATCTGTTGAAATTGAATTTGATGATGAGATACGGGCGCTGATATTATTGGTTTTATTGTCAAATAGCTGGAAAGCTATGAAGATGTCAGTCAATAATTTTGCAGATAAATCTAAGTTGAAATATGATGTTATTCATGATTTGATTTTGGTTGAGGAGGTGCGTAGAAAAGATTCTGGAGAGACCTCAGATTTAAGTTCGGCGCTAACTGTTTTTTCCAGAGGGAGATCACAAGCCAGGAACTCAAACAGAGGAAAATCAAAATCAAAGCACGAAGGCAAGAGCAAGTCAAAGTTTGGTCAGCAAGCAACCTGCTGGAATTGTGGCAAAATTGGTCACATAAAAAGGAACTGCATGAAGAAGAAATGCAAAAATTCTAAGAAGACGGAGAACGTCAGTACTAATGCTGTAACTGAAGAAGTGCATGATGCACTATTGTTTGCAGTTCACAACTTCGTTGACGACTGGATACTGGACTCAGGGGTTTAATTAACAGTGTTGATACAATAGTTGCAATGAGCACAACAGACACGTGAAATTGCAGACTTGGACATATGAGTTAGAGAGGCATGAAAAAACTTATGTCCGAAGGCAAGCTACCCGAACTAAAGTTAGTTGATCTCGACATTTATGAAATTTGCATTATGGGGAAGCAAAAGAATGTCAGTTTCCCGAAAGGTGACAGAGCGCCAAAGGCAGGAAAACTAGAACTTGTACACACCGATGTGTGAGGACCTTCCCCAATGGCATCTGTTGGAGGCTCTCGCTAATATGTCACATTTATAGATGACCACAACAAAAATATATGAGTTTACTTTTTGAAGCATAAATCTGATGTATTTACTGTGTTCAAAACTTGGGAGGCCATGGTTGAGACAAACAGATCTAAAACTGAAATGTTTGTGGTCTAACAATGGTAGTAAGTACATCGATGGTGGGTTCAAGGAGTACTGTGCAACTCGGGGTATCAGAATGGAGAATATCGTTATGGGGACACCACAACAAAATGGAGTTGCAAAGCTTATGAACAGGATCATCAATGAGCGTGTCAAGAGCATGAGATTGTATGTTGGACTACCACCAAATTTTTGGGCAGATGTTATCAGCACTGTACTTTACTTGATCAACAGGTAGTCATCCGTCCCATTAGACTATGAATTACCTGAGGTATGGAGCGTCAAAGAGATTAAATTTTCTCATCTTAAGACTTTTGGCTGTCTTTCTTATGTTCTGATTAATCCTGTTGCTCGTTGCAAGCTTGAAACTAAGGCAAAGAAATATTATTTCATTGGTTATGAAGACGAAGCATTTGACTATCGTTTCTGGGATGATCAAGATCGGAATATTATCAGAAGCGAGAATGTGATCTTTAATGAGAAGACAATGTGCAGGGACAATGTCAGTACAAATTTTGAAGCAGGTCCTAAGAAATCGGAGTTCGTGAGATCTAACGATCTATCATAGGTCACATTACAGGGCAGAGATGTGAATGGCGAAGAGAGTGGGTCTGGGGCACCCATTCCTATTATTCTGCAATCAGGTTCAGAGTCATTCACTACTCCAGCTACAGTTCGCAGATTAGTCGGGAGCAGGCTTTCTCCACAACGTTACTCACCAACTTTATACAACATCTTACTGACAGATAGTGGAGAACTACATAGCTATGAAGAAACCTTGACAGATAAAAATTCTAGTAAGTTGGAGCTGGTCATGAAGGAGGAGATGGATTCCCTACTGAGAAATCAAACATGAGAACTGAAAAAAATTTCATCAGGGAAGAAGGTATTGCAAAACAAGTGGGTGTACCAGGTGAAGGCTTAGCTTGATGACAGTAAGAGGTACATGATTAGACTTGTTGTAAAAGACTTTCAGCAAAAGTAAGACATTGATTATTTTAAGATCTTTTCTCTTGTGGGTAAGCTCACAACCATCAGAATGGTGCTGGTTATGGTTGTTACTGAAGATCTATTCCTTGAGTAGTTAGATGTGAATACAACTTTTCTTTATAGAGATTTTGAAGAAGACATCTACATGCACCAGCCTGAGGGGTTCGTAATATAAAGAAAATAATATTCAGTTTGCAAACTGAAGAAGAGCTTGTATGACATGAAGCAAGCTCCTAGACAATGATACAAGAAGTTTGATAAATTCATGCTCAATGCAGGGTGTAACAGATGTCAGACAAATCACTATTGCTATGTCATGTACTTTGACGATTACTATATCATCATGTTGTTGTATGTGGATGATATGCTTATTGTAAGGGTCAGTATTGATGAAATCAATAATCCGAAGTAGCAAATGTCTGAGCATTTTGCAATGAAGGATTTGGGAGCGGCAAAACAAATCCTTGGCATGAGGATTGTCAGAGACAGAGTCAAGGTTACATTAAAGCTTTCACGGGTTGAATATGTGAAAAATGTGTTTAGCAGATTCAATAAGAACAAGGCCAAATCAGTTGACACACCTTTAGGCTGTTATTTCAGACTCTGCAAAAATCAGCTCCCAAGTTAGAAGAGGAACAAGACTACATGAGTAAGGTTCCTCCCCCTTTAGCTATTAGTTCACTTATGTATGTTATGGTCTGCACCATACAGGATATTGCCCATGCAGTGGGAGTTGTGAGCAAATACATGAGTAATTCTGGGAAAGAACATTAGAAAGTTGTGAAGTGGATCTTGAGATACCTAAAAGGTTCTTCAGAAACTTGCTTGTGTTTCTGAGGAAAGAGTCTGGAGGTACATTGCTATGTTGATGCAGATTTAGTTGGAGACATTGATAGTTGAAAGAGTATTGTAGGTTATGTTTATACTCTTGGTGGTACTGCAGTGGCCTGGGGCTCCAATCTACAAAAGATAAAGATAATTTCATTGTCCACCACAGAAGCTGAGTACATTGCAATGCCAGAAATTGCTAAAGAGATGATATGACTGTAGAGTTTCTTGAAAGAATTGGGTAAGGAGGTTCAGAATGACACTCTCTACAGTGATAGTCAAAGCATCATATTCCTTGTCAATAATTTAACATTTCAATCCAGTACCAAACACATTCAGATCAGGAATCACTTCATTCGATATTTGTTAAATGACGGACGGTTGTCACTTGAGAAAATTTGTGGAGGCGAGAACCCTGCTGATATGTTGACTAAGAGTGTTACACTTAAGAAACTGATGTTATGCTCGACTTCAGTTGGTCTTCTAGCATGAAGACATAGATTTGAGTTGATGAGGTAGAGGATATCACGTTTGAGGGTGCAGCCAGTGGAAGATGCAGCAGTGTATCTGTCTCCAAGTGAGAAAATTGTTAGGTTTAGTGGAGCTCAAGTCCACTTGTAGAAATTAAATGCTTGCACGCCACAATTAAATGCTTACACGCCGTCATTAAATGTTTGCACACCACCATTAACCGCTTGCACGCCACCATTAAATGCTTGCAGAAGAAATTATAGATTAGTAGATTAGAAAGTGGTTGTTCTCCCCTTCGCAATTCTATATAAGGCGTTGGCTCACGATGAATAAAAAAACAAGAATTGTAAGCTTCCAAGTTCTCCCTCCATCTCTTCTGCGACTTGCTTGCAGTGAGGACTTTCCTCTTTTCTGCGGTTCGTTCTTCTTCGGTGGCTCACAGGTAAAGGAGGAGGGAGGAGGTCGAAGAAGATGATAGAAAAGAGAGCGAGAGTTTTCTTGTAATCGTCGAGGTGATCGACGGGTGTATTCCTTGAATAAATAAAATCTTCTGCAACTTTGTGGGCTTAGGCAATTTGTCAAACCACGTAATCTGTGTTCTTTTGATTAGCAAATTTTTCTCGATCCGATTTTTTTGTTTTATTGTCGTCGCATTTTTTCATAACATTTTCTAATTGGATCATGAGATAGTCAACGTTTAATATGACCAAACCATCTAAGACGATTTTCTCTAATTTTTGTCGGTCACTAGAGCTACACCAACTCTATCACGGATGCTCGAAAATATTCATTTCACATTCATTCATTTCGCATTCTGTCTCTAAGCTTCTTAATCGAAGTCTCAGATGCTCGAAAACATTTGGAAAAGTAATAAACTTGAATGCTTGTTGCTTGAAGTAATATAAGCAGGTTTAGCATTTTTTTGTTTCTACGGCTGGATGTGGAACAACCATTAAAACTCTTCTGCAGTTTGCAGCAAACTAAAGTGTATATAATCATGAATTCTCTTAAATAGCAAGCAGCCCGATAATCATTGCTAGCAAATTGGTCCCGATGGGCCTTAGGCTGCTGTAAGGATCACACCAACCAAAAGGAAGATATGAACAGATACAAACGGCCATCCTTTAAAGTGCATTAAGAAGCACATCAATAACTTCCAAGAACACTTTTCAACACTATGTCATAACATAAGAACTCTGTTAATAATAAGGTTGGGATTACAAAGAATTGTCTTCTAAAGCATAGTGAGTGTGTATGTTTTCGGTTTGGCTACTCTTTTTTTTTTTTTTTTTTTTTTTTTTTTTTTATATTTAAGCATTTTAATATGAAGCATTTTTTTAAACATCCAAACTTGCTGAAATGTGATAGCAATAAGAAACATGGTGTCAGATTATAATGGAAAAAAAAATCATTTATATCACCGAAATTTTCAAAAAAAAATTATCTCTACAGCAAACTTACAATCACATTTACCAAAAACTTGAGGTGTTCCAATAGTGCACAAAAATGATCTTCTACGAACACATAATTCAAAGTACATTGACGATTATAAACTATTATATATATATATATTAATTTTATCCACATGCACTTTTAGCATGTGAATCTTTACTATTTCAAACAAGGTTTCGAAAACAGTGCTTTCATTTCCTAACATCAAATCTCATAACCTGTATTTTGAGAATGGTGCTGCATTGAGTCAATTAATAAATCTCCTTAACTAATTATTTTACTAACAAAATAAATCTTCTTTTGCGTCTTCTCTCCAAGAGAGCTAACATTTCAGTTAAAGCCTCAAATAGCTTAGCATCACACAAATTTATCATGCCCAAATATTACCTAAATTGAATATATGTTAAGAATTTTTGGCAGACTAAATGGCACACTTTAAAATGACATATATGATTGACTATAAACCTATACTTGTCATTAAATGTGTATGTGCCTGAAGTGAGTGAATGTTTTAAGAATAAGATTAAAGCATGACACAATATATGTAATACATATCTAATCAATTCAATCACTTGAAATCAACTCATAATATTGCACCTAAGCATATAATGGAACCTTTCTTCTAACTTGGAAGTTAACTTCACTTGCATATCCCCAAATCATGTTGCTCTAATTCATGCAAAGAAAAAATAATGGATACAGCCAAAAAAATTTTATCTTGCAACCGCTTGCTTTATAACTCCTCTAGCCTTTTCTGAAAATCAAATAATCATACAAAATATTAGGATATGCAGATCCCTCAAAAAGCTTTATCATAATCCATGAGAATACTCAAATATTGCAAAATTCATAAGCTTACTTAGCATTTGCTCACCCTCTAATCAAAATTACAAATATAATATCACATGTCCTACCACAAATAATCCCCAAATGTATAGTCCTACACCCAACATTGTTTTATATACATACATCAATTATATGTTTTAAATTAGGACATAATAACTTGTCAGGTCACATAAAAAGAGCATGTTGATTCACAACACCAAAAGCATGTAATCATTGAAGGTTTTACCCCTCCAACCCTAATCAACTCTACATCACATGAAATAACCAAGATGGGGCATAGTGTGATTATATAACACTAAATATAAGTATAATAACATCATATGTATTATTGTAGAGTGCAAAAATTAGGTATGTGATGGATCTCCCTAGGAAAGACTTATAATTAAAAGTTACTAAGTTGAGCTCTAAATGACACAAGCAAAACACTATAGTGAGAGGTCTAAAGTCAAACCGAGATACAGTTTTAAAATTAACCCATTCTATAAATGAAAGTGCTACCTCACATCCTACGAAGTAAAATAAATATAAATATACACACACACATATAAGCATTTTGTGGTATGCATGTAAATACATCAAATTTGCCAAAATGTGAATCCAATGACTGACAAGTACAAAATTACTATCATACCCTCATCTTCTTCATTCCAAACAAATCCCCGTATAATATCGACAAATTCAGATGAGCTCGATTGCTGTAGCTAGCAGTTAGACTGAATTGATCGGGACCCATAATGTCGCGCAAGATGCCAATTCAAATTCAGATAGCTCCATAACAATTGTTCATTTAAATATTTCCTTGTTTTTTATCTCTTTAATTTTCTTCCCTCTCCTCCACAACAGCCAAATCCACTGTGTCTAGCGTAGAACGATAAACTCATGCCGGTTTCCTAGAAGCCCAGTTTTCTTTCCCAGATACCTGCTCACTTGATAGTGGCAATCTCCATTCATCACAAATCAAGAAGCAAGGCACCACGGACATCCATGGCGACGTAGTTTCCTCCCACTGCGAGGAAAAATATTTACGTACGTCATACACACACAGATTGCATGCGCATGAAGGTTATTTTGAGGGTATTGCAGGGTTCTGTCGCTGTTATTGAGGTTAATACCCTCAATAACCTCACGAAACTCTCGAATGACAGGAGAAAAGATGAGCGCTGAACCACGTAATGTATTGGTTGGGATGTTATTGAGATATTATTAGGGTAATACCCCCAATAACCTCTTAATAATCTCCAATAATTGAGTTATTGGAATGTTATTTGGGGTCATACACAGACAAAATTGCTTGCATATGACTTATATAAATAGTGCTCCACTGCGAGAGCTCGCTGTCACATTTAACTCAAGTTCAAAGGGAACCAAACACGTTGTTGGAACTGCAAGTTTGTTGCGGAACATCTCCACCGTTCCAAAAGTATTGCTTGCGAATAAGATAGGTGTGAATCGATGTGAATTTGATAGTATTATATTATGCTAATATTGTGTTGTTATTCATTATAATAGCATCACAATATCATCAGAATAACACCGACACAAACATGTAAATTTCACATGTAATATTCGCATCCACAGCCCATGGCTTCTGCTTCCTGACATTAATCTCATCCACAACAACTTGATGAAGATTGGTCTCAACAATAAAACTGTTGCCGAACAAGCAGCCTCTCTTAAATTATATCTCTTACGTCACTTGCTGCTTGTGGAATTATGTCAAAGCTTTCCTGTAACAGTACATCATGACTGGACGTCTAACGGTCAAATCTGCTGAAAAAAAGTTAAGAAATTGGCCCGAAAATTGGATTTTCGTGTGCCGTTAAAAGCCTCGCCTTCAAAGATTTCCGGCAATCATATTTAAATAAAAAGTTGGTAGAATTTCAACGGATAGACCACAAGAGGATACCTTACAAGAAATTCGATGCAGCTGTTTCTAGAAAGGCAATTGGCCAACTGCTTTAGCGGTGGAGAAAGTAGTAACTCATTTGTATAAGTTGATAACATAACGGTATATGTAAATATATGAAGCTACGGGAGAGGGGAAGAATAATTTTTTGCAGAGAGAGCTGAGATCCACATGTGCGATGCCATGTGTTGTGAATGAACGGTTGGATGAGCTATGTGTGTTGGGAGCGTGGGGATTGGGCTAATGTTGTTGTTTTTCTTTTCCAAGAAATTTGAGTTCAAAGGGTAATATAGATGATTCAAATACACGACCTTAGAGTGGAATGCAAAATTCTCAACTACTATAGCGTGGCTAAGTGGGCACTGCTACAATTATTGAGGTTTTTGAGTTGTTGTGATCCCCCTGAAAGAGGTGATTCATAGTTGAAGTACCAGGTGCAAATATGGAAATTGGAAATTGGAAATTAGAAAGTGGAAAGGGGTTCAGTGAAGATGTTAACGGTCTGGTCTTGAGAAAATAGGTTATTAGCGGGCTTACACCCATGAAAGGACGAATCACTATGATATGCCAAACTGCAGGCATGATAAATTAAAGCAGTGAGGAGAATATGAATTGTAGTCATTTTGGCCATTAAACTGAATGTTTTGGTGTAATTGAAGTCATATTGTTATTTGTATCCTTGAACGATGAGTGAGCTTTATAGCATGCAAATAAATTTTGCAGGTTGTGATTTTATTTTGTAAGTCATTGATAGACAAATATCTCATGATTAAATGGTGAGGGTACTAAGGTTCATGTTTCTTGAAGTTGTAGAGCATCATTTTTATCTATCATGGCATTACATATCATTCATGTTTAATAACAATTATGCAGTATGAGGGGTTTAGTTGGGGTGCGAGGAGTTGTATGGGTTAGATCTAGAATCTTTTTGGGTTTGAGGTTTCTTGTTTGAGACCGAGTAATCATTGGTCTTGAAAATGTTTTAAGAGTTGGAGGGGTCGTGAGAATTGTAGGTTGAAGGAAACTTGCAGGTTTTAATGTAGTTTGGGAAGTTGATGGCTTAGGTGGAGAGGGTTTTGGAGCTATTGGTTAGTGTATGAGTGGTGTCATTGTGGGTGTGTTTGATTAATAATGGAGAGATTGGGAGGGATATAGGACAAGCTTGAGGATATGATGAGTTGAGCTAAAGGGGGAACATAGGGTGCAATGACTAGTTGATTCTATCAAGGTGGGATAAAAGGTAGGGAAAAATGTCTTTACAAAAGTCTACATGTCTGGAGAAAAATATGTGGTCGATTAGTGTGGTACACTTATAACCTTTAGTGTTGTCATTGCAACAAAGGACGACACATTGCAGAGAGTTTGAGAAGAGTTTGATCTTAAAGTAAGTTCATAGCCAAAGATAATAGACACCCAAAAAGATTTTAAGATGATTGTAGTGCTTTATTATAGAGTAATTGATATTGTGAGAGGTTATTGGTGATTAGAAAGGGTAACTGGTGGATAAGATAGGTATATGCTAAGAATGCATTCGACCCATAAGGATCGTGGTAGGATGGCTTCAAGGAGAAGTGTGCAAGTGGTTTCAATGAGATGTCGGTACTTGTATTAATTGACGTCATTTTGTTCAGGAGTATAGGGCGTGTGATTTGATGCATGGTTCCACATTTGTTTAGTCGAGTTTGTAGGTTGTGATTAATTTTTTTGTCACCATGGTTAGATCAAATGATTCTAATATTGTAGTTTAGTTTTTCTTACCAAAATTTGGTATGTGATAAAAGTAAAGGTGAGTTCAAATTTCTTTTTCAAAGGTAGGACTGTCAAAAAGACTAGTTGTTCATGAATAGCTCATGTTTGACTCGTTAAGAAGTTTTTGCTCTATTCGTTCGCTAAGTTAACAAGCCGAACACAAACATTTTTTTTGTGCTTGATATATAAAAGATCCGAACACAAATAAAGATTTGGTCGTTCGTTTTCGGCTCGTTTTGGCTCGAAATAGTACCCATCAATATATATATATATATATATTAAAAAATTTAATTTATTACAAGACTAAAATGATTTATAATCAATTAAAATTATTAAATAAAAAATAGAATAAAAATATATTGAATAATATTAAATGAGGTTTTATTATAAACAATAAGATTTAAGTCTTACCGTAAGCCTTAACATTTTATGGCTGTGTGGTTAGGATTGTCAAAACAATTCTTTGTTCGTGAACAGCTCGTGTTCATCTCGCTAAGCAAACAAGTCGAACACAAACACACTTTTGTGTTCGAAACATAACGGGTCGAACACAAACAATGATATTTTTTTAACAAGTTGAACACGAGGGTTGAGCCTGGCTCGCTCGTGTTCAGCTTGTTTTTACCTCTATTCATAGGGAATACTCACTTGAATTATGAGAAATCACCAATGAATAAAATACAATATTTATAGCCTTAGTGAGAATAAATGGGGGAAGGTTCACAAACATCTGAATTTATAGGACGTAGAGGTCATAAAAAATGAGAAGTAGATATCAAAAATGAAAATTTGTGATTTTTTGATGAGCTGCAATGAGCAAATGTAAATTTCCAATTTGGGATACATATAGTAAGATGAGATCTAGATAGAATCAGGGAGTTGAGCGATGAGCATTTCCCAAGTAAAGATACTATTTGGAAATGGTGGACTGGGGTGTATGAAGCATTAGATTTTAGGGTTAATTGTTGAAGTTGGTCACGTAGAGCTCATCATGCATCGAACCAGTTAGAAGGGTTTGATAGGAGGTCCAATCCTAAATGAGATAGCCATCAAAATCAAAGTTTATAAAGCAATGGTTGGAATTAGTTAGTTTGGCAATGGAAATGAGATTATGAGATAATTTGAGAAAATGAAAGATTTGAGAGAGTTGCATTTTATAGGATAAAGTTGGAAGAATTTATATTGACGTTTGAGTGCTCGGTAGACTTTTTTTCTTTTATTAATGGTGACATGCTGGGAGCATGTGTTGTAAGGTTAAATATATTATTGATGTTATTGGTATGGTGTGATGAGGCTCCATAGTCAAGGTTTCAATAGTTATTGTGAGAGCTATTTAATAGGGAAAGAAAAAATTATAGATATGGCCTGCTTGATGCCAAATGTTGGAAGTCAAATGGTCTAGCTTATTACTAATTTGGCATTGGATTGAAAAGTAATTGGGTCTAGTGTTTTGCTATGAAGGTGAGTTGTTGAAGTTGCAGGTGGACAGATTGAAGATTGAGGATGTTCCCTTCTTTTAGTTCAATAAAATTGAAGCATCTATGACTGTGACCACAAGAGATAGTGATAGCAAAGTGAGGATCTATAGTATGTTATTGCAAGTTGTGAGTTGCCTCTACAACTAGAATGGTCTTTTCTAAACTTAGAAGTGATTGCATGTCATTTAGGCTAATTGGTTGGAGATGGGTTCATATAACAGATTTAAAGGCTTGATAGATTAGGGGAATGTCATTTTGTGTGTATATAATGATATCTTTCAGATGGAGAGGAGTATCAAGCGATGTTATTACAACAGCATTTGCCATTACTTCAGCAAGATATTGGGGTCATAGTTTTTTATGCCTTGATAAATTCATGGTGAAGTAGTTGTAATATGTGTGAGACATTACCGAATTGATGCCAACAATCAATAAATGCCTAAATTTAAACATAAGTGCCAAGATCGAGTAAATATTGTATTAATGAAGAGGCTGTGGTGGGATAAAGCATTACGGTGCGATGTTGATATACGAGCTCCCACCGGCCTTAATGATCTTAAGGATTTGATAGCACCATGTGAGGTGATTATTAGTTATAAGTTGAAAATATGAAATTCTTGGTATTGGACATAAAAAATTTTAGGATGTGCTAGTATTTTTGTAATGCTCTTGGTTAACATGGAATGAGTTGTTGAATGCGAGTTTCCAATTAATTTTTTGTCTGATTAGAGGCCATGGGAAAGATTAGGAGGAATGATATTTGACTTATGTGCTTGATGCCGCGAAGAAATATAAGAGCAATGTAGAAAGTATTAACTCTGTTTTATCATATTCATAAAATAATAACACTTGTACATATATGAAGCTATAGAATATAAGAAATAATTTTGGTAGAGGTTGTTGTAATCCATGCGTTGATGATGGCATATGTTGTGAATGAATGATTGTATAGGCTGAGACCAATGATTGGGCTGCTTTCGATGTTGAGGCCATATTGATGTGAAATATACCAAATAATTTTGATGGCAAACGTTTGATGGGACCAAACTAGATGGTCGATGTTTAATGTAACACTTATTTGTGCTCCAAACTAGTACTTATCTAATTGGGTCATTAAATGGTCGATGTTTAATGCAGCCCAACCATCTAAGATGACTCTCTAAAATTTTTTCCGCTACTTAAACTACTCCAACACTTCACTCTTCCCCCAAAGCATTCTAATCTAAGCAACACTTAACTTAGGTTTATGATTCTCTTTTACAGACCAACATTTTACACTGTGAAGCGTTGTGGGTCTCACCACCCTCTTATAAAATTTTCCTTTTAAGTCTTAGCGATATTTTTCTATCACACAGTAGGCCAGATGCATTCCACCACTTTGACCATCCAACATTAATTTGATACTAATAACATCCTCTTCTATATCATCATCACTTTGAACAATTGATTAGAGATGTCTAAAATATTAAGACATTTTAATGACTTGATCTCCCATAATTACAAGACAACATCACTATTAGATCTACTATTACTAAAATTACATTCTATGAATTTAGTTTTAGATCTACTTAAAAGAAAGTTTTTAGACTTTAAGCTGACCTCCACAATTCAAGTTATTCCTAATCTCTCTACCTAGTCTTATCCAATACAAGAATATCTTTAGCGAAATCATACACCAAGGTACATTCTCTTGTAAATGTCCACTAAGAACATCCATTACTAAAGCAAAAAAATATGGGCTTAAAGTTGATTTCTAATGCAATCCAACTAATATTAGAAAATACTCAGTCAATCCTCTGTGTTCAAATACAAGTAACAACTCTAATATGTATATCAATAATGACTTGAATAAAAGCAAAATCAACAACTTTCTTTTCAAGAACTCTCCATATACTTTTCTTGGAACATTATCATAAACTTTTCTAAATCAACAAAACTTATATATAGATCCTCCTTACCCTCTGTGCTTCTCCATCAAACCTCTCAATAACTGTATAGCTTCCATACATCTATCCAAACTGATATTGAGAAATTTTTGTGTCGCATGAAAAATCTAAATCAACTCAATAATTAACTTAATTAACATTGCTAAAATAAATTATTAACATAATTCTAGCACTAAAATAAATAAATCTCACAAGTAAATGTAATTATGATATAGAAGTATAGAACAATGCAACATATTCAAACCTACAAAAAAAAAAACTTATCATTCTTCTTTTTTGTCATAAAATTCATTCATTAACCATTATCTAAACATGAATTTTACTTGAATGTAATCAAAACGTATAAATCTATGAAATAACACCTTCATCTACTAGGAAAACTTACAAAGAAAAAAGGGAAAATGTCTAACAAAAAGATAAGATCTAACAAATAATGATTAAATAAAATCCATATAAAAAATTTCCTTGGAAAACATTATAGAGCCACCCTTTGAATACAAAATTGGAGAACTCTATAGCTAAAATTTCAAATTCAAGGCTGGAGGACGCATATGAGATTATTTATGTTTTAACTTATAAGAAAATAAAAAAGCAAGCCGTGTAAAAAATGAAGTGGTGTAAGATGCAAATATATAGGAATTTAATCATATGTATGTTCTATAACTTATTTATAAGTTTGTTCCACCCTCTGCTTGATAGTCTAGTCTCATCCTTTCGATGTGAAAATCCTCATCTAGGGATCGATGGTCCACAGTCAGATTAGACCAACCAGACAACAAAGTCTAGCCGACTGAACCGGTCTTACCTAGCCGAACTCATAGTGCAGTCGAGCAATAGACTTGCGTATGTAAAATACCTAAAATATCTTGCAATGTCTCCATTAAAGAAGGTACAGAAATATAATATCACATATTGTAACATGTCCCTATAAAAAGGAAGATCATCTTATGAGAAAGAGTTAATGGACAAGATGTTTCATTGTTCACTTGTTGTTCATTTCTTTTTATCCCTATATCTCTCTTATTTCTTACACTCCAATGCCTGACGTGTGATTCATGAATAAAACGATGATTCAACAATAATATAATTTAAATCAGAGAATTTTATATAGATACCACACTATTCTTATGAAGTTGCATACCAAGATTTTAATATTTTAATTTATAACATCTTGGTGTTATAAATCTATACATGAAAATGTGTCTTTCACTTTTAAAAAGTTAGTAATGATAATATTTTTTATGTAATTTTAAAAATTTGAGTGCTATGGAAGTAAATATGAAAACTTATGTGTCTGATATGTAAATATATAAGATTTATATGGTATGCATGTATATAAATGCCCCTTTAAATTAGTATGAAAAAAATAATTATATTTACAAATTTTAAAAGAAATGATGAGTAGATATTTAGTAGGTCCTAAACATAACAAATTATCATAGATGATAAAACTAAATAAAAAATAGAAAAAATTACATACATACCATATAATCTTTATATATTTATCAATCCAATAGCTAAACTTACATATTTACATTTATAACACTCAAGAATCATAAATCAATACATGAAAAAGACGTTCCCTTTCACTTTTAAAAGATAAACTGTAATGATATTTTTTATTTGATATTAAAGATTTGATTTTATGAATGTAAATATAATACTAGGTGTTGGATATATAAATACTTGAAATTATGTGATATTTATGTAAACTCCCCTAAAAAATAAATATGATATGGCAGTTACTGTTATAACCTGGAAAAAATATTACATCGTCTCCGCACGTAGAGTTACGTGTGGAGTCAAATGAAATCATGTTACAACAACAACAACAACAACAACAACAACAACAAAGCCTTAATCCCACTACGTGGGGTCGGCTACATGAATCCTTTTTCTCCATTGCGTCCTATTTAGTGTCATATTTTCATTTAGTTCTAGTAAATTAAGATCATTTTTAATACAATAAGCCCAAGTCTTCCTAGGTCTACCTCTGCCTTTCTTAACACAAGTCGAATTTAAAACATCTACTCTCCTAATCGGATCATCTAATGGTCGACGTTTAATATGACCAAACCATCTAAGACGACTTTCTCTAATTTTGTCTGTCACAGGAGCTACACCAACCCTATCACGAATATATTCATTCCGCATTTTGTCTCTAAGTGTAAAGCCACTCATCCACCTAATCATTCTCATCTCGGCAACACTTAACTTATTATTATGCTTCTCTTTTAAAGGCCAACATTCAGCGCCATAGAGCATTGCAGGCCTCACCACCGTTTTATAAAATTTTCCTTTCAGTCTTAGCCGTACTTTTCTATCACACAAAAGGCCCGAAGCATTCCTCCACTTCAACCAACCAACTTGAATTCTACTATTAACATCCCCATCTATATCACCATCGCTTTGGACAACGGACCCAAGGTATCTAAATCGTTCACACCTTTTAATAATTTGATCACCCAAAGTAACACTTCTGTCACTAGAGCTATTAATACTAAAATTACATTCCATGTATTCAGTTTTAGTTCTACTTAAACGAAGGCCTTTAGACTCCAATGTAGACCTCCATAATTCAAGTTTTTCCTGGGCTTTTTCTCTCGTTTTATCCACGAGAAGAATAGCATCAGCAAAAAGCATACACCAAGGTACATCCTCCTGTAGATGTCCAGTAAGACCATCCATAACTAAAGCAAAAAGATATGGGCTTAAAGCCGATCCTTGATGTAATCCAACAGAAATAGGAAAATATTTTGTCAATCCTCCTAAATGAAATCACGCTACGTCGAAAAAAAAAAAAATTTTCCGGTAACACAAGGGAATGTTTCTCCCGTGCTATTAAGATGTTATTGTGTGTTATTCATGTGTTATTCAAATATTATTGATATGTTATTGTATTAGTATAACACCGGGAATATTCTCATAACATAATAACACCTGAATAACGTACAATAACATATGAATAACATGGAATAACACGAGAGGAATATTTCCTGTGTTACCGGGCCGATCACCTCAGCGGCGTAATTTCATTGGAATCCGCACGTAACTCTACGCGCGAAGTCCCGACGTAATATTTTTTCTATAACCTGAAGTGTATTTTTTTTCATCACGTCATCTAATATTTTTTCCCATCTCTTTTTAATTTAATCATATACTATTCCTCCATCAAGATGTTTTATACGTTACCATTAAAATTATAATAAAATAGAAAGGTGAATGAAACGTGACTGGATTCAACAATTTATTGTCGGTACCCAATTTTTTTCTTTTTTTTTAATAATATATGTCTAATACCTATTTTTAAATAAATAAACTAAACTATTTAATATTAATTTCATAATTATTTCATACATTATTAAAGCTAAAGGTAAGGTTTAGGAGTAGAAATTTGTGGCTTAATGAGTGATAAGGTGATCAATAACATATTTGTAGTGGGCGACAATTAAACACTAAAGAATTAGTTGTCTCTACTAAAATTAGTCCGAAGTTTAACTGATCGAGTGAATTGTTAAGCTTAACTCGAGTTTAACAGCTCATTTATTTGAGTTACTCACCAAATGTAGAAGACGTAAAAGGACATGAGTCAAATGTTGTTTTTACTCCCTTTGGATTAAGACTCTATGAGTGGCCAAGATCACCAAGTTCTCAATTTTCATCATATGGAATTATAGTCATCTAAGGGACCTTTTGTGATCACTTTTATATTTCATTTTTATTTTAAATTTCTAGTATAGTTTGAGTATGTTTCGATTTAAAGCAAAACATGTTAGACATATTTGATTAAGGTATAATTAGTTTTTAAAGCATGAAAAATATCTAACTTATGCCGAGTGTTTTTAAATGCATGTTAATACACACACACACACACCAAACATTAAACAAAGTTAAGAAAAAAAAATAAATAAAATTGATGTGAGAGAAGCCCTAAGGGACTCCAATAATTATTTGCTAGACAATGTCATTCTTCTTGAAAATCTCATTTGCCTACCCAAGATAGTTGCTCTATAAGTCTAGATTTGGTTACTAATTAGACGAGGGATAAAGTGAATATATCAAAATATTTTTTGTACTAGTCAAAACATAATTGAGGAGCATTACATAAATACCATCCAATTAGTATGTATTTACATATCTTTCTCCTAAATTTTACTTTTGCATTTATACTATTCAAATCTTTTTGGGTCACATCACCAGTACAATCATTTTAACTTCTAAAAAGTGAAATATACATTTTCATCCAAATGTATTGTGAATGTATGTAAAAAATGAAGTGTAGGCGTAAGATGCAAATATATAGAAATTTAATCGTGTGTGTACGTGTGCGCGCGCGTGTGTATATTGAAGCTGATGGTATTTCTTATTTCACTAATTTGTTTAACTGTGATAATAATGTCTTGTTTGATATTAATAGTGATCTTTTTGCCGAGGATGTTGATCTAGGGGTTGGGTTGGATCTAGCTACCCCTCCTTATCACATTGTGTTAAAAAATGCTCTTTTGTCTATTGAGAGCAATAAATATGTTGGGTTGGATGGGTATACCTCTGCTTTTTATAAGTCTTGTTGGGAAATTGTGGGTAATGATGTTGTCTCATGTGTTCAACATTTCTTTAATGACAAAGATCTCCCTAATATTTTAAAGCATCTAATCTTGTGTTTATTCCTAAAAATTAGAATGTTATTCATTGCAATGATTTTAGACCTATTCGCCATATACCGTGGTTTCTAAAATCATTTCTAAGATTGTGGTGAATAGATTACAATAACATCTTAAGATGTTGATATCTAAATATCAATCTGACTTTATTAAAGGTAGATCTATTGCTGAGCATGCTTTGATCGTCTAGGAGATTGTTTTGGATTTGGATAAAATCTACATAAATTGTAATATTATTTTTAAAATGGATGTTAAAAAGGCTTTTGATACTATCAGGTGGGATTTCATTCTGAAAATTTTCAATGCCAGAGGTTTCAGTAATAATGCTTGTTTTCTTATTAAAAGAAATCTTGAAAAAAATTATTACTCTGTTCTGATTGATGGGATTAATTGTGGCTTTTTTACTTCTTCTAGAGGGATCAAACAAGGTGATCATTTATCTCTTATTATTTTCATTTTGACATTTGATTATTTGTCTAGATATCTTAACATGTTATTCTCTGATTATCCTAGTATATATTATGGTATCAAGGGGAATTTTGGAGTTTCCCATCTTACTTTTGCTGATGATTTGATAATCTTTACTAATGCTAATAAGAGGTCCATTATGAGGCTTTGGACAGGTCTTGAACTTTTTCAAGGTGTTTTTGGTTTGTTTTTTAATTTGAATAAATGTTTTTTTTTTACTGTTCTAAAAGGGTTTCTAGTATGAAGAAAAACTGGATTCAAGATTATTCCATGTGCAATGAGGGTAATTTGCATTGTACTTACCTGGGCTTCAACCTAGATAAAGGTAAAAGAAAAGGTCATTTATTTGACAATCTTATTGAGAAAATTAATAAGACAATTATGTCGTGGGATAATCTACTTCTTTCTTTTAGAGGTAAAGTAACTTTACTTAAAAGCATTCTTACCTCTTTACCTCTTTATACTTTACTTTTTATGAAAATTTCTTGTATTTTGATTAAGAAAATTGAAAATAATTTTAATGAATTCTTTTGGGCTGGTAAGGGTTCTAAAATCCACTGGATGAGTTGGAGGAAAATGTGTAAACCAACTCATTCAAATGACTTGTGATTTAGAAATATTTATGATTCTATGCATATTAGTTTTATAAGACTATGGTTTCAATTTAGAAATGGTAATTCTATTTGGTCCTCGTTGATGAGGAATAAATACTGTGGCAAGTCTCATTCTCTTTCTATTACTCCTAACCCTACCTACTCCTTTATTTATAAAGAAATGCTTAAGGTTGCCAGAAATACTAAAGATTTCTTATGTTGGGATGTTGGTAATGGAGATTGTAGCTTTTGGTATGATTGGTGGTTTGGGGATGCTCCTTTTCCTAATTATAATTTGGGTCCTTTTGAAGTGGATATTAATGTTAATAGTTGTTGGGTTAACAACAATTGAGACTTATAGAAGCTTTGCACTTTGGTTGGGGAGGATCAAACTACTTTAATTGGAAAAAATTCTTATTACTAATGATATTGATAAGATCAACATCAAAGGTTAGTAATTCAATATATAAAACTTTTGTTAAGTCTTTGCAGATTTTTAATGGGTTGGATTTGATCTAGGTTTGGAATTCTTTTATTAAGACTTCTCAATCTTTTTCATTTGTAGTCTTTTCACCAAATTCTCCCAATTGATGATATTCTTAAAATGAAGGGTTTACTTTGCAATCAAAATGAAGAAAATTTGGAACACATTTTCCTTAACTGCACTTATTCTTATGAGGTTTGCTCTAATCTCTTTATCTTTTGCAATAAGAAAATGAATGAGGTGAACAATTTTTCGATTTATGGCTTTTTATTAAACTTTTGGAAGCAATTTGGTGGAGGTTTGTTTTTCTCATCAATTTCTATTGTTATTTGTTGGTTTCTTTGGTTTGTCAGAAATGAATCTAAACATAAAGGTAATTTAATTTCTCAACATTCTTGTTTTACTTTTATTACAACTTATATTTACAAAAAGCTTAAATTTATGAAGAAACCTATGAGATTTGTTTGATAAATTTAATAATGTGATTTCGGCTTACTGTAAACTTGTGACTATTTTGACTTTATGGAAGAAACCATCGAGAAGTAGTTTAAAATTCAACATTGATGGTAGTTAGAACAATTTATATGTTGGTATTGGTGGGGTGTGTCGTAATTTTGTAGGAAACTGTTTGTTTTGGTTTTCTGCTCCTGTTGCGGCTGATACACCTCTTCGTGTTGAAGTGGAAGCTGTAATTATGGTCTTACTCTTAGCGGTTAAATGCAGTTGGTCTTATATTGAGATTGAATTAGATTCTATGGAGCTTTGAAACTATTGTACTAAAAAGAAAAAGTGTCCTTGGGTTTTTATTATTCATATGAAAAAAAATTTATGTTTTTCTCAAGATTGTACAGCTTCATTGTATTTTTATTCATCAAGAAGGGAATTAATGCACGAACTGGGATGCTAAAAGAGGACGGTGACTTAAGAATTCAATTTATTTGTTAGGATTTCTCTGAAGTTAGCTTGTCTGATATTTAGGTGATTGCTTAATATTCATTATATTCGTATTGATAATGATTTCATAGGTTTTTATTGCACGAGTTGTACTTGTGATCATTGGTTCTTAGGTTTTTATTACGTGAGTGTTGACCTCACTTTTGGTTGAGGTCTAGAAAACTTCTTTAGTAGCCTAGGTCTAGCCATAGGACTTTCCTATTGACTAGTCTTAGAAAATTAGAAAAGGTACCCCCACCATTAGAAATTCAAAACTCTTCTTTTTACTCAACTTGAAATTCCACATATTGATCTTAACCTCTAGCATTTAGTAGATAAGATCATTATAAGAGAATTCAATAATAGTCCCTATAGGATTACTTGGCTTTAGGGTCGACCCTGGGTGTTGACTTGGAACTAGGGTACACCATATCTTCACAATACATTAATCCATGATTCATTTAGAACGGATATCTATCCAATTCTATATGAAATGCCTAACTTGGTCTTTTGCCCCTAGGCACCTCCAAATTACCTAACTGCCCTTGGGACCCAAATTTGGCTAATATTCCCAAATTTTGCCAAAATACCCAAAATTGATCAAAACCCATTTCAAACACATTGGATACATCCAAATTTGGCAAAATTTCCAAAAAATGGCCAAAATACCAAAATACCCCTCCATGACTTAAAAATCCCAAAATCCAAAAAATTCTAAAAAATTCCTAAAAAATCCCAATAAATCCAAAATATTTCCAATTTCATTTTATACAACTACACCTTGCTCCAATTTGGCCAATTTAACTATCTTTGACAAAATCCCCAAATTAGCCCCAATATTGGCTAACACCTCAAATCTCAACAATTGAATGCCTTAGACCTCAAATTGGCATCCAATTTTTGTTGAAAATA
>NW_018164863.1:1153563-1202228 GCF_001263595.1 Phalaenopsis equestris | reverse complement strand
TAATTTTTCTTGATTTTTATCGAGAGTATTCTTAGATAACTTCAGTTATCTAAGATGTAATTAACTATAGGGGCTTGCCCTTATAGGAAGCTTTTCTCGAACCCAGCATAATATAAACCCTATTTCATTCCTTATATTAAATAGGGGAATTTGTCGGCCAATATATTGGTTTTCGCAGACCAAACGGATGTCATAACTTTCTTTAGTTTATTTGATCGAGCCTCACCCTCAATTCTTGTGTTCATCCTTCGGGATAGATACAGGGTTTGAGGTAAAGCGCTCTTTCATTTAAACTATGAAAATTATGGGGTCAGTTTGACTTTATCTTTTTCAAAACTAAAATTTTTATATAAAAAAAAAACGTCCTTCCGAAGCGGGCAATGGGATTTCAATTCCGATGACCGACAGCTTCTTACGGGCAAACCCCACACCAAAAATAGTGCCGACAGTGAGTTTTAAGTGTGATGATGTTTAATAGAATTATTGGTCGCAACCCTCTGTAAGTTATTTTTGATGAAATGAAATTTCCCTATATATATTGATACATATCCACAACAAAAATGAAAATGTTCAAGATCTGAATATTTTCGGACGACGAATTTTGTTTTGCCCCCGAAAATAGGGGGTGACTGATATACCTCCAGAAAATCTCCATCATCCGACATGAATCTCAAGGCATTGACACAAATCTCGAGGTAATTTTTTGAATAAGAAATATTCAGACTTCAATTAAGAGTTATCCAAAACTTCGATTTTAACAAACCTATGGTCAAATTGACCGGCTCGATGAGACAGACCTAATGACATAAAAACTAGTCTAATTTGATCAAATCAAGCTCCATATCAAGTCATTAAACCACTCTTGAAAGATTTTTGGACACATATGTAAGATCAAATAGATATCAAATATGGCGAGCTCATAATCTAATCGAGCGTCTCAACAAGAAAAATCCAACAAGCTCAAGATTGCTCAATTCCAACATCCTTAAGGCACTCAAATGTACATCATATGTTGTCTGATTGAAGGAAGCTCTCCGGGCCGCCCGATAAAAATTGTTCATATTTCTGCATTAATTGCACCCGAAACACTATAAATAGAGCTCCACTTCTCACATAAGGAGGAAGCTTGAGCCTTGAGAGAGAACTTGAGGCTTTGAGAAGGAGTTGAAGTCCAGCACCATCCCTATCATCGTCGACCATCACCAATCACTGTTGATCGCCGTCGATCGTCGTCAACCACCACTTACCGTCATAGACACACTCCATCGCCGTCAACAACCACTAACCATTGTTGATCACCACCAATCACCATCGACCATCACCAACAAAATGCCGTCAGTCAATGTTTTAACTTGAAAAATTTTGTAACTCCTTTAGTTTTTGAGACAAGGAGTTTCTGTAATCATCAATCTTTAGTAGATTATTACAACTGCGCCAGACCCCGTAGTTTTTTCCCTTTATAAGTTTTTCCACATAAGAACTTCTGATGTTATTACTAATTTTTTTCTTACATCCGAGTGTGTGTTAAATTCTCGTGCAACACTATGACAATAATCCATCACTTTGCCGCCGTGAATTTTCTAGCACGCATCAAACACTCATTTGAACGTCGATTGAAATACTTTCAACTTTGTTCTATTTAACAATAATTTTGTTTAAATTAAGGTTCAAATATTCATGAATTTAACTATGACAACGATCTCAATTTATGGTTGACCTCTTGTATTTTTGAGTGACCTACATATAATAATAGTAATAACATTATAAATAAATAATATAAAGAAGGGATAGTTACATATATAGCATTTGAAACATTATTATCTATGAAGTTAACAATAAGACAATTTTTGAACCATTGAACTAATACATTTACATATGCCACCATCAAATCACAAAGGTCTTATTTGAGAAAGCAGTGAAGTTCCCTTCCATTGCAGTGAACATCGACACATAGATTTGCTTTCGTTTGGTAAAACAACATCTCACAAAATTATTTCGATCGATGAATAGATTTTCATCATTTTAGATCACAAATATCAATATTCGTTTCACGGAAGTGACTTTTAAAGAGAAACTCCTTCACACAAGCACTAAAAATTTGATGATAATAAAAAAATTTTGATTTGGCGTTTTATCTAATTTTTTGATTGCTATGTACGTAATTGCCTCAATAAAAAAAGATGTAATCCATGATTGGTGAGAAAAATGATTAGCACGCACATAATTTTAACATATGGAATCCATGAATCCATGATTGGCAGTACTTATAACCAGTAGAAACCTGGCTCGTATGTAACCGTTCAATTTTTTTTAACCTAGAAAATAATCACCCCTCCGCCATGGCTCTATCTAAAATAAACCATCTTCTTCTCTTCGCTGTTACGCCCCCTTCATCGAATCCGAAAAAAAGCTGTAAGAAAAGCTTCCGTCGAAGACCGAGTGGATGAACTCGGATGACGAAGCGGTGATGGAGATGGGAGACCGACCGTTTTTGTCTGATCTGTCCAGATTGTAGTGCAGATCCTAATCGGAGAAGGCCGGAGGAGATGAAAGGCCATGCAGCGGTAACGACGACGTCGTTGTCTCCGGCGAAGCAGTGGAGATGGAAATGGCTCGCACTGACCGTGCTCCTGCTTGTTTTCTTCTCGATGCTCGTCCCCCTTGCTTTCCTTCTCGGGCTTCACAACGGCCTCCCTGTCGGTGCGTTGTCGGAATATCTCTTAATCTTTCATGTTCTTCTCGGTCGGCCCTAGGATTTTCCTAGATCCGACTCGGAGGTCTTACGGCGGCGCAGGCATTGGGGTCGCCGCTTAGATCTTGTGTCGGCAGATCTCTGCTGACTCCCGCATTGTATTGGCCGACCCCGGATCTGTGAGGGCCTAGTTTTGTTGGTTCATGCTATTGGATGAATAGGGGGTGCTGGATTTTGGTATCCGCATGCATTGCGTGTTTTATGGTTTACGGCGTGTGGTTGCACGCATTGCCTTGTTTGGATCTTACGTTGTGTACAATTGTTTGATGTAGTTATGGTTACTGACATTGCGTGAGTTTTTGACCTTTAATTTTGATTTGTTGCAGGATACTTGGGTGATGATAATGCAGCATCTGTAAGAAAAATTGATGTGTTAAATGTTATGCTTACTTTGCTACGATGCGTCTTAATCGTGATATTTGCTTGAAAACTAGGATTTTCTTGAAATTTATGGCCACGGGGATGGAGTCACAGGGCAGTATTCATTGAAGGTGCAATTCTTAATTTCTTCTCGAAGATTTGAACTCATGTGTATGTCTCATTCTTTTTGACAACGAGATTGTTAGAGTTCTGTTAAGTTTCAGTGTTATTTGGTAATGTCCAGGATGATTCCAGGGCAAAGCAAATGTTGTTGAACTTTACACCATCTTTGCCACAGGTATTACTTTTTTGTATTTTGAAACATGGAGTTACATACTTCTTAGATACTATTTTTTGTATTTTGAAACATGGAGTTACATACTTCTTAGATAGTATTTTTTGATACACGGACGTTACCAGTAAACCATTTTGTACAGGAAATCTCTTTTAGATAATGAATGGCTTCTTTTCTGCGAGCCCTTAAGGCAGCTTCTTAAATTCAAGCACTAGGAAGCATGCAGGATTTCCTTAATTACTGCTCTGATTTTATCGCATTTTGTCTACAGCTGCATCTATTTCTCTGTTATTTTTTTCCTTATTAGTAATTTATATACAATAACGATTTCCATACCTTACAGCAACTGTGATAACTGTGTTTTGTTTTATATTTTCTCATTTGCACCATCTCAGTCTATGCTCGATATTGCTAGTCCCAGATCAGTGGTTTTATCCCACATTTTTATAAAGGAAATTTTTATATAGTCATGCTCTCATAATTCTTTTTCATGCTATACTGTTTAAAAATTCTTCTATGTTGAAGATTATATTAAATATGATTGCCAATACCCATTTTACTCACCTTGTTAATATTCAAGAAGGAAAATCATGGTTTCTTAATTGGAATTCTTGTTATGTATGAAGCCAAGAATGATGATGATGTAAGTTAAGATATTCGATATACCAAATTAAAATCTCAAAATATTTATTTATTTTGCTAGGAAATGTGAACAAGCAAGCAAACTGATGATAATAAAACCTTTGTCTTGACAGAAGCATCAAGATTGCTAGGCCTAAACTTTTATTACTCTTATGATTTCTGATAATCTTTTATTTGTACCTCACTTCATGCATATCTTTATCAAGTTATTTTTTTGTCCTATGGGTGCACTTACATGTATATTTGTATTTTGATATCAATATCTATTATGCAGGCGTGCATCTATGTGCATCTGTAACTTAATTATGTGAACATGTTAGGTTCCTAAATCGAAAATGATCAAATCCTAACCAACTTTATATTTATAGTGTAATTGAAGTCAGTATGCTTTATTTTATTTTTATCTCTTTCCTTGCATTTTGATTCAGAGGTTGGGTTGACCTGAAATCCATGATAAAAAGATTCATAATTAGATAGCTCAATTGATAAATTTAACATAGGAAATTAGACGTTTTGTTTGGTTAATTAATGTTTGCACTATAGTGACACATTGATAGTGACTTTTGACAATCGGTTGATGGAGGCAAAAGAATTAAAAGTGGTGGTATAAAATGGTGAAGGGCACTACTTAGAGACTTTTATTAGCTTTTTAATTGAGTGTTCAACTCAATAAATGGGGGCAGAGGGCACATAAATTTGTAATTATGATGTTCATGCCAAAGACTTTGTAGGCAAAAGGATGTGAAGGAAGATGATGCTTATGAATATTGAGGTATTTGAAATTTTGATTATTTTTTCCAATGCAAAATCCAACATGACAAACTTTATAACTAAAATAACGAAAGAAGCTATTTTTCTTCTATTATATAGTTTAGAGGATTATAATTTTGATGTTCTCTTATATGATGTAAAAGAAATGGCACTTAAAATACAAGAATTTCCAAAATTTTACCAATAATTTTCTTAGCTTCCTCATCCTTAAAACTCCCCTCTTCATCATTGCAACCGTTTTCTATGCAAATGGACTATAGCCTCCAATGGTCTTAAGTCTTTTTATGAGATTGAACTATGTTCTCGCATCTACTTCTTGTCAATGGTGAGGTTTCTATTGAAGCGAATACCGTAATATTGATTCAATTATGCACTACTAATTAAGAGGTAAATTGATGATGGCCGTTTTGATAAAACGATTGAGCCCAACTATGATAAATGATAATTTTACATAGATCTATGTCATATGCCTATCTAACTTAGGTTGGATATATTGCCATACTATGCAATTCAACTTTAATTTTCTCTCTCATACTATCTCGAGCCATCACAATCTCTCGTTGCTTCCCCTTATTTTCATTTGCTCTCCAACCTTGACTATCTCTCTTGACTCTATTATTCATTCAAAAATAAAAAATTAAAGATGCTCAAGGCCTGCAAAAAATCAATAACTCTAATTACCAATTTAATAACTTATCTTCTCTTCAAAGCAACTGGCTCTTTCAGTATGTGTACTTTAATCACTTGTTATTTTTATGTTACCATGTCTATATAGAATGGCTTTCTACTAGGGATCTCCACTTTTCCACTTATTGACGTTAATAAGCAATTTTTGTTGGGTTTATGCTTTAGGGCATTTCCCATTGGCATTGAACTTTGCATCATAAATAAAGTTATCTCTAGTTTGAACCTATTTGGGATATAAAAAATATATATTTTCTCTCTATCCCCATGGTTTAAGAAACATCTATGCTTTTGAGTTTGGATTGTATTTTATGTTATCCTAGTTATCTCTTTTTATTCTATCAAAATTCAATTTTTCTCTCTATCCCCATAATTTTAATAGTTTTAATTTGAAAAAAAAAAATTGTGAGGCATCATATGTTGTCCATTTTCACCAAGTTCGATTAATGGTTAAAAACTCATATATGGTGATTAAATTAGATGAAAAAGATTTTTCAGGTTCTAGTTAACATAGCTGACTTTGATTTGTATTTCAATGTAATACTTGATTTTCTAATGGATGGAAATTAAATCTTTTTTTATTATGCATGTGTTTGTATTTGCTTATAGGAAGGAGGAAAGAAAATCTTTGAGAGTATGGGATTTAAGAGGAAAAAGTAGCCCAATTGAGAAGAAAATAGGAGTGAAAATTAGAAATGGAGGAAAAAAAATTAATAGAGGGAGTGAGAAACAAAATGAAATCTAAGAGTACAGATGCTTTGACGGAGGGGGAGGGGAAGGGGGGAGGGGGGAGAGAGAGAGAGAGATGCCAAGAGTTAGAGATAGAGGTGTAAACGAGTTTTATTCTATGAGTTTGTACCGGCACACATGCTAACTTGAGCAAACACTATTAATTCAAACTAGTTTTATAATAAAATAACAAATAGAATGAGCAATTAGAAGATAAATAATTAGAAATCATTTGATATTAAATATAATTATAATATTTTAAAATACTTCTAACAATTTAAATATAAAGTATTAAATCTTAATAGATTTTTAGTAGATTTATATTAATTATTTTTTAAATGAGTAAATTATGGGTTGACTTGTGCTTGGCTTGTTAGCTCATCAAGCTAATTCATGATCCACTTATCGAGCCGAGCTCGAGCTGACTCATGAGTTGAATTGGCTCAGTTACACCCCTAGATTGAGGCAATTAGTAAGAGCAGCAAAAGAGATTAAGGGATTCCTTAGAGGCTTGTTTGGAACAAAATGAGCTGTATAAATCCTTAATAATCCAGAATAAGCCATAACTTCATTTTTATGAAACGGATATCTGGAATAACAGTATAAATTACTTTATTAAGATAAGTCTAAACTATTCATATGCGAGACAATTAAAGAAAAAAATATTAAAATAATCTAATGAACACAAATAGAATGTTCCATGATTTTCGATTCATATTTTGGTGGATGACGGTACATGGTTTTTAATTAACTATCTTCACTGATTCCTATGGTTATCAAGGGTTATCTTTTGGTGAAGGCACTCATTCAATTAAGGGGAAAGGCTTTGATGCTCATTATTAGAGGAAAATAGCACTGACGATCAGATTAATATTGCTCTTTTGGATAAACCAATTCAATTTCGTCATATTAAATTGCTTCTTCTAGTTGACCCTCAGGTCGTTGGCTACAATCAATAATAGACCACCAAACTAATGTAATAAGCAAGTTGGGGACAACTGCCCCTAGGAAAGCTATGGTTGGCCCTTTGAGGAATTAACATGTGCTTGTGTGTATGTTCAGTTGATCAATCATGCCTCAGCTTGTTGGCCACAAGCAATAATAGACCAGCAAACTAATGTAATAAGCATGTTGGGCACAATTGACTCTAGGAAAGCTAGGATTGGCCCTCTGACGAATGAGTATGGTTTTGTAATAAGCAAGTTGGGCTTTTGTCTACAAAGAATGATTGGCCACCAATTTAAAGTAATAAGGAAGTTGGAGACTATTGACCGTAGGAAGGCCAGGTCTGGCACTTTGAGGAATGAGTATGGCCTTGTGTATATGTTCAATTGATCAGACACACTTGAATTTGATGTTTTTTTTTTCATCTGTTTCTAGATTTTAGTATTTTTAATTAGTTATCTTTGACTTTAGAATTAGTTAATTGAATATTGGAAGGAGTTTGCTTAGCTTTTAAAATTTTATGGAGAGCTCTCCGTGCTCTTAGCAAGTAGTCTCCTTGAATTTAGCAAGTGCTCTGAAATTTTATCAATCCTTTTTGCATGATAAAAAGATGTTTTTAATGCAATGAGAAACATATGTAAGACATTTCTGAGAATTCTTCTCTCTCAGTTCACCGTCTTCCCTTTCTCCTGTCTGTTAGCTATAGCTAGGGGCAAGTCCGGTCGTTCTCTCCCTATTCTCTCCCAATCTCTATTTTCTCTACAAGCTGAAACCACCAAGCTTGGGTTAAGGCTTGCAAAGTTGGATTTTATTAGATTGGTTTGATTTGCTAGAAAAATTGACCTAGAACAGTGGATTTCATGCATATACAACAAGTTGCACTCACTTGGATTGGAATCTCAACATTTGTAAAGAATCAGATGAAAGAAATCTCAACTAGAGGAATCTCAGCATATGTGAATAATCACAAGAAAGAAATTTCAACTTAGTCTGTCAATCAGTCCCTTACGTGCTTTGCATTTTGTGACCATTGGATTAATAATCCAACTGCTGGTAATTTGGTTCCTCGAAACTTTGATCATGTTTCTGGGTATGAGGGCATTGGGTTTTGCTTGTGGTGGAAAAACGGCGAATAAGAACCCACTACTAAAACAAAACAACATCCCATTAACTAAGAGGACGCTTTAGCTTTAAACCAAGTTTTTCCATTGACAGCAACAAGTTTGGCACATTGAAAACATATTGGAGGCAATGTAAGAGATGTCTCGGTAGTTCATTGCTTTACAACAATGAGAAACCATGTCGAGCCATTGTATTTTGCTTACCCATGCCATAAATCATGATTCAGGAGGCACCCTTCTTGATGATAGAAATTCCTTATATGGGTTAAGGTATCAGAGAAATGGATTTTTCTTGTCGGGGAAAAATGGTAAATAAGTTCCAACACTGCTATTGAAACCTTGCAACACTCAAATTAAAGCCAAGAGGATGGTTTAGTCTCCAACCAAGCCATGCCATTAACAATAAGAAATCATGCTTCCATGGGTTTGGCTACTGATAGGAACGAGATAAGTTTCCATAGGAATGAGGGCAAAATAATGGATTGCATTCCGTCAATATCAAATCAAAAACAATAGAAACCAAAATATGTAAAAGATAAACACCTACAATTCGAGATGTAGGTGATCTCTTCCAAACTCTAATCCTATGATTCAAGATAACAGTTACACGTAATCTAATCCTAAACATATTGTCCTATTTATACCCCATAATATTAACCAATAAATGACTAAATTGCCCTTTTAGCCTTGCGCCTAACATAAAGTCTCAAATTATTTCGCGGATGATGCTGTAGGAGCTAGTATAACATTACTCCCTTCCCAAAAAGATACCTCAGTCTCAAGGTAGAGAGTAGGAACTACTGTTGGATCAAGTTTTATGATTCTCATGTGACATCATAATCTAGCAATTCTTTCCCTTTATCAATACTTCTTTCCCTCATGTCGATTCCTGACACACCTCTTTTAACTCAAGTGGCTCCAAGAGAACTCCCATATCCTCATGCTCTCCCCGGAAGTGCCTAATGTATAAAACATAATCTATTGGTGACTATTTAATCAATTGCAAGTTGCAACACCCTTCGTGTTCTATTTTGTGAAGCTTTCCTTTAGAATCTCACTGTTTGAGTCTTTGGTATTGTCATGATTGTAGCGTTTTGGTAGGTTGCTCCACTTGTGTTGCTCCTGTTAGGCTTTTTTATTGTATTTTAATCTTCAACCAACTACACTAATTCTATAGTTCCGTTAAAATCTTCACGGTCTCAAAATATAAAGTATTGCTCGATACTCTGGCTTCAATCCTTCATGAAATTTCTTTCCAACACTACTTTTGGTATCTTTATCAAATGACCGGATAACATCTCAAATTTATCTCTAACATTACACCCCTCCCAAAAAAAACTCATTATCCTCAAGGCAGAAGAGAGGAAATTATTGTTTGGTCAAGTCTTATGGTTCTCATGTGACATCATAATCTAACAATCCTTTCTATTTATCAACACTTCTTTCCCACATGTCGATTCTTGGCGCACCTCTTTTAACTCAAGTGGCTCCAAGAGAACTCCAATATCCTCATTCTCTCTCTGGAAGCGCCCAATGTATAAAACATAATCTATTGATGTAACTATGTTCTTGTTGTGCACAATTTCTCCCAATATTCGATCAATTGCAACACCATCCTTAGTGTTCTGGTATGTGGAGCCTCCATTTAGAGTCTCATTATTTGAGCTTTTGTTATTCATCGTAGTTGTACCATTTTGGCAGGATGCCTCACATGTGTTGCTCCTATTAGCCTTTTTCATTAAATTTTTATCTTCAACCAATTGCATTAATTTCTTTTCCGCCAGCCCATTTACAACAAAGTATCTCTCAACGCGAAAAATCCAATCATATGTATCCGCATTTTCAACTTCCCTATGCGTGTCTTCTCTCCAGTTTCATCCACTAGCATACCTATTCTAAGTTTGACTCACCCTATAAGAAGCTCTCCCGTTCTCATAGGCTCTTGAATGGCTTTTCGCTTTGAAGGCTGTCGCAACATAAGGCACTGGCTTGGTTGGATGCGCCCGTCGGACGGGTTTTCACCTACCGTGGTTCCCTGCTCTAGGCCGAAATCCTTCTAATCAATCTTCTCTAGCCCCGAATCACACGTTGTCCCATTTTGCCTATTCTTGCTCGTTTCGGCCGTCCGGCTGTAGCATTATTCCTTTCAAATGTTGTCACTCGAGTTTGCTCCCGATTCCTTCGCTCGATCCTGGTGCTCTAGATTTGGCTAAGGCAAAAAGCTTTGCCCTGAGGCCATGCAAATCTTTTGATTGCTGCAGCTTGTGCCCGCTTCAGATGCTTTCGCTCAATCCCGTGACAGGCGGTAGTGGTTTTGTGTAAAACTTCGTAATTTTTTTCATTTCTTCTAAGGTCATAAATTTCCCTTCTATAGAAAAGAACCGATCCTCCATTGACGAGAAATAATCCTCCATTCCATATTTAATTTGGTTCACCCTTCCCTCTAATTTCTCTTCAAGAGCTTCTAGTTTCTTGGCCGCCATTACTTCTAGAACGATTTTTTATCACGAAGGCGGAACTCTTGAAGGCCGCGGTTTCGTCATTCGCTTCCCAGATATAGCTTGAATCACGACTGTACTCGAGTTTCAATCACTAAAGCGATGCCACGGGGCAACCCAACTTGATTGAATCACAACTGTATTGCGAGGTTTGGTCACGAAGGCGATCTACGATCTCATCGTTAGCTTTTGAACTAGCTTGAATCGTGATTGTATTTTAAGGTTTCTTCACGAATGTGACCCACGATCCCGTTATTGGCTTCTCAGCTAGCTCAAATCATGATTATATCACTGTGTTCACAAAGGTGACACAATGATGATTTTTAGTACGATATGAGGCAGAGCAATGTCCTCAATTGTGAATGACAAAGATTTCTAGCGCAACAGTAACATCAAATGCTCTAATACCAATTTGATAGGAACAAGACAAGTTTCAACAGGAATTAGGTAAAAAATAATAGATTCTATTCCACCGTACCAAATCAAAATAATACAATCCAAAATACATAAAAGATAAAACACATACAATTCAAGAGGTAGACGATCTCTCCTAAACCCTTGCTTTAAATTCAAAACAATAATTATATATAACCCAACCCTAAACATATTAAACCCTATTTATACCCCACAGTAATAACAAATCACTAAATTGCTCTTTTAGTCTTGCGCCTCACAAAAGTTTTCAAAGGATTTGGCGAACAACGCCATTGGTGCCGGTCTACGCGTACCTATGTGAGATACTCTGGTTTAAGAACCACTAATTCAGTCCATGCCACGCCTTCAAAACAACCTTTTGGACTAGTTCGATACAACCTGTATTGTAGCATGGACTGGCCTAGAAGTAGTTTGGAAGACTCTGACAACAAAATTTTGAGGTCGCAATTTGTATCCAACATTAACATGAGGCAAAAAAGAGCTTTTCAGCTGAGCGTACAAATCTCGACGATCACAATTTCTTTTTTATCTTAGACATAGGCGGTTGGGAAAATTTAATTTAAGAGTAACTGATTAGTACATTAAAATTAGAGACTACATCCCATCTAAATTTCTATTCATTGAGACGTTTCAAGTTGGAAGTGTAGTACAAGATCGATCAATAATGCACCTTCGAGTTTGAGATGCATGCCGATACTTCAATGAGGTCACCTCTCTTGAGATGTGTCATGCGATCTTTTGATAATTTGTATCGATTGATTTGTGACACCATCTACTATCAATGATTACATCAGTTTAGATTGGTCAAGATGATCTATTATTCGTTGTTGCTTGAACCGTTGTACCATTGTTCTTTTGATATACAAGTTTAGCACTCTCAAACTTGACTTCCTTGGCTTCACATAGATGGATGCAAGCTATAAATAGCTTATAGTATTGACAATCTAGAACATATATTGTGCCTTACATTAGAAGCTTTTAACCTTTGGTGCTCCTATTGATATGTTCAGAAGTTCGTGCCCCATTTGTGATACCGGAGCTAACCCAAACCACGACACAAGACATGAATTTATTAATAGCTTCAAAGACTGTTACAACAATGACTCAAAAGAAAGAAATACATTGTGCAAATTAAAAATATAAATCAAGACATTACAACAAAGTCTCAACACGTAAAGACATAACAAGCTCGACGAGGAGGGAGTTCAAAGAGATGGTGTCGGGGTGGTGACTGTGGTGAAAGCCAGAGCAATGTCGAGTGAAAGTAAGTTAGAGCTTGTTGAGGCGTCGAACCGCAATTGGAGGAAGCAGGAACGTCGTCAAAGATTGGAATCTGGAGGCGAAGGGGAAAGGCTGTCAAAGCCAAGGAACTGAAGCACGGATAGCGGCCGAAGACGAGGATCGAAGGCACGGATGGCGGTCAAAGTTGAGGAGCGGAGGCACGGACGACAAAGAACTTTAGGAAGGTTGAGTGCAAGTAGCCAGAGGCATTGCGAAGGTCCGCTGGGGCTGCAATCTGCTGTGAGGGAGGCGACATAAGTGTGGACTGCAGGTGGGAGCGTGTTGCAACGTTAGTAGTTGCGGAGAGGACCTCAAGCAGATTGCAAAGGAACAACCAGTTGGATGATTGGATGGGTAGCAGGTGGCTGCGACTGCGGTAGTGGAGCTACAGGGAGTCGACACTGCTCTGGAAGGCAACTGGGCGGCTGCAATCCTGCAGGGAAGTAGAAAGAACAACAGGTTTCTGCAGTTGCGGGCTTGCAGTGAGGTGGCTGCGGCTGTGTTGGAGATGGGCTGGCAGTGAGGTGGTTGCGACTGCGTTGGAGATGGGCTAGAATGATGGTGGGTTGCGGAATTGTGTGTTGGAGTCAGCATAGCGGAGATAACACCACCTCAGATGGGGTTTCAGCTGAAGCACCTTCCTCGTCGTCGGATAGAACCCTCGTGAGAGAAAATATTCTGACAAATTGAATTCAGATTTCAAAACCAAGACCCTTAACTTAGACACAAGAAATCCTAGTTTTAGTAAAAATTAAAATAGGAAAGGATTAACATTAGTTTTCAAATTTAGGGAATACTTTTAAAGTAGGGAAGGAAATAAAATCAGATTTCATATTTAATGAAATGGCTTTTAAAATAGAAGGAGAATATAATCAAATTTTGGTTTTTTTAGGAAAAGTTATAGAATTAAGATAGGTTTAGGGAGGTAAGAAAGAAAGAAAGAAAAAGGAAAGACAAGGAGGGGAGAAAAAGGAAAGGAAAACAAGTAGGAGGGGGTTGTGGGGCTCTCTTCAAGGGGACTGGCCGGTCCAGCTGAGCTGGACTTGCGCACGATAAACCAATCTTGTATGTGTTGTTGATTTTTTGCAAAATTTTGAAAGGTTTGTCTATTCTGTGTTTCAGTTTTCCGAAAGCTCCTATGGGGAATCGTTCTTTTTTTAACCGGATCCAGACGAGGTCGTCCTCTTTGAATGTTAGTTTTTTCCTTGATTTGTTTGCTTGTGCTTGGTATTTTCTATTTTGTCTAGCAATCTCTTTGCCAACTTCTTCATGTATTTGTTATATTTCGTGAACCCATTCTGTAGCATCTTGGCTGAGTTTTGACGATGGTAGGAGCGGAACTAGGTCAAGCTGTGTGATTGAGATGCAGTCATAGACAATCTCGAATGGATTGCGTCCCGTTGTCTGACTTTTGGATTTGTTGTAGGCGAATTCCGTTCTGCCAAGAATGAGATCCTATTGTTTGATATTCTTTCCCACAAAACATCTCAATAGGTTTCTTAGGCTTCTGTTCACTACTTCAGTCTAACCATCTATCTGATGGGCTGCTGAATTGAATTGGAGCTTGGTGCCTAACTTCCCCCCGTAGAGTACGCCAAAAATGGCTCAGAAATTTGACATCACTGTTAGAGGTATTGGTTCTGGGAATCCCGTGTAACTTGACATTCTCCCTGAAGTATAAGTGAATGATACGAGAGGCGTCTAGTGTGCGGTGATAGGGTATAAAATGTGTCACTTTGAAAACCAGTCATTACAACCATTAGTCAACGATATGAGAGACATCCAGTGTGACGATGCTTGGCCAAGTGAACTCTTTTCCTTTTAAAAGCTCGGTGAGGGGAGCGGCAACAATGCTGAAATTTTTAATGAAGTGACGGTAGAATGATGCTAGTCTAAAAAACTGTCTTAAATCGTTGAATGATCGTGATGCAGTCCAGCTTATAATGACTTCGATTTTGGTCGAGTCCATTTGAATGCCTACGTTAAATACGATGTAACCCAAAAAGCATATTTGATTTGTCATGAAAGTGCATTTCTTTGGATAAGCGTATAGTTTCTTATTCCGGAGTACTTCGAAAACTGCTGTCAAGTGTTGTACACGATTCTCTTCAGAATGGTTGTAAACTAGTATGTCGCCAAAGTAGATGATGACGAACTACCTCTAAAGGTGCTGGGTGCATTTGATAGATCGAAGGCATGACTGTCCCCTCATATAGTCTCATCTTGTGTCTTAAAGGTGGTCTTCCATTCATTGCATGAACTCTTCCATATTTGGTGGTATCCACTTCGTAAGTTGATCTGTGAGAACAGAGTAGCTCCCTGCAACTAGTTCAAGAGGTCGTCTTGTTGAGGAATTGGGAATCGCTATTTGATTGTTATTTTGTTGATGATTATGCTATCAATACACATTCTTCATGGTTCATCTTTTTTTGGCATCATTAGGGCAAACACAATGCACAGACTTGTACTTTCTCGAACTAACCCTCTGGTGATGAGATCTTGTACTTGTCGTTGTAGTTCCTCGTATTCCGTTGGCCTGAGTCTGTATGCAGGTCGATATGGCATGACTGATCCTAGTATAAGGTCTATAGGATGATGGATGTCCCTTAGTGGAGGTTGTCCTTTTGGTAGACTGTCTGTCATGATGTCCTGGAAGTCTTGTATTAGAGGTTGTAGGCGTGCTAGTATTACGTTTCCTTCCTCGGACCCCTCGAGTAGAACAAGGGCTAGTGCAATCAGTGCTTTTCGAGCTGACTGCATGAATGTGGCTTTTGGAACGATTGTTTCCTCCGTGTCTTTGACTCTGGCAGCTTTACTTGTTAGTAATACGATGTGTTTGCCATCTTTCTTGAATGATTGTGTTTTTAAACCCATCATGTTGAGCTTTGCGATTGTATTGCCAAGGTCGTCCTAGTACAATATGGCATGCGTCCATGGAAACGACGTCACACCATACTTGTTTCTGTAATTGGTTGCTTCTCAAGAAGTTAACAAGGCATTGCTGATCTACGCAGATTCCATTCCCTTTTTTTAGCTAAGTGAGGGAATAGGGTTGAGGGGTTTTTGTGTGGGTAATTCTAACTTTATCTCCATTAGTGTTGATACAACTTTTTCACAACCGTCACTATCGATTATGCTGCAAACTTCTCCTTTAACTATACACTTTGTGTGAAAGATGTTGTGTCGTAGTCTTAACTGATGTCGTGTTGGTTCTGATTGTAAGACTCGTCGTATGACTAGTAATTCGTCGTTATCCTCTGGGAGTTGGAGTGATTCTTCGGCAGTTTCTTCTGTCTCTTCATCCTCACTTTTCTCCATGACACCTTGATCTGTAAAAGAGACAATTCGGCTCGTGGGACAACTGGAGGCAATGTGGCCGAAACTATGGCATCTAAAACACCTTCTAGCTGGCATTGGCCCCGATGAGCTACCTTATTCGAGTTTCTTTTTGCTTGGATCAGTTTTTGCATTCCTGGATGCTGATTTTCTTTTGTCGGTAGGTGTAGCTGCTAAGACTGGCTTATATGAGGATTGCTGTCGGGAGGAAAACTACGATTTGGCTTGCTTTTGTTGCTATTCAACTTTCAGGGTTAATGATTGGACGTCACTCAATGACTAGGCTGTCGTTGAACTACATTGCTATTGGCGGGCTTCAGGCCTCCGAGATAGCGAGTGATGGTATGCTCCTTTTGTTCATCCAAGTCGCACTTTATATGTGAATTTGGCTGTGAGTTCCTCTGCACACATTTCTCGCTGTTGAAGTTGTGGAGCTTCAAGAACATGTCTTGGTGGTGGTGTGGGGGCAAATATTTCAATAGTAGTGCTCTCTTTATTTTGTCCCATATCGTGATTTGGTCGATGCCGTCCCTCATTCGCGGACGTTGTAGTGGTCCCACCATAACGGGGTGTGTTTTTTCAATTTAATTGCTGCTAGTTTGACCTGCTTATCTTCAAGTATCTCCTTGTATTCGAAAGTTAGTTCGAATGCTTGCAACTAGTTAAGGAATTCATCTGGATCCATACCACCATAAAATTTGGGGAGATCTATTTTAATGCCGAAGTCGTGGTGGTTTCGGGGTTCTTCTCGCGGTCTCTTCTGGTACTGGATGCCAAAATGACGTTGATGGTATTCTCGCCGCTCATATCTTCCCGGTGGAATGAATTGAGATCGTCGTTCCGGTCTTCATGTTGACTTTCTAGGTCACGATCGAGGGTAACATTGCCTTGGTTTCCTCATCTAGTTCTTCCAATTATTGTTTTAGATAACAAATTTCACGTTGTACTGCATCCCGGATGGGGTCCGATATGTTTCTTCTGGAGGGCATGGCTGATGGTTTCGGGAAGATGTCAAGGAGAATGGAAGGAAAGAAAAAGGTAAAGAAAGAAATGATGAAGAGAAAAGAAAGAGGAAATCAAGAAAAGAAGGAAAAGAAAGACGGAAGAGGGAAAAAAAATGTTTGGGTAGGGGTGCGGATACTAAGGAACCCTGGGATTGGACTAGGGCTGGGCTAGTTCTGATACCAAATGATACTTTAGTTAACCAAAATCACGATGCAAGACATGCATTTGTTAATAACTTAAAAGATGGTTACAACGACGACTCAAAAGAAAGGCACTGTGCAAATTAAAAGCATAAATCAAGGCATTACAACAAAGACTCAACAAATAAAGATACAACATGCTCGACAAGGAGGGAGTCCGGAGAGATGGTGTCAGACGGTGGTTGTGGTGAAGGCTGGAACAATGTCGGGTGAAAGTAAATCGGCGCTTGCCGAGGTGTCGAACTTTAATCCCAGGAAGCAGGGAACATCGTCGAAGACAGGAATCCAGAGGCGAAGTGGAAAGGCAGTTGAAGCTTAGAAACGGAGGCACGGATGGCGGCCAAAACTGAGGAGCGGAGGCACAAACGGCTGGGGAATGCAAGAAGGCCAGGGGCAGCAGTTGGAGGTGTTGGGAAGGGTCGTTGGGGCTGCAATCTGCTATGAGGGAGACGACAAAGGTTGTGGACTGCAGGTGGGGACGTGCTGTAGCGTTAGGAGGTGTGAGGAGGACCTCAAGGAGACTGTGGCCTGCTAGGGATGAGGCGACAGAGGATATGGAGGCAGAGGAACAACCAGTTGGATAACTGAATGGCAACGGGTAACTGCAGTTGTCGGCAGTGGAGCTGCAGGGTGGTCGGCACTGAAGGCAACTTGGCGGCTGCATTTTTGCAGGGAAGCTCCAGGGACTTGGCGGGAAGCAAAGGAAATAGTAGGTTTCTGCGATTGTGGGTTGGCAATGAGGTGGCCGGCTGTGCTGGAGATGGGTTGGAACGACGACGGACTGCGGGACTACGTGTCTGTTTCGGAATAGCGAAGATAAACAACACCTCAGACAGGGTTATAATCGAAGGTGATTCGCCGATACAACCCTCAAGAGAAGATATTCAAACAAACTGAATTTGAATTTCAAAACCTAGACATAAACCTCCTATTTATAAAGACACGACTGAATTTTAGGAAACATTAATCTAGGAAAGGATTAATATAAGATTTTAGAATTTAGGCAAGACTTTTAAAATATGGAAGGAAATAAAATAAGATTTCAGATTTAATGCAAGGGTTTTAAAATAAGAAGAAAATAAAATCAGATTTTGATTTCTTAGGAAAGGTTATAGACTTAGGAAAGGTTTAGGGGAGGCAAGAAGGAAAGAAAGAAAAATGAAAGACAAGGAGGGGAGGAAAAGGAAATGAAAAGAAGTAGAAGGAGGGGAGACGGTGGGCCCCTCTCTAAGGGCACCTGCTGGTCCAGCTGGTCTGGATCTACGCCCATTCGCCACCCATGTCAACTTTTCAATGATTTTTACTTCTCGCATGCTTTTAAATGTGTTGCCTACCTATGTCTATGGAATGAGGAGGAGAACATTTTGCAATTGTTGAAAAATGATCATTGCAGCACAATGCTTGTTCTTCCTAACCCATAATGACAATTTGAATCGCAGTGGATGGATCAAACAATTATACTTATCGGGGATGGATGACTTGTGGCTTACCATTTAGGGATGATACAAATGCTCATAGAAATTATGTGACCTAAATAAGGAAATCTTTGCTTTTCCTTAGGCTTTGAGGGTTTAGAGGCATTATCTTTTGGATAGGAATTCTGCATATATAGTACCTCCAAACTTAGTATAAGCCATAATAAATGAGGGACTTTATGTGGATACCATCGACAACAATTTAATTTGAAGATCAAGTGCTAGAAGATAGCGTGCAACAAGATGACCAGGGCGTTGTCTTAATTTATTTATAGTTGTAGGCATAATTTTTTAACATTATTGCTCTAGTACTATATTCTCATCTCCGATGCATTAGAGAGAATATATTTTATACAATAAATCTAGAATTTTTAAAAGGGGTGGTATGGTCTTAATGAGGATTAAACAATAAAATGAATATGCTTCACCACCGTTAAATGCAAGCAGAGGGCCCTTGAAGGCCAAAATGGCATTGGACAACAAGCATACAATTTGCAGAAATTTCTATGGTATCATGGAGTTAATTCTGTTTGTGGAGAGATGCTGATCAATTTACTCATACAAGAATGGCACATACTTAAAAAGTAGACAATTTAGTATGGAGAGAACTCCAAAATATGAAGTAATGTATTTATTTTTAGAGGATGAGCTTGGATGTACAAGGGTTTTGAAGGGATGTTTACTGTACATCAATACCTTCAAATTAAAAGTTGGATTTATGCCTGCTCGGTGTTGGAATCCAATTCGATAGATTTTTTGGCATAACTACCAAATATTTAGTAATATTTTATATATCTATTTGTCATATTGGATTGTTTAACAAGATGGTGTTTAATTTTGTAACAGAAGACCATCATAGTAGAGGTGACTGAAAAGTTGTTTTTCTAGTAAGTTTGGATGCCTTCATCCATTATTTTAGGTAGGTTTAATGTATTTCTCTGTAATTTCTAGAAGGCCTTTAGAGTTTAATGGGCACCAAGTTGAGACAAGGTCCTATCTTTCATTCCAAACAAATGGGCAAACAATGCGGTGAATTAGATGGTAGTACCCATGTTAAGAAGCTTCAATTTGTTGAATGCAAAGACTTGGGATAAAAGTATAGATGTAGTTTGCCTGAAGTTGTATCATTCGTGAATCAATTGAAGCCAACTTCAGAGATAATTGCATTGTGATAAGTACAAAGATTCTTGAAAGGAATTTGCAAGTCCTGGCGGGAGAGAGAAAATTTTGAAAAGCCACATATGATACATGGCTCGCCATGACTAGCACTGAATAGAGTGTACTTTCCAAGAATGTGACATTGTTTGGCTATACAAGGGGAGGGATAGATTGAAAAGGAAAATTATAGAGTCAAGTTCATTCGTTATGGCTTGCTATTGATTTTGCAGAAAATCTGTGAAATGCATTTTGGTTAGATTTGTCTTCCCTTGTAAGGATCTACTTTATTATAAACGTAGATAATTTGAAGCTATTTGAATCTACATTGTTGGGTAGTGAAAAAAAAATAAAGAAAGGATCTGGGCATTAGTTTTGAATGTTTACTGTAGGACAATCGCATTATGGATGTGTGTGCGGTGGGTTAAAGGAGAGATCTTGATCATTGAGACAGGAAAATCTACAAGCCAAGTTAGATGTAATTCCAAAATAGGTGATATTCATCTCCTTCCACATTTACCGTCGTTCGCATGAGCAGCTAAAGCCAAAGAGGGAAGCTATGATCTAGAAGGATCTTCATAGTTGATCTTCATGCCAACAGTTATAATTCATATCTGATCATCTGATTGGAGACAAGCAAGCAAGGCAACAATAGCTTACCTAGGCGCTTAATGGTCAGTTTGATAAAGTTAACGAATATAGGCTTGGGTATGAGTCTAATTGAGTGATTTCATTTGAGTATTGTTGATTTCTTATCAATCTTTAGATTCTAGGTTGGAATTAACCTTACACTATTTTAGAATTGGTTGATTGAATTAAGGCCAAATTTTGTTTACTTTTTAAATTTTAGAAAATTTCTTCTTTTTGAATTTAGCAAGCAGCTGGTGATTTGAATTATTTTTTTATATTATAAATAGATGTTTTTGATTTAAAAAAAAACACATTTCAAATTTTCTCTAAAACTCCTTCCTCTCTCCCCTCCATGTGTTGGCTAAACCTACTAGACAAAAATAAGTTCGACATTTCTTCATTCTCTCTCTCTCTCTCTCACACACACATACCCCATATATATATAGCGTCGGCAGCGACAGTGGTTCTGCTAGGGTTTTGCCCGATGGCGATTCTCGGTGCTGAATCTACCTGCTTCTCTCCTTCTCTCCGTCGTCTCCCACAATGGCGTTTTCACGTACGCTCGCAGCTCTCAGTCGACGACGCTCGCTCGCAGTCGTCTCTCCCATAGTTGACGATACTCGCTCGCAAGTCCTCTCCAGCCGACGACGTATGACTGCTCCTTACCAGTAGACGACAACGTCTGACTGCTCGCTTCGTCTCCTAACCTGACAATGCGCCTGTCGCTCCTGACAGACAATTTTTTCTCTCTGTTAGCACCCGGAGTTTGCTCACATCTTTGTCGCGGCTCGCCAAGTCGCTCGAATATGCCCGTTGTCATCTTGCCTGTGGAGATGGCCTCGACGCTTTGTTCCTATGCCACTGCCCTTGTTGGCCACTTTCCTATTCATACTCGTGCTCTTTCAGGTTCAGAGCCTGGTTTTGGTATCAGTAAGTCCTGCAATGTTCCACAATCCTTCGACGAGGCTCTTGAATGTGGTGGTGATCAGACTTTCATTAAAAAGCTCGGTAAAAAAAATGAGAAGTCTACTCTTTTTCTCACTGAGGTTGAAACCAGTACTCTTACATCTTCTTGGTGTTTTGCTCTAATGGAAAAATTTTTATATGGTCATCCAAAACTTGAAGTCATTCGGAAAGATTTTGATGCTATGAAGCTATTGGGCGGTTAGAATATTGACTTACTTGACAACCGACATATACTTATTCAGTTATCTCATGATGTAGATTACAACCATTTTTTTCTCGTAAAATTATCAAGATCGACAACCGTTTTATGAAAATCCTGAAGTGGATTGTCGATTTTGATCCAAAAGTGGAGTCCCCTATCATTCCTATTTGGATAAAGTTTTCGGCATTAAAACTACATTTGTTCAACTTGAAAATTCTTTACTCCTTAGCGACTGCTTACGGTAAGTCTTTCAAGGTTAATAGACCTACGTTTGCTGTCACCAGTCCCTTTGTGGCTTGTGTGTTAGTTGAGAGAGATATCACTCAACGAGCTCCGAATGATGTATGGATTGAAACCACTCACAACGTGTGTTGACAAAAGGTTGAAATAGAACCACACCCTTTTTGTTGCTCTCATTGTAGTATGTTTGGCCACATTTCTACTATCTGTTATCGCTTGCATCCTCATCTAAGACTGAATATTGCTAAAGATCAACAACCTATTCAAAAATCTTTTCATACTGGATTGGGGGTAGACGTCTTGCCACCTACCATTCTTGTTGAGAATGTGCAACCTGACACTCTTTCACCGCAGTTCCTGATGAAGAACACCATACCCAAGCCGTTCTACCCCTAGATGCTCCTGTTTTTGAACACTTTATTCCAGCTGTTGGTTTGGAGCATAGTACTTTGGAGTCCCATGAAGCATCCCCCCATACTACAAATACAAATCCAAAGGTGTCTATACCACTCTTTGTTATTCAGGAAGACTTACTTACATGCCAAGACAAACGAGAGTGATCATTTGATCCAATAAAAGATCAGCTGGTATAACAAGTAGTCGCTTCTAATGTTCAACAACCTACACATGTCCGACACATTTAGACCAATCCACTGATCAGGTGAGCCAGTCTTCGGATGAGGAATGACGATCTATTCCAGGAGAAAGAAGAAGAATGGAGGCCGACTCGAGCTCAGGAACTTATTGGACGATACATTGGTTATTACTGACAATGACACTCATCTTATCAATTTGTTAGCTGACTCCTTTCTTAGAACTAGAGGCAGAGGTAGGGCAAAATTATGTTACTCTCTAGCTACCTGATACTACGTGTTTTGACACTTTTGGTTTTTTTGGGCTCTCATATATTTTGTGTGTGTGTGTGTGTGTGTGTGTGTGTGTGTGTGTGTGCGTGCGTGTGTGCGTGCGCGTGCGCGTGTGTGTGTGAGAATTATCAAGAGAAGTGTTGGTTTAAAACTTGCCCTAAAATATTCAATCTACTATGCAAACAACAAATTGAAGTCAATTAGAGCAAATTAACTATTGGGAAGGAGAAAGGAAAGTGATCTCAGCCAAGAGAAAGGAAAGTGATCTCAGCCAGTATGCTAATCAATTCCTTTCAAACCCCATGCATTTAGGACTCTTTGATTAATGATATAGATAATGACTACTTGGTTTATTGATTCTTGAGACCTTGAATTTAATAATTATTTGTTAAAGTTGGAATGGATGGCGTAACTATAACTAGGCTATTATTGGGATGCAAAAACTCCACCTACATAAAACACCCATGGAAATTTTGTAGGTTTGAATTGCCTCGGTATGATGCCAAATCTTAAATATTGAAAGTAATGTTAATGTTAATTTTAGCGGGCAAATCAATAATATTCATTTGCTCTTAACTTTTCCAAGTATTTCATATGTGCTTTTAGGGCTATTGCATAGACTTTCTTGAAAGTATTTTACAAATATTAGATTCCCAGACCTTTTTATGAACTCTCTCTCTCTCTCTCTCTCTCTCTCTCTATATATATATATATATATATATATATTGAAAGAAATGTTAATGTTAATTTTAGTGGGCAAATCAATCATGTTCATTTGCTCTATCTTTTCCAAGTATTTCATGTGTGCTTTTAGGGCTATTGCATGGACTTTCTTGAAAGTATTTTACAAATATTAGATTCCCAGACCTTTGTACTGTATGTATGTATATATTGTGTGTGTGCAAAACACGTATCTCTTAATGTCATAATATAATTTATGCAGATGTAAAATAAATTGTATATTAGAGTAAAGGATATATGGATGCATGAGTAAAGATATGATATCTATACATTTTCTTGATTTTAACCCACAAACACTACGATTGGGGGCTTTCCAGTATATATGTACTAATAAAGTTGATAGATACACATTTAGTTGTGGGTTCAAAGTAGGTCCCAATTTATTAAATAATTAGAAAAAAGCCATCATGGTAGGTTTCATAAACTTTTATTAGCCACCTCATTTTGTGGGAAGATAAAAGAAAAATGAGTATTTTAGTTGAGTTTGAGTTTGAGAAAGAGAAAGAGAGTCGATCTTTGTCTATTCTATTGGAAACTTTGTTTTGTTATCATCTTTTTCCTCCATGTAACTTTGTTTTAAAGCCCCCAAAAAGATAATTTTCATATCTACTTCAGCATATGTAAGTTTTAAACTTTCTTGAAATTTCGGAACAGCGGGCTATTGCCATTTGCCTTTAAAATTTTTCACAAAGTACAACTTAGATGCGGCACAATATTTTATGTTTCATATAACTGATTTTTCTACCATAATCATCTTTTTCTCTTAGAAAATTTTTATAGTTAAGATGTGATAAAATTTTTTCATCAAACTAGTTCTTTATTAATATCATTTTAACATCTTATAATTACAATTAATGTCTTAAGTAAGCATAATGACCAACCAATTTTCCAAAATACTTGCCAAAATTGTATTCCTAGATTTTTGAAGTTGTTTATTTTCATTTAGGAGCCTCCATTTTTCAATCTTGAGGGAGAAATCGAGTAACACAAGTTTCACTCGAGTTGCTTCGAGCCTAATTTTTAAATGATATGTCTTCCTCTCCCCTGACTAGTAATCCTTTGTGATATGCGTATATGTGCAACTTGAGTTAGTTTTACTCTATTTAAGTGAAGATAAATTTTATTTCCATTGTCCATTCGATACAATAATTGAGTTTCTCCATTCAAAATCAAATTTGTTGTTGTTGATCACCAACATTCAAACTATCTTGGTCTGAGTTGTCATAAAATCTTTGAGAATTATTTTGGTCATCAATCTAATAAAAATAAATGTTAGAATAATATTGACACTTTTTTGTACATCATAATTTTATCATGCTCTAGAGTTTAATTGTTATAATATCATTTTAGTTTTTATTTATTGTGTGACATTAAGGATGTAAAAAATACAGATATTGTATTGGCATTTGATCTCATTTGTGTATTTTATTGCACTATTTATCCGGTTCTTTTAGTGTGATTGATTGACAATCAAACTTGGGATATGTTGAGATGCAATTCTTATACAAATTTGATTATAGAGACTCGTGATTTTTTTTGTTTTAATTTTTAGGGTATTTAAATTAAAATTTTCTTATGAAAAAAAAAAAACTATACTATATTTTAGGCTTTTATTTGTATTTGTTTGGGTGAATGTCTTTGTCTTTCTCTCCCTTTTTATAAGATAGCACGACATACATGATAATGTAATTTTTATATTTTTGACTTGGTGGTTGAAATAGTGAAATGTTTTATGAGTATCATGTGCTATAAGAATACTAAGAGATTTAAATTTGAATTATATAGATTATAAATTATCTGGCTATGCTTCATGAATCTTTTGTGCTGGGCAATAGAATAATTCGCGAAATTGAGCATGACAGGTTAGAATGTTAAGATACATTGTAGGAGTAGCATTAGCTTATTTTCTAGTTTTTCTTCTTTGTTCTGTTGAGAACTATTCTTTCAATGATGATTTGGACAATAAAATATTTTCATCGAGCTGTTTGTTGTTATTATTTGTTTCTCTTCTTTTTTTTTTCTTTTTAGTAAAGTCATCCTATTACGTAAATTCTTTCTTATCCTTCATATTGCTAGTAACTTAAAAGAGTTCCATACTTTTATGAAACTAGGTTGTGGAGAGTAGATTCAAGTAGTTTGGACATGTACAACAAATGTAGAAAATTCTTTAGGAAGATGATGAAATTAATGTTAAAGGATTGTGAAAACAGGAAGGGTAGACTAAAGCTGATATGGATGTATACATCCAACAAGATTTGTACATATTGACTTCAGCAAATTATGCAAAATTCTGAAGGATTGAGTAGAGAGTGAAGATTTATACCAATGACCTCCAAGTAATTGGGATATGGCTAATAATGGTGATGATAGTATATTATCATTTTATATTATAAAATTGTTATCATTGAAATTAGTTTTTGATTTTAACATTGCGAAGTAGAATATCAAGAACATGGATGTTGATCTACCATGAGACTGAGTTGATGAGCTAATTTGATCACTTATCATAAATATTCGATCATTAAGGGACCCTTAGTGCAAATATGATAATCTATTCTCAGAGGATATGCAATTGTGTGTATTAATGTTGTTTCAGTTTTATTTTATTTTCATCTAGTATGTTTATGATGATCGTGCTTATGAGAATTGGTTTTGATAATCCATCTGTTGTTAGGCCTGTTGGTTAGAGTGCAATTTGGCTTAATTTTGCTCTCATAGGAGTCCCTAGTTTAGATATCTCCAATTCTTTGGTTCAACATGTGGCTAGTCTCCTTTTATATTCAACCACCATACAGATGTTATTTTAGAAGATTTTTGTTACCCATTATTTAAGGATCAACTAGCAGGATCAAACTCATTTCTATTATTCTGGAACCAATGATCCATGCTATTCAAATTTTTGAATGGCGAATATTTTTATATCACAATCCGTTGTTCAGTTTTTATGCAGTTTTTTATATATGTTTGCCCAAAGTTATTAACAAGCATGTCTTTATATCACATTTAAGTTTTAATGGCTTACTATGTAGTATGGACATGGACACACCATGTACTAGTCACGGTGACACATCATAAATCTAAAAAGAAAGAGCAAATATCTCACGGGTATACTATTATATTTTATAAATTATTAAAATAAAATATGCAATTTTCAATATGTTCTACTCAGAGTATTTCCTAATGAAGTATGATATCATATTCATACACATATACTTCACAAAAGAAGCTTAACAAGAATAAAAAAAATAAACACTATTAATGATAAATTAAATATTTTATAACCTATGACAAATGTCATTTGTTAACAACACTTCAACATTAGCATTCATTAATAAATTTAGCTGTTGCATATTTTGTGCATATGTTGGTATATTATGATCGAGTCATTCCCTATACATGTTATTACGACATGTTGAGTCTCATCCAGCCGTTTTAGGGTTATTTTCGACGGGTCAAAACTTAATTATATCTTGAAAATGCTTCTAACACAATTTTGAGTGTGCCAAACACATTTAGGCTGTGTTGTAAACATGCTTGTTTTTGACACACGCATGGAAAGTATTTAGAAATGTTTGTTCTTTCTTTGATGACTGAGAAGCTATAGGTTGCAACAAGCTCAACAGCTTTATTGTCACACAAAGTTGCCTAACTTGATGCTTGTAGTCACAATAAGATGCTATTTGATTTAAACCTACGTTGTCACATGTGATCTTCATGATAAACAAGTCTAGCAACCAATAATTTTTAGAGCGAGGAATCATGAGATCTTGATAGGGTTAACCATTTCTTACTCCATACTTGTTCCACAAGGTTTGTAAATCTAGCAAGTCAACCTAAATGCTTGAGCTGTGTGGTCTCCTTATTTGAGAGTGCTCTCTTAAACTTCATAGGCTGGCATCCATAGGATTTCTCCACTACAAATCTAAATAAAATATGACCCAAAGTTAGGGAAATCAAGTTAAGAGAATAAATCCAATCTACTTCAAGCTGAGTTCTCTTACATGCGAAGGTCTGAGAGCTCTCTTTCTTGAGTGATCATTACCTAGTTGCAATAAAACTCCATTGTTATAATCATAAAGTTTTCACTTCAGTCCGACCATAGTTGCAATATTAAAAATTGATTGAAACACCCTATTGGAGCTATTTACTGTGGTTTTGTGGCCCTGAACATATGAAGTGCTAATGTTGTATAAGGGAAAAAAAAGCTATGTGAGGGAAGATGGAAATCACTCACCTTTGTACATCCTCAATTTAGGCATAATTTTTAGTACTTAAATGTAGTAAATGTGCTAAATGCTGTTAAAAAAACCATCTAAGACTAAGCCGCATTTTAGCTGGGCGAGTAATCAACTTTCGATCTAGTTTTTTTTTTTTTTGGTGGCGAACTTTACAGTTCAACTTCTTTTTTTTTTCTTCTCAACACCAAAATTTCTTACCATGATTAGCGATAGAAAGAGATTGTTTAGCAGTGTTTCAATTTATTGTTATAGCATGTTGATGGGAAGGGTCCTTTGTAGCTTAAGCTTATTGCTGTAGGCATGTTAATCTTCAAATTTGTCTCGGCAGTCTAGGCTTGAAGAGAAAAGATACAAGGTCTTAAGTTGAAGTTCAAACTGAATGTTATGATGTTTGTGTTAGTGTTACGGTCTTTTATTATTATTATTATTATTATTTTCTTCCTATAGCTATGTTTCAATCTCATTGTATGCTGTTTCATATAAGTTTCATTTTTCATATGAGAATCCCTGAAGCGATTCTTCCAATGTTACATAACTACAGCATTGTTAAATTTGGAAAAGCAAAAGTTTAATTAATGATTTGGCTCCTCGGGAAAGCTTTAGAGTTCAGTTGTTTTGGTCTACCAGTTTTTAGATAGATCTTCTATTAATTGTATACTTTTCACGCTTCCTGTATTATTTTATATTTTATTTTTCGTGGATGGTTTTCCTTGTCAGCACTTCTCCTATTTCTGCTATTTTCTAAAGTTGAAGGCATATTGTTCGATCTTGTTTCATCCATTGAATTTTGTACTTATTTTTTCTTTCGTATTTGGTGTATTCTTCTTTCATTGAAGTTTTCTCATAAATTGAATCAAAATTTATGAGAACTATTTCCATGATTTTTTATGTTTAAATAATGAATTTTTATGCAAATTATCTTTTCTTTTTAATAATTTACCTCATACTTTAACCTTTTTTTGTGATTAAGCTTTCGTTCAACCCATGATTATGTAATCGTTTTTCAGTATAAAATTAGCCATATTTTTGTTTAATGTGTTATTTTTGGTACCTATTTATGCCTTTCTGAGCAATTTTCTGAATTGTCCTCTTCATTTAGGAAATTGTACAAAGCATAACAGGAGATGGTGATGGGAAATCTAAAGGCTTTGAACCAGATGAGGACAGTGAACAACTTGATTCTCAGCCAACGGGTGTTGTATCCAACTCAGATTCAAATGCTACGACTCCTTTTCCAGAAGGTACAAAATAGTGTTATTATCTTCATATCTTGTATCTTAATTGTTGTGAGATATTTAAATGCTTATATTGGCTTATTCAGTCGTACCCAAGCCACCAGCTGATGCTTTCAACGTGCAATTAACTTCAGATTCAAGGGTAAGATCGATAGAGTTATTTGCAAATTCAATACTTTTTGTTTGGCTATTCCAGTGTTCATAACGCTCCACCCAATTTGATTGATTTTTGTGTCAATGTGTATGAAACTCTATTTATGGTGATTAGTTTTGCGTGACTACTCTGAGACATGGATGAAAGTTATTATCAAAAGGAGTACAATAAAACACAATGGATGGAAATATAATATTTCTATTGCTAATTTTGAGACTTTGATATTTGTGCGCTGTGCTTCTTAGTTGCAATTCTTTCTTGACCATTTCCGTTGATCCAAAATCTGGCATGTTTCATATTATTTTTCTCTTCCCAGCTTGGTGACAGAGTTGCAGCAAATCCTTCTAATGGTTCAAACTTCTATGGATCAGAGAGTTCTTGTCAGCTTGAATTTGGGAGTTACTGTCTTTGGTCGAAAGAACATAAAGAATCTATGAAAGATGCTACAGTAAAGATATTTAAAGATCAGCTTTTTGTTGCCAGAGCTTATTATCCAAGCATTGCTAAACTTCAGGGACAAGAGAATCTTTCTCGTGAGATGAAGCAAAACATTCAAGAACATGAACGCATCCTCAGTGAAGTCATTTCAGATGCAGATCTCCCACCAATGTAAGTTGATAGTATGATCAGTTGCATAAGAGTATCTAGTTAGCAATGTTTATTTCCTTAACTGTAAACTTTCCTGGGTTCATATATAATTGTGGGTTGAAGCGAGTTGTGCTAGATCTTACGCTGGCAGCATCTAATTTTCCTAATTCTTCTAGTCAATATTCATATGATTATCGCTGTATGGGAAAATATAAACCACCCCAGCTATGTGCCTGAATCAATAAAATTGAGGCGTATATCCACATCAGCTAGGTGCATAAGAAACAAGCAAATGAGGTTTTAATTTTCTTTGGGAAAATGAAGCATTACTCATAGGGCCAACTGTGTGCTTTTTCTTTGTTCTATTTTTTTTTATTTGTTTCTTTTCCTTTTCCAAGTGCCTAGAAATTAGTGATTAAAATGAAAGACTATTCTCCTTGCAGAGTTATTGATAGAATAAAATTTCCTTTTCAGTGGGATAATGTGATGAAAAGGAAAGGGTCTTCCTTTTATTGAACTATTACTGGAATAAAGTTTCCCATTGCATTCCTTTGAAACTCTGCAGCAATGCATTTTGAAGATAGAAATATTAGTAGATTGATATTTATGCTTTCAATTGTGATCATTCTCTTGATTCACATATTAAATATTTGATCTTTTTATGATATCAACCGCAGCTGGTATGTTTATGATTGACTTGCTTTGTATACTTTTTCAATTTGCTTAACGAAGGATGTGCCCCAAAAGATATAGCGCTACAAATTTTAGTGTTATTCATTTTTTTTTTGTAGTGGTTTTATGAGCTTCTCAGCTTTTATTTTACTTCTTATGTTTGATTTTTTTTTTTTTTTTTGTGTGTATCTCAACAATGTAAATTTACATGGCCACATCTTCCCTTGGTAAAAATGTGATTTTTTTTAGAACCCTTGAATGTTAGGACATGACTCACGATGGAGGTAACCTAATAACTGTTCTTAGCCTGTTCTCTGCATTGCACATATAAACAGTTTTAACCATTGATGCCTCTAAACTTGTGTCCTTTTGCATTGTGCAATGAATATAAACTTGTATTTGTTATGCCTTTGGAGATTATTTCTTTTTACGTGATTGTGATGTGATTATGAGATTGTGAGCAACCTCTTCTTTTTCAGTTATGCAAATAAAATTCAGAAGATGGAGCAGACAATTGCGAAAGCTAAAGGATGTACTGTTGAGTGCAGCAATGTTGAGAGGAAACTGAGACAACTACTTGATCTTACAGAGGATGAAACTCATTTCCATATGAAGCAGAGTGCTTTCTTGTTTCACCTTGGCGTCCAGACTATGCCTAAAAGCCTCCATTGTTTATCAATGAGATTAACAGTGGAATATTTTAGAGAGCCTCCACCTGATATGGAGTTGTCTCTTGGTTTTAAGTTAGATGACCCAAGATTTCGGCATTATGTTATATTTACTAGACACATACTAGCGGTTTCTGTTACCATTAATTCAACTGTAATGAATTCGAAGGTCTGACCTATACTTTAGTGAATGTGCATTGCCCGAAGTTCAATTTTTTTTCTCGCTTACTTATACTTTTTTGTTGTTACAGGACACAGCTGATATGATATTCCATTTGATAACTGATAGACAGAATTTCTATGCCATGAAGCTCTGGTTTGCTAGAAATTCTTACAATGAAGCAATCATCCATGTCCTGAATATTGAAGATCTTAGCGTTAGCATCTTGAATGGTGTAGGCTTGAAGCAGTTCTCTACTTCGGAAGAATTCAGGATTTCTGTCCGTGGTTTTGATCAAACAGAGCACTTGCAATTGAGAACTGAATATATATCTACTTTTGGCCCTTCACACTTCCTCCTTCCTGAAATATTCAAGAATTTGAAAAAGGTTATAGTTTTAGATGATGATGTGATTGTCCAGCAGGATTTGTCATCCTTGTGGACTATTGATTTGGAGGGGAAAGTGAACGGAGCTGTTAATTTCTGCAAGCTGCAACTTGGTCAGCTCGAAATAATTTTAGGCAGAAGCATACTTGACAGGAGTTTGTGCCTGTGGACTTCTGGATTGAATATAATTGATTTGGAGAAGTGGAGAGAGCATAATATTACGGGAATATACCACAAACTGCTGCCCACGGTACGTGTCTTGCCTTTAAAGGCATCTTCTATTTATTTGTTTTTCTTTTCTTTTTTCCTTTTACCTTTTTTTTACAAGTACATAGTTTATTTGGATTGAGCCTTTAGATACCCTTATTGGTGTGAACTTCAACAAATTAAAACGAATTGATAAAAATGTTTAGTATTTATATTGCTTTAATTATTTCTTTAAAGGGGTTTTATTAAAAATAAAAAATTCCCTCTTTTTTTTGTATAGATGTACTCACTTATTCTTTGCTATGGTTTAATGTTGGTTGAAGCTCTCCATTTATAATTTCTTATTTAATATAGTGAACTCTTTTTCTCTACCCTTTGGTTTTCCCATCTTAGATTTTCCAAATAAAATTTGTGTTTTTTCTTTTATTTATTCTATTATTTTTTGTATCAATTTAATATCTTGTTTTATAATAAGTGGCATTGGAGCTAAGTTTTGATATCGATAATGACAAAAAGAAAGTTCGACATCCCTCATTTAGATTGCAACACCAAAATCTTGTTTTGGAGGTTAAGATGTGAGCTTTCTATGTGCATATGGATCTAGTTGATGCACTATTTGGGTTCGAAAATATGTCCCATCATGGATGTCAGTGGAGAAACATAATAAAAATTGAAAGGCTCTTTTTCAAATTCATCATCTTTTTAAATAAGATTTTACATGATATTTTGAAGGAGAAGACCACTTTGTGTTATGGTTGAAATTAGAGTAATCGTGCATGACGAAAAGTCTGACTAGTAAGTTGCACTTAAAACGATGTTTGCACCTCACTGGATGACAATAGTAGCATCTTTTATCGACCACATAACTGTTTTTAAGAAAATCGTCTCTGATTTAAAAAACATGGGAGTTAAGCATGAAGAAGAAGATTTGATATTAATGATATTATGCTCGTTGCCTTTATCATATACGATGTTTAGAGAAACCATCTTGTATGAGCGGGGGATACTCTAGATGAATTATATGATACTCTATTTTCTAAGGAGAACATGAAGTAGCTTGTGGATGAATTTATTACTCAAGGAGAAAGCCTCGTCATTCGAGGTAGAACTCAAGAGAGGAGTGCTGGTATTGATACAAAGATTATATCAAAATTCAATAATTATGATATTATCTACAATCACTTTAAGAAAAACTTGAACATCAAAACCGAATGTTACAAACTATAGAAAAAAATAAGAAAGTAACTTTTAACCAGAAAGATAAGCAATCAATTCATTTAGGTGAAGTTAGTATTGTTTAAGTCAGTGATGGTAAAATTATAGTTATCTTTGACGACGAACTTTGTGATGATTAGGTTCTTGATCAAGTTTTATATGTTTCCTAATTGGGACTTGTTTCAGCATATTTCGTATTAATAGATAAAAATGTTACATGTAAGATAATTGGTTTTAGAACTCTTAGAATGAAATGTTTGATATAATCATCAGAACATTTGAAGATATGATACATGTTTCATATCTGATAAGGAATTATTTACCTTAAATAATTTAGATGCTAAAAGGGTTAAGTACTCTTGTGAAGGTAGACTTTTAAAGGTTGTAAATGCTTTTTTATTATGATAAAGGAATAGATGAATGTTGCTGGACTTTGTCTTGCAAGACTCTATAGTGATAGGTGATGTAACATTTATTACTTCTTTAATGTTAGATGATGTAGCAACCACACTTTGGCACATGCGCATCGAACATATGAGTGAGAGTGGGATGGTTGATCTTTGTAGAAGAGGACTTCTAAATAGTCATAACAGTACTAAATTGAAGTTTTGTGAACAATGTATTTGGAAGAGTTAAGTTCAATATTGGTATTCGCAATACTAATGAAATATTAGATTATGTACATTCTGGCTTTTGGTGATCATTTATAGTATCATCTGAAGCTGGTGCCAAATATAAGTTGATGTTTATTGATGATTTCTCTAGAAGGTTAGGTTTTTATTTTTCTTATTAAAATAACAGAGGATGTTTTTATTACTTTTAAGGAGTAGAAGATTATGATTGAGAAACAGATTGGAATGAATATTAAACGACTTCACACTGATAATGAGTTGGAATTTTGTTCAGAGAATTTAATGTCTTCTACAAATAAAAAAAAATCTCCCAAAGATTTCACAATCTTGAATCACAACAAAATGGTGTGGTGAAACAATGAATATGACTATAATTGAGAATGTTTCATTGCATGCTCTCCAATATCGAGCTACCTAAATCATAACGGGATGAAACTGCTTCTGCTACTTAGTGAATCACTCTCCTTTTATTGTAATTGACAAGAAAATTCTATAAGAGATTTGGTCCGGTAAACGTGCAGAATACTTCAATTTAAGATTTTTTTGACTCTTTTGCATATTCTCACATTCATAATGGTAAATTAGAGCATAGATCCATAAAGTGTGTATTTCTTGGTTGTAAAATTGGAGTAAAGGCCATAAGTTATTCTGTCTAGAAATTAAAAAAGTGATGATTAGTAGAGATGATTCAGTCATGTTACATATAATACCTACTATAGAATCTAGTGATAATCAAAAGATGTCTAGTAGAAAGATGGAGCTTCAAATTGAGACATGCCCATGACTTCTGATTCAAACTCAAATATTCATGATGATGATACTTTTTCCATCAACATCACAACAATCATTGCAATATTCTATTGCCAAGGATAGAATGAAAAGAGAATCTAAGCCACCTTAAAGATATGGCGAGACTTGGTTGCTTTCGCTCTAAATATAGTTGAATGTATTGAGTGTGGTGAAGAAATTTTTAGCTATAAAGAAGCAAGTAATTCAATTGACTTGGGTAAGTGGATGATTGAATCTCTACATAAAAATAAGAATTGGGATTTGGTAAAGTTGTGTCAAGGCAAGGAAGCAGTTCACTACAAATGGGGGTTCAAGAAAGGAAGGTACACAAGTAGTTGAAGTTGTCAGATATATAAGACCACTTATTGCAAAGGGATTCAGTCAAATTTCAGTCGTAGACTTTACAGATGTATTTTCTTCGGTGGTCAAATATAGTTCAATTCAAGCTTTTTTTGGTATTATGGCTAAGCATAACCTTGAGTTTGAACAAATAAATTCAAAGACTGCATTTTTGCATGGAGAGCTTGATGAGGGCATGTATATGCAACAACCCATGTTTGTTTATTGAAGAAATCTCTTTACTGTTTGAAACAGTCTCCCAGATATTGGTATAAGTAATTTGACTCATTCATTTATGATTGCTCGTGAGTTTTAAAAGAAGCAACTATGATTAGTTTTGTTTTAAGAAGAATAATAACAAATCATTTATTTGTTTGCTCTTATATGTTTATTATATATTGATAGCTACTAAGAATGAAGAAGATATCAAGCTATTCAAAAACTTAGCTTAACTATGAGTTTGAGCTAAAAAATTTGAGAGTGCAAAGAAAATATTTTGCATGTAGATTCAGTAAGATAGGCCTGCAAATTTTTTTTAATCAGAAAGGGTACATTGAGAACATTATTAATATGCAAAATGTTAAGCGAATTAGTACTCCATTAACTGTGCATTTTTAGACATTCATTAGTTTTGTGTTTATAATTAGATGTTGAGATTGGGTATATGTCTCGAGTTCTATATTCCAGTACAATTGGATCTCTCATGTATCCTACAATGTGTTCTTGTTCAGATTTATCATATGCAGTCAATGTAGTTAGCAGATATATGAGTAATCCAGGTAAAGATCATTGGAATACAGTTCAGTGGATCCTCAGGTATCTATATGGAACAAACTATATCTAAATGTAGTTTGAGAGGACTGCAACTAACGTCATAGTGGATTCATATTTTGCTAGAGATTATTTTAGAAGGAGATCACTTACAAGACGTGCTTATTATTGGTGGCTATGCGATTAATTAGAAAGACACTTTACCGACAACAATAACTTTTTCTACAACTAAAGCTAAGTATATGATAACTATTGAAGCTTGTAAAGAAGCTCTTTGGTTGAAATGCTATTTAAAGAGCTTAGTGAAGATTTGAAGATCACCATAATAATGTGTGATTGTCAGAGTGTTATTGGTATCAACAAAGATCAGATGTTTAATGAAAGAACCAAGTGCATTGATGTTCATTACCACTTTGTACGTGAAATTATTATTCGTAGTGATATTGTTGTGGGTAAAATTAATACCTAGGATAATTCTATTGATATGATGACTAAAGGCTCTCTTAATAGTCAAGTATGAGCACTGCATAAACTTGGTTAGTATTCTTTTTTTATCATTAGAATTTTGTGGAAGAGGTGGAGAAAGTTTTGTCAAAGATTAGATATTTATTCTTGAATTTTTAGTAATTAATGTCAAGGTGGATATCACTGAATTTTTTACCGGAATTTTGTGAGCCACACTTTGTGAGCCCCACTTGTCTCATATGATTAAGGCTTTAAAAGGAAACTTTGAGCACACATATTGAAGACTTCTATCGATTGATCAATTTTATATTAGCCTTTAGATTACAAGTTTTGTGCTCTTATTTCATCGGCTCTCTTTTAATTGTTTTCTTTAAATAGGTATTGCCGAAATTATAAATCTCTTTTTATTTTATACAAGTGCTCCTACTTTTTTCTTGTTTTGATTAGATGTGACCGAAACTTTATTGCAATTTCTTATTTGATATAGTTAATTTTTCTCATCTTTTTGCGGTTTTTCCCACCTTGGGATTTTCATGTAAGATTTGTGTTACAACTTTTTTATTTTATTTTATTTCATTGTTTGTTACATCGTATCGATATCAAGTTTGATAACATCCTAGCGTTGAAATATTTGATATCACATGAAAATATCATTATTTCTTTTTAAAACTGATACAACTTTTCATGCATAGGTTTATAACACTAAAGTATTGTAAATGTAAATATCCAAATTTGATATATAAATACAAGCGAATTGTGTGTTATATATAAATTTCCCTAGATTTAATCGACACTTGTTCTTCCTATCCAACTGCTAAGGAAGTGCCACTTATTTTCTAGTCAAGAGGCCAATTTCTTTATTTCCACCTCCTAAAGTAGGTATTGTCGTTTCCTCTTAGACAAGCAGGGAACACTTTAAAGAGTAAAATGTAATGAATGAGTATTATATTCTGCATTCATTTTTTTCATATGCTTATGAACCACCATCCATAGTTCTTGAATGGCATAACAACTTTCCAAAAAATTGTCTTTTTTACTGTTATCTGCTAGCTCATTTGGTAATTAGTAAAAGTCTTGGAAATTATTATCTAGTTTCTGGGATCTAATTCCATCAACATCAAATTTTTGGCTCGCTCTCAACAATCCAAAAAAATGAATCACGGAGCACTTAAAACTCCTCCAATTTTAATACCATACATCATTTTGTTACAGTTCCATAATGGAAACGAAGAAACCTGGAGAACTGCAGCACTTCCAACAAGCCTGCTGGCATTTCAAGGCCATGTATTTCCTCTTGATAGCATGTCGATTATCTCAGGGCTTGGTCATGACTATCATGTTAGCGAAGATGTCATAAAGACTGCTGCTGCTCTGCACTATAACGGAAACATGAAGCCTTGGCTTGATTTAGGCATTCCCACATACAAGAAGTACTGGAAGAAGTTCTTAATACAAGGGGAGCCATTTATGGATCAATGTAACGTGCGGCATTAGTGCTTGTTTCACACGAGAGCTAGTGATCCGATCTCTCTGATTTTTTAGTCGAAGCATGTGGAACATTGTGTTCTTTAAAAGTATGTAGGGTTTGAGACGGAATTATGACTTTTGGAAGGGATGGAGGTGCTTTCGCCATATTATTTTTATGATGTAAGCTTGGTTGGAAGGTTGATTGAGATGGCTGCGCATTATGGACCTTCAAAAAGGAATTCTGTAGCTGCTAGTCCTATCACGAGGTTTATACAACAACGGCAGTGGAGACCTTGATTCCATATATTCATGCTTCTGGTTAGTTAAAATGTTAAATTAGATTGAATCATTCATTTATGTTATATAGTTTTATATGTATTTTAATTGGCATCTCTAATTGGATTGGTGCCATTTTATTGAATTTGAAACCACTGTAGATTTATATTTTTTTCCCTTTATTCAACAATGAGGGTGCAAGTTCTTGTTCTCTGTTCTCATTCTTTGTCGATTTCAATGTAATTCAGATTTTCCGGAGGCTATATTTACTTAATTTGACGTCATTTTTTTGATTTCCTGCAGTTCATCTATCCTCTTTTATGCTTAATAGGTTGGCAATTTAACTATGAACAAATGCAATAAAAAAAAGGAGGACAATTTACATACATACCTCACAATGCTCATTTATTTACATATCTAACATTTATAACACATTGGTGTTATGAACCATGCGTGAAGAGGTGTAATGAACTTTTAAGTAGTATGAGTGGTATTTTTAATGTGATGCTATGAATTTGAATGTTATGTATTTAAATATGAAAGCTTAAGTGTAGGTATGTAAATATAAGAATTGTTTGGTATGTAAATATAAGATTTTTTGAATTTTTTGAGCATTCTTTGCCCAGAACGCTCACAAGGACTTAATTTCTACATCAAAAACTATTTTGTTAATATTGCTTATGAACCGGCAGCTTCATTAATGTGCTCGCTGTTGAGCAGCACAGAAGTAGGTGCAATCCAAGTTGTATAGAATAGAGAAGTGCTTAGAATTAAATTGACTACACATATCAAAACTATTTACTTTGATATTGTATTGCCAACAGATGCTAAAATCTTGATTTAATCCAACCCTTTTGAGCCCTTGCACGCATCCCAAGTAGATAATGTTGACATTTGCATACAAACCACTCGATTCATATGCATTTACATTTCCAACACCTAAACTTCAATTTTTACATGCATGCCACCACCTCTATGCTTTAAAAGCTGTATCACTTTTTAAAATTTAAGATGGTTGTATTTTTGATGTGATATCAAAGATTTGGGTGGTATAAATGTAAAAATTAAAGTTTTAAATGTTAGATATTAAGTACATAACAATTGGGTGGTATGTATGTAAATCCCCCTATATAATATTGGAGGAAGAAAGGCTAAAGGTGCTCATTAATTTTCGTGTTGAGAAAATGATAAGCTAGCCATGTAGAATTCATTCTCTTTATAGGGTTCTTCCAACGAATAAGAAAATATAGAAAATTATCTTTCACGGCGAGATTGAAAATTTTGTATTTTGTATTACTTTGCCATGAAAAGGAAATTCGAAAATCTATATATTTGGACAATTAATGTCAAAAACTAATAGTTGCCTCTTTTATTTATTTAAGATTTCTAGAGTTAAAATCAGCGAAGATTAGGAGTGTAAACGAGTCAAGTTGAGCTCGAGCCATCCTTGGCTTGACCTTAAGCTTTAAAAATTTTATCGAGTTCGAGCTCGAACTCAAACTTAAGTCTATGAGTTCGAGCTGGCTTGTCTATTATAAAAGAGAAAATGATATTAATTTATGTTAGCTTTATAATAAGATGAAAAATAGAATGAACAATTAGAAGATAAAAAATTTAAGTGTTATGCAGGTGAATTGAAAAGTTAAGATGTTGGATATGTAAATACAAAAGAATTATGTGGGATGCATGTAATTGCTCCATTATTTTTTCATTCTCTAAAATCAATATTGTTTAATTAGAAAAATAAACATGCAACCCTTTACTAATATTTTATCAATCATTCTAAAGCCTAATCTCATCATTCGTTTTGATGATGTACATAGAAATAAAATCATGTGGCCAAATATGATTAAAATTTTATTAACAAAAAAATATATTGTATTTATATCACAAAATATATGCATAAATTACAGTTAAAATCAGCAAACAGAAAAGAATGCTATTAAAAAACAAACTAACCAGTGAAATTTGATGCAGATTTTGAGATTGAAGTGTTCACAAAGGAAACCAAAGCAAACAAATACTAAGAATTAGCGATTCTGCAGCAATAGCTGAACTAAAATTTGGTCTCATCATAAAAAACAGTAGATCATAACAATTCTTATCTTTTCAACGCATTCGCCTCGTTGTAATTAGTCTCAAGAAAAATGTGAAAAGCAGAAATGTTTGCAGGGTTGACATTTGAGATGATTGACATTGCCACATGAGAAGGGTTTAGTTTTTCATGCAACCAAGAATAAACAATGAGTGTTTTTTTCAACACAAAAAAATCATATGGTTAGCTTTCATCCAATGTATGTAACATAAACAAAGGTAAAAAAATAAAATATTATAAAGAAACTAATATTTACTTGAAAACTCGTGCAAATTTAACATACACGAGTTTTTATCTACCTTTGAACATTTCTCTCATACTTCAAGTCATAAATTGTCATCAAATGTCAAAATTGAATCTACTTGGAACAATTTCTTAACCCTCAATCTTTGTACGAGAAAAATGCAAACATATGGTATTGTTGTTACATTAGAATGACCAATATGAATTGTTATGTGCCAGAAAATTAGCGGTGATAAAATGATAATTTAACATCAGCGTTGCACAAAAATCCAACACACAAATAATAAAAAGTAGCAGAAGGATACACCATAAATTTTACATGAAAAAACTTTGGAAAAGAAAAAACCATAAGGCCTAGCCGAGTCAAAGCAATCCACAATATTATTGTAAGTGCATATCCATATTTCTTCTGAATTTGATGAAATGTAATTAGTCATGGAAGTTGTAGTCGGTGGTTATAGTTGAGACAATTGACTACAAAGACTGTAATTGGAAGTTGTAATAGTAGTAGTCGATCACAAATACTGTAGTTGACTGTTGCATAGACAATAGTTGGTCACAAAGACAGTGGTTGGAAGTTAGAATATATTTAGTCTATTGTAAAATTTATAGTTTGTGACTGTAATAGTGTCAGTTGGTCACATAGGCTGTAGTTGAATGTTGTAACAATAGTAGTTGGTCAGGTAAGTCATAGTTAGTGACTGCAATAGTGTCAATTAGTCACATATACTACAGTTTGAAGCATAGTAATTGTAATTGGCTGCATTGGTCATATTTGAAGACTACAATATCATCAATTGATCACATATGCCGTAATTGATGACTGCAATAATGTAAGTTCACCACATATGTCGTGGTTGAAAATTGTATTGGTAGTAGTAGGTCGCATGGGTCGTAGCTAGTGAATGCAGTATTTTTAGTTGGCCACATAGACTATACTTGGTAACTACAATGGTGGTAGTTGGCCACAGAGAGCATAATTGAAATATATGGTAGTTGGCCATGTTGGGTGTAGTTGATAACTTCAATATCATCAGTTGACCGCAATGACCATAGTTGAAAACTGTATTAGTAGTTGGCCACATAAAGCATAATTTGGACTACAATAGCATCAGTTGGCCATTAAAACTGTAACCATAAGCTATAATAATAATTGGCCATATAAGTCATAATTAGGGGTTACAATAACGTTAATTGGTTATAAATGGCACTGTCAGTGGTGCATCCCTTCTCTCAAAATGGGGTTACAATTTTACATTGGATACTGCATTTTTTGGTATACAATGTAAAGAAAGATGCATCTATTATGGGCAATTACCATATTCTAGCTACAACGGTCGTAAGTAGTGGTTGTCAGTGGTCGTGAGTGGTGATGATCAACAGTGGTGATGATTGGTGGTGGTAGGCGATGGTCAACAGTTACGAAGGCTTAAAGTTTTCACTGGATCTTCAACGTGATGTTATACATTATGGTCATATTTAGGATACAACATTAGCAAACAGGGTTCGCCAACGATGACGAGCAAGGGAGGCTGAAGAAGATCGATGGCAACCGACAAGCTGTGGTCGATGGTAGTCGGTAGCTACGGAAATTAGAAGTTATCATCGAATCTTCAATACTTCATTACATGTTACGACTATATTTGGGATACAATGTTAACAAGAATGGCTTCCCAATGGTAGCGAGCAAGAGGCAGCCACAGGTGTTCGACGGAGGTCAACGCACTGTAGTCTATGGTGTTTAGTGGTCACGGAGGCCAAAAGTCATCGCTCTATCTTCAGTCCAGAACATTACTGGAATTAGTTATCATTGAATCTTTAATATGCGGTTATATTTTACAACTATATTTCATAAACAACGTTACAAATAGGGGTGGTCAAAAGTGACGAGCAGGTGCGGCCGTCAAGATGTACTATATTGGGGATCTTTAATACATCATCTGCTACTTTAAATCTTTCATGTATTTCAAAACAATATTTTGTTCTGATGGTAGACATCTACAAAGGCCGGAAATTATTGGTTTGTCTTCAGCCCAGAACAACACTGGAATTTTACCCACTCATCAATTGCCCCTACTAGGAGCCGTCAGCCACCCCTGCTTGTACCATTGTATCTGAAATATGATTGCAACATATAATGTTGTATCGAATTTCCGATGATAGCTAATTTCTTTTTTTTTTTTTACTGAAGATCCGAGAATAACTTATGACAAAAGGCATTAAAAGATGAAATGAATAAAATAATTAGATAGGAAAATGCAGGATATGATTTAGAGTTGGTAGGATTTAGTAAATCCGCTCCCTTGTTGGATTTGTTAAATCCAAATTTAACATGAATCGAATGCAAAATTCAGACTTTTTTTTTTCCTAAAACCTGAAGGTCACGCCCAACTTTATTGAGGAAAAAAATGAAATTACAACCAGTGACACAAGCACAAATCACACTAAGAAGACAAACTAAAATACAAAGGGACATCTAGTAAAAGACACAATAGAAGAAATACTTCTAACAACCAACAACAACAATGAACTTCAACAAGAAAGAAGTAAACCAAGCCGCCAACACAAATTCCCAGCAGCAGTACACTAAGCAATCAATCAATCATCAAGGAACAACACCTGCAAGTAGAAGAACTCCAAGCCACCAGCAAACTATTCACCAACGGCAACAAACAACCACGTGTAAAAGCAAGCTACAAGGAAGAAATACAAACTAAATATTAGCGAAGAAACAGCAAGAACCATAAGAAAACAAATAAAATAAAAACCAAATGATGAAAAATAAACTAATGATAAAAGACAAATGACAAAATAACCCCAAACTTACTTGCATAAGTTTTAAATTTACATCTAGAAACTAATGAATTAAAATTATTCAAAAGAATGGTTAAAATTTAATAAAAATATTCAAAATCATCATAGCTCAACCAAAATGAACTTTATATGAAAGAATCAAGTAAATATCTACTCTAAATCACTCATAGCTCAACCAATTAGCTAATACCAAGTGCTACACTGAGGCAACTGAGATAAAAAAATAAGATCCAACATAAAAAAACCAAAGAATCTTGTCCGCAATCAACTACTAAAAAAGTTTCAGCAAATTAAGATATCCTCCAAATTGCACGAAGTGAACAGTCAAAAGAAAAAAATGAATCCAAAAAATCCAAAACAAAAATAAAAAGCTCCTCCAAAAGGCACATAAACAATACCACCAGTGGCAAAGAAACATCAAATCCACCAAATACCATAAGGCAAATACGAAATTTCATAAATCCATAAAACTTGCTTTTTTTTTTATGTTTGGCTGGATTTAGTACATTTGATGGATAAAGCTTGTTATTATGGTGCTACCAAACACCCCCTCATAAATTGCTGGAGCTCAGCTTGTGATGTGCTCGAGAGGCAGAGAACTATAAGAGTAACTGGTGGTAGAGTTGTGTGCTGTTATGCATGATGGAGACGGCGAGTTCGTGTGGTATGATACTCTGGAGTTCACATGTCTGGTTATTCAAACTCGTGGAGAGATCATAGAGAGAACAATGACATGAGACGTAGAAAATGAGAGAATGTGAAATTACATGTGACAAAATTTTTTAGTTTTTTTTTTATTTTTTTTCTTATAATTTGGTTAAGCGACACAGAACATGAGTAGGTGGGATTGCTTCAATTTATTATTATGATTATTTTTTTTTTTTTTTTTTGAGGGGCTGTATGATAATGCGTTTAAGTAAGATTTATTTAAAATATTATTATAAATAAAAAATGGTAAGTTTAATTAATTCATTTCCTTAGTAGTTTCTTCTCAATTTTATCATAAATTCTGTACTAAATTTTGTTTTTGACAAAATTTAATACATTCAAATTTATAAAATTTATTAGTGATGATAAAGACATTATCATGCAATCTCAAACCTTTGAGTGAGCCATTTAATGTCTACTTTTTTTATCGGTTTTCTTTCGATTGCCATAGCAAAGAAAGGGGGTAAGAGAGATCGTGTGGCAAAATAAGTATGAAGTTTGAGAAGTAGAAGAAAAAATACTATTACAGTCTAATATATATGTGCAGACTTGGGCAATAAAATCTACTAGATTCTATCACGAATTAGTCATTTGCTAATTAGAATGCATGTGATTATCTGGCTTGCAAACAATTTTAAGTGTAGACTTGGGCAATATGAGTATCTTTTCTAGACAATTTTTTCATCCTATATGCACTAGCTTATACTATTTTATAATTTTATTTTGAGTGATTTCATACCTTTTTATACCAATGCCGATGTTTCGAACTTTTTGATGAAGTACATTTTGCAAAATGAGCAATGATTAACAGATTTTTTTCAAAGCCAAGGCAGCTTTTACTTATTTGTGTATTGTCACATGTGCTGCCTGCTATATTCGCTATGTTTGAGCATATAGAAAAGAACAAATGTCTTTGGAAGAGAAGATGATATGAGGTATTTAAATGGGTTATTAGGCATTTTCATATATCCCTCAGCATTGATGATCGACAAGTTAACATAGTCTAACTTTGACTTACCAAAAATCAATTTGAACAAATACTAATCAACTCGATAAAACCAATGGCGACTTTAGTTCATAAATGAGAGCAGCAAAAGCTAGACCGTAATATACAAAGTTAAAATTTGATAGTACCTGATCTTATAAACTTGGTTACTTGAAATTGTGAGGTTAGCTACTCGTCTACAGGAAAGTGGCTACTTGGCTTTAAGTGTGTGGCCGCTTGAACTTGCATACTTGCTCACTCAGGCATGCGTGCTCATCTACTTGTTGATCACAGCAAAATCGAGCAAAACTTATGGCTTACTACTAATTAACAACTTTCTTACTCGACTATTCTGCATGAAGTACTTTGACACTAATCATAATATTTATGGTTTTCTGCAAAGCCTTAAATGTCTCTCACATAAATAACAAATTTAATACTTTACTTTGGTTACTCTGCTACCAAACCAAGGTATTGATTCCAAAATTGTTGCAAAGCAATTTCTCAATCATGCAAGTTTATAGGCTGATCTAGAAATATATGAATAAAGAGTATACGTATCTATCCCACGAGGATAGTTGTCAAAATATTTCTAAAAGAAGAACTTCTAGTGTAGTAAACCACTGGATCAAGTTTGAAGTTATCAAAGTGACGTGAATGAAAATCCAAACATTCCTAAAAGTGCAGTCAGTAGAAATGTCAGTAAATATATGAATAAAGAGTATACGTATCTATGCCACGAGGATAGTTGTCAAAATATTTCTAAGAGAAGAACTTCTAGTGTAGTAAACCACTGGATCTAGTTTGAAGTTATCAAAGTGACGTGAATGAAAATCCAAACATTCCTAAAAGTGCAGTCAGTAGAAATGTCAGTAGTTGAAAAAGGCAGGGAGTAACTTTGAGTCTTTCAGAGTTTTTCAGAGGTGATGAGGCTCATGCTCCTGTGACATCGATATAATGTTTTCTATATTTTTTTCCTATGTGTTCCTTTACTGGGAAGATTGTAATATTCTGTTAAGAAGGATTTAGCAATGTAGCGTTTATCAGGATTCATTTGATCCGCTATCAAGGTTGTAATTCCTAATGTGTGTGTGTACACACACACACACACATATTCTACTAGGTTATTGTGTGTTAACATATTTATTTTTCTAAGCGACTGTTAAAAGTCCTGGATCATAAGAGAGTTTAGCAGTATATTGGGTCAGATTAAAAATAAATTAAGGTCGGAAAGTTAACACAGCAACATGTGAATTTAAAAGGCAAAAAAAATATTTACGGGTAAATAATTACGATAAAAACAATAAAAAAAATCATATAATTACATCACAGAAGCATGGAAGAAGATTAGCTATGAGACTTGACTCAATAAACAAAAGTAAAGGTGGAAGCACTCTATGATCTCCCTTATTTACAACTTGAAGGTTGTGTAACAAATCAACTCGAAGATTGTATAATGATGCATCCCAAAGTCGATATAATAATGCACCTCAAATACTGTGTAACGAGTCACCCCAAAATACGGTATAACGACACACCCAGAAAACTACTTACAACAACAGTACTTAGAATATGGTAACCTTCTCTGAACTTCTGAAGCTCTCTCCTCATATCTCCCCATTACAGCCTACAACCTAAGTGGTTTATTGTAGTTGCGACTCCTTACTACACTCTTCGTGGCCAACTCAAGCTACTACAACTCCCCATTACAACCTATATGACCAACTCCTACTAACATTATTCACAGCTCATCTAGCTTCCAACAACAGTCTTTGCGACCTACGAACATTATTACAGATCACCACTATGACCTATGTGACCAACCACAACTCTAGTAATTCATAGCTCACATAGTTCTTAACTCTAACCTTTGTGACATGCAAACATTATTATAGCTCATCACTACAACCTACATGACCAACTAAGGCCTCTGTGGTCCACAACTCATGTAGTTCCAACTTCGACTTCTATAAACACAGATGTCCACTACGTTCTATGTAAACAACCACAACTTACATGTCTCACAGCTCCTACTGCTTCTTACTACAATCGGTGCAGCCAATTGACAATATTTAAGCAACTATCTATGACCTACATGTCAAATACTACTACGGCTTTCAACTACTACCTCTATGACAAGCTAACATTACAACCACCTTCTACAACATGTATGGAGGAGCACCACCTTCCTAAAAACTGTCTACGACATTTGCGGCCCATCACAACTATTATTGATGAAATACAGTTGTACATCAACTTTGTAATTCCACATTCTCTAATTCAAGAGAGAGCACATCTATGTAGTCACAATTACATAGTGAACTATTTCAATTGGGTTAGCCTGCGAGATTTTTTACATATTAATTAAGATGTCTACTCCTACTACTATATTACCCACGGGAATGTTGGATTTTTATACTATGTTGAGACGATAATTTATAATTCTACCACGTGTATATCCCTGAAAGGATATCGACCCCAATCGTGGGTCATGGTGGATTTTAGCATTATGCTCACGTTGCTGCCGTCCAAGAGAAATGGGAAAGATTTGCAGGAGAGTTCGGCGACTGGAAACTCGAGAATTTTGTGTGCGGATTCTCATTGCCTCCAAAATGCCTTGTGCCGCCCCTCGTTGTTCCTTGTCGCTTTGGCAAGGGCGGAGCTCACGTTCAAAATCCACTTCTTATCCTCTTCGGTTTGAGGACTTCTGAAGGCCGGAGGTCTCTCCGCCGAGGACAGAGGAAGATGATTCCTTTTAATGTGTTTCGTAGTTCTTAGTAGTAGCGTCTTATCCTCTTCGGTTTGAGGACATCTGAAGGCCGGAGGTCTCTCCGCCGAGTACAGAGGAAGATGACTCCTTTTAATGTGTTTCGTAGTTCTTAGTAGTAGCGCCTAAAAATGCAAACTTTACTTATTAGATACCTAAGTTATATATTTACATATTTCACATCTAAATTTCGTATTTACATGCATGACACTAGCTCACGTTCAAAATCCACTCCTTATCCTCTTCGGTTTGAGGACTTCTGAAGGCCGGAGGTCTCTCCGCCGAGGACAGAGGAAGATGATTCCTTTTAATGTGTTTCGTAGTTCTTAGTAGTAGCGCCTAAAAATGCAAACTTTACTTATTAGATACCTAAGTTATAAAAAAGTCTGATATTTTTGTAAATTCAAATTTACTTATGCAGCACATAATTCTTATATATTTACATATTGCACATCTAAATTTCGTATTTACATGCATGACACTAGTTCTTTAAAGTTATTCATGAAAATATGTATTTTGTTCATTAAAAATAATAATAGTGCTATTTTTTTATGTGATATTAAAAATTTGAATATTATGTATGTTAATATAAAAATTTTTGTGTGAGATATGTAAATACGCGAAGGTAGTGCAAACTAGGGCTGTCAAAACGGCTCGTTGTTCGCGAACAGCTCGTGTTCGACTCGTTAAGAAGTTCGTGCTCGGCTCGGCTCGTTAATTTCGTTCGATAAGTTAACTATATATATATATAAATATATATATAATATATATAGTATTTAAAAAAAAAATCTAATTGACTACAAGGCTACAAAAATTTATAACCAATTAAAATATTGATTAAGAAAATAGAATAAAAATTATTAAATTAGATTCAAATGATGTTTTAATATAAATAATAATTTTTAAATTTTGATCAAACTCTTATTATCTTATGACTACATAATTATGATCGTTAAAAGGACTGAACAGCTCGTGTTCGACTCGTTAAGCAAACGAGCCGAACACAAACACATTTTTCGAGCTCGAAATATAAACGAACTGAGCCTGGGCTCGGTCGAACATTAGCTGAGCATGGCTCGCTCGTGTTCGGCTCGTTTCACCCCTAGTGCAAACGAGTCGAACACGAGCGACACTCGTTTATATTTCGAACACAAAAAGTGTGTTCGTGTTCAACGAATCGTCGTTTACTCTGCAAACCGAACACGAGCTATTCACGAACAAAGAATCGATTTGTCAACCTTAATCATGTAGACATAAGATGTTGAGGGTCGGGGCAAGATTTAAAAATTATTGTTCATGTTAAAACATCATTGAACTCTAATTTAATATTTTTAATTATATTTTTTTAAGGAATACTTTTAATTAATTATAAATCTTTATCGCCTCAATTAAATTTTTTAAAAATACTACTCATCAATATATACATATATAAATAAATAAATAAATAAATAAATAAATATA